>NC_091000.1:13560357-13867142 GCF_041146395.1 Eulemur rufifrons
GCAGTACACATCCCCACACTCTGGGGCCCACAAATCTCCCTGAGGCACCCTGTACCCTATAGCTACCTACACCAGCTCTTTCTTCTCCACCAAGCAGTAATCTCTTCACCTCATTGTCTTTCCCTGTGATTGTGGTGAACTTTAGGAACCTGGCCCATTCCTGACTTCTTTGGGGGCCCACAGGCACTGTACTATCCTCCAGGAGAGGCTGCCAGTCCAAGCCCAGCTTTCAGTTTCCATCAAACCCTCATGGCTCCAACACAGAAGGAGCAAGAGCTCTAGCCCTGGAGCAGGGCCATGGAAAAGAGTCAGTTGGCACATGGTTCCCAAGGGCAGTGTCCCTGAGAACTGGGCTGATTTAAAGTAAGCCAGCAAAATTTTTTTTATGTAGGATTTGTATTGATTTGCAACACGGTTGACATAGGGCTTTCTCCTAGACCAGTGGGCCAGGAAATTGCACAGAGGAAACCTGCTCCCTCCATGAGGTGGCCCAATTCAGGACTCTTGTAGACCACACCTCTTAATTCACAAGCATCAGGTCAAGACTCAGAAAGGCCTCTTTGCCAAAACTGGACCACAACTGGGAAAGACCTGGAGCCAGGGTCAGAGAGCAAACCTCTTCGGGTCCTATGCTCAGGCCAGAAAAACTGTTACTAGTTCCTCAGTGGTTATTTTCACATTTTCAGTCTGGGTTTTTTACTAGTTGGGGGTGTCAGCTTGGCTGGCAAGTGCTATAAATATGCTGTGGTAAAAGACTCCAACGCTATTAAACTACCTACCTCTTTTTCTGGAGTTCCTCTTCTTTCCCTTGGCGCACTTCTCCCCAAGTCAGGCAAGGTGGATGAGTAACTTCTTGGGGACTCACGGTCTATTGGAAAGAACAGGGTGGGTCAGGGTGAATATCCACTTAATTACAAGCACCTTGCTCAGCCATTTTCCCTGGTGGCAATTATTTTTTCCTCCAAATTTGGACAGAGACGCCACTATTAAAGACATGGGTATAAGACTCACAGGTAATTGTGACATAAGACACAAAAGCAAGATCATTTCAAAAGGAAAAATATCCCAGGTTGCAGAAGTACTATAACTACACATATAAATGTAATTGTTACATTGCTGATTAATTATACTGCCACACCTGATATAGACAATTTATGGTTACAGGGATTTTTCATCTCAAAAGATTTTTAAAACTTTCTATTTCTATTCTTTTTGCCTCTATTTTATAATTACTGTTATCAGGCTTATACAAGAATGAGAATTTGAAATTAGCATCAAATTGTAGAAACAGAAACATTTTGTGGAACAATTTAACAAGGTAGTAATGGAAAAGAAAGAGATAAAACCAAAGAAAGTATGTTGATGACAGGAGCATGGTCACGTCCATTCTCTCTCTCTCTCTCTTTAAATACTTATTGAGTCATCAGATATCATACCTTTTATCTATGGCCTTCCCTGTGCCCAGCTGATAAACTATCTTATCAGAACATAAATATTTATTCCAAAACAAAGGGATAAATATAAAGCATCATATCAGTTGCCAAATTGCTTATGACATATTGAATTCTTTTTGTTCATCTTAAAGCAAAATATAAATCATCACATTACAAAATTATGATTGCAAGTAGTTCTTAATAGTATCTTACACCTTATGCATTTACGTGACTTATAGTGTGGAAATGTAACTGAAGCATAAGTGTATTCAAGTAGTATATGTTATAGAATTTTACCATTGTAATTGGGTCAAAATTTGTCAATTCTTTCTTTTATCCCTTAATAAATTTAGTTACACTGAACAATAAGAAGCATTAAAAATAGAATTGAATTTATCCATCTATGAAGGAATTTAAAATGATCTATTATAAGAAAATGTTGTTTAAAGGTTTTAAGTACTTTGACTATATGAAAGAATTGACTACTTTCAACAAATGGATATCAGTTGCATGACATATAAGGATAAATGCTAACACTCTGTGAGTTGCAAACTCCAAAGTCTTTAGATTTAGGAAGGGTATATGAGCAAATGTTTCAGGTAAAACTTAGCCAGTTATTTCCATGCATACTAGAAGATTATGTGCAATATATTTTTCATTCTGTTAATATACTTTTATGATTATAGGGCTCTCATAATGATTATAAATTTTAAATTACTTTTACTAACCCATGGAATGTAAACTATTTTTTCACTTGGGCTAAACAAAATTGGAAAGTAAATATTTTATTAAAAAACAAAATATTCTTTAAATGCTCTTCAAAGCCCTCTCAAAATATGTTTCAATGATGTACTCTATCTGCACATAAAATTGGGAGATGATTGTATTAGGATATGGAAAAACTGGAGAAGATGGCTAATTTATTGAAAAATTAGATTCTGACATTTTAATCAGTAAAAATTTCCAATTGTAGAAATTGATTTTAAATATTTTAATTTAGTGAATTACTTTTGGAAGCATGTTGCATAGTATAAATGAAAGCAAAGATAAATACTAACAAGTAAATTTGTGCAATAATAATAATTGAGTAATACATATTACAGTAATATCAAATTTGATCTACATCTTTTTTTGTACTGCAAATTCTGAATTATTAGGGGTTTGAATCTCCTTTCTGTCACCTGCTTTTTGTGTGACTTTGGGCAAATTTCTTGTCTACTCTGAGCCCTAGTTTCCTAAATTGAAAAGAGTGCTCACAATAATACCCATCCCTTATGTTTACGACAGTTTTAATTAGATACTGTATGGAAAACACTTTGTAGTGTCTGGTACATAGAAACTTCTCTGTTGATCAAGTTTCACCCTGGAATGTTCATTCCAGTGTCTTCAATTTACATAGCAAACAGATGCACTTTAAGAATTAATGAAAAGAATCAGATAAAAATATTAAAACACCCTGAGCTTTTAAGTTACATAAATCTCAAAAAAAGGTCCTCTGCATTGAATTGCCATTTGTCCTTGTGTTGCCATTTCAAAGTTATCTGTGAAAAAGGAGTTTAAGAGTCACTTTTAACTTAAATAGTGTAATTTAAATTTCAGTATAGGATTGTTTTAGCAGAAATAGAAAGTAAATACATTAAATAATGGAAACAGACAGAAAATGAATACACTGAATGGTGGAAATGGCACTTTTATATATACAGCTTAAAGGTACAGTTACAAAAAATTTTTTTTTCGCAATTGTGTCCTTTAAATGGAGAAGGTATTAAAGAAGTCCTAATTTCTTTAATTGTCCATCAGTTACTAATCACATGTTTCAGTGCTGCTTCCTGAATGTTTTTATATAGTATCTTCTCTATGGAATGTGAGCAAATTATTAATTGAGGGAATGAGTATAATGTTTCAAAGTTAATATAATCAAAGAAAAGGCTACTTGTTAAACTGTTGGTTTGATTCATTTTACAATGAAAAAGAGACCTCTTAAGGATATTGGTATTCAATTATAGTTTCCATCTCGAAATAATTCTTTTTAATTTGGTAAATCATTTATTTTGTTGCCTCAGTGGAGCAGATGTTTCTACCCTAACGTCAAGCTACGAAACGGTTTTTCCTCTCCCTTTTGAATGAGTAAATTTTTGTGAACTGAGGATCGCTTTAAGCCACACATCAAGTCCAAGTATCACACGGGCAAATGAGGACTATTCAGTAAGACAACAAGCATTTGCTTCACAACACATAACGATGCCAAGTGGTCTCACCGCCCAGGAATGATGAGATGGTGGGATGGAACATGAAAGAGCCAGAGGGTGGGTCTCTGGACCCCAAAGGAAAAGAAAGAAAAGCTTATCCACCTTGGAGCGCCCCCTCGCGGTCTTGGGGGCGGTAGTTGTTGTTGGCGGTGTCCACGTCTGCGAAGGAGGCACTGTGAGGCGTTCTCCCACACTCGCTCTGGTGCGCGGAGCAGGGGGTAGCACCATCGGGGGGCAGCGGGTGCGGGGGCTGGTGCGGGGGGCTCCTTCGCAGCGCCCGCAGGGACGAAGTCCTCTCGGGAATGTCTGGCAGCAGCTCACTGATCAGACGGTGCAATATGCTGTTGTCTGGCAAACTCCCCCTTCTCTTCTCGGCTTTAATTTGGTCACAGATGTCTTTCAGGGCAGAGTCCAGAGCCTCAAACACAGACGCTTTACATTTTGCTTTTTCAGTCTGTTTTTTCGGAGTCGAATTTTTTTTCCTCCGGAAAGGCACGGGGCTGACTAGAAAAGCGAGTTTAGAAAGGCCAGGGTCCACCTCCTGTCTCCTGGGCTCGTCGGCGCTCTCGTGCCGGGCTCGCTCGTGTTTCAGCATCGTGGTGAAGCGCGTGTAGGACGCCGGGCACCTGCCTTTGCAGGAGCTGAACAGGTGCCGGTGGTGGTGGTGGTGGTGGTGGTGGTGATGGTGGCTGGATCCGTAAAAGCTCTCGGAGGAGGTGAAGGAAAAGTGATCGAAGTCACTTTCGCTGCAGAAGGATGACCCTTCCACGTGAATGTAGTCACTGTGGTCAGACACGACCCCATCCTGGTCGCTGTCGGAAAATTCCACGTGCGCTCTCGGTTGCTCGTCGCTGGTGACTTCGATGTGAATGGGCACCAGGGTGTTAGACGTGTAGCTGCGCGGTACCTGAGAAGGGTGTCTGCTTTGATTTTCTTCCTCCAGCAGAGACTCAATGGAAAAGCGCCTCTTGGGGCATAAACCATTCTGCTGTGGGTCTAGGGTTACAGGGGATAACATTTCGTCCCCTAAATTGGGCATGGATTTCGACTTCTGAATCAACTTTTCGAACTCGGAGATGCGGGTGGGTACCATGTCCCGGGGCACCTCCTCGGTGGAGGACTGGCTCCAGCTGTGCAGCAGGCCCGAGCGCTGCCGCTCCTTCTCGTACTGCAGGATTCTCGACTTCACCGAGCAGATCACCTCCGAGTTCATCAGGTCCTTGCGGTTGATGCGGTGCATCTTCTTGTACATTTTGAGGAAGCCCGGGGCGTTGTGGGCGGACCTGTGTCTGAGCCTTGACCTGCCGTTACTGCGAACCTCCTGGATGTAGGGGGAAGCCCACGGCACGGGGCAGCTCTCTTTGGGGTCTTCCTCGCACAACAGGGAGCCCATGCTCTCCGACTTGGCTTTCGGGTCGGGGTCGGGGAAGCTATCGCAGTCGTCGTTCAGGAGATCATCACAGCTGCGGGATTTGATTTTGGGGGAAACGGTTTCTTCGGTGCTGCTCCAGATCTCTGCGTTTTGCCGGGCCATTTGCCAGCCATTCTTGAAAGTGATGGCCCTTTGCGAGTCCCGCGGGACGTCCAAGTGCTGTCTGTAATTGCTACAGTAATCTAACTCACTGGAGGGGTTGCCGTTGAGCCCTGAGTAACTGCAAAGGGATGGACACAGTTTGCTATCGTCCCCACCTTCTAATCCAGAGCAGCGTGGCAGAAGAGAGACATTTGGAGAAGTTAAAAGGTTCACAAAGAGAGGAGAGCATTGTCAGTAAGCATCAGACAGCACAGCAAAGAGAAAGCAGTTAGTGTGTTTTAATCTAAACACTGATTGTTAACACATGTAGCCTCAACTTCAGAGAAAAAAGTCTAACTCTAAGGCAAGATAATACTTTTTCAGTGAACACAGCTTTGCAGACAGAGTTAACAAAACAATGGATAAGAAGTAATCGGTATAGCTAATGCATCTATTTCTATACATAGTTCATACATCTTTCTGCCAGTGTGGTTTGCCAAAAACACAATAGTACCTCTTCAGCCAATGGTATGACCTGGTAGTAATTTAAAGTTTTAACCGTTAGTGCCAAAAGTATTATAGACTTAACTTAATAGGGTCAGGATTTGAGTGTCATTTGATTTATAGTAATACATAGGTAAAGAAGAATTTATAAATTTACATTTCATTAATACTCCTATATCAAATAATTTTTTATGGGCATTGGTTAGAAAACGCTAAAAGACAAAGTATTTTAAAAAATGGCAAAATCAAAATGCTATGAACTATTTGTGCTTACATTTTTCCAAGAAAAAAATAGCAAGGGCCTCTTTCAACAAACTAAATTACCTCTCTAATTGCTTTACCTTTAACCCCTTATTCGGCACATTTTTGCCATAGGATAACTGGATATCGTGTAAAACTTTCATCAGAGGTAAATGCTTGTTTTTATTCTGGGGAGGGTTTTTGTCATTTTAAATCACTTGCAGTTTGATAATAGAGAGCTAAAATTGACCTCAATTTGGAATATGTATGGAAATATTCTTTTCTTTTGCTCTGCTAACTAATAAATGAGAGGCCAAATTACATCTAGAGGGACATTTTCTTTTTAAAAATAAAACCTAGCAGAGGAAAAATATCTCTATTGACATCTCATGCCTTACAATCTTCCACAAATTCTTCAAAAGCAGATAAGCACATTAAGTAGATAAGTGGTGTTTGGGAAAGGAAGTTGATTTAATACTCCCTGTGATAAAAAAAAATCTAAATTCATCAGAATCCTTTTAACTTTTGGGATGTATCCAAGAATAACGAATCCATGGTATTTCATGACCTACTTGTTACGTTAAGATATTTGTTTGCATAAACGAGTAGAATCTTATAAAAGCATCTCTGTTAATAGGAGGAAAGGTATAACGAATTGGGCTCACTCCCTCTGAACCATCAGTTAATAGTCACAGCTGTACTAGGCCTCAGAAAGGTTAGGCCTTCCACCTACTCAGAGTCCAATCCTCATGACCAGTCTCTCTTTTGCATACAAATCACCTACCACTTAGCTTTAACTACCACGTGACAATACTTTCAGAGTCTGTAGTTGATAACATGTGGCTGAATCTGTCCTATTTTATGGCAACTTCTGTTAGAGCTCATTTCCTTCACACATTTCAAAATCCTTCTCTCTTCTGATTCAATCCCAAGAGGCTGGAGGAGACTGTGGGGCCCCAAATTTGGTGTAGCCCGAGGTCCCCGTGGAGGCCAGTTCAATCCTCACTCTCCATCTCAGAAATAGCCCTGTCCCCAAGGCAGTACTACACTAAAGGGTCTTCCAGATATCTGCAGGAGTGACTTTCTCCCTCTCACACTGAGCCCACTAAATTTCCAGGGAGAATACAGGTCATCCAGAAAAATGTCTCGGTGATTGCTACATTTTATAATTATGGGTTGAAAACAGCTAGTTCTTACTGTGGACTGAGTGAATTGGCCACTGTGTTACATGGCAGAACATGGATACTCTATGATGTTTGACCAAAATATAGAGCACGTGACTTTAATAGGTTAGATAATTTTTTAAATCTAGAATTAAATAACTTAAAAAAAACTCCTCAAAATCAATTATGTTTTAGGCAACAATTTCTTCTATGGCTGTATGTAATTCCTATCCCATAAATTTGATTAATTTGCTAGCTGTTAGCAAATTTTGACTATATGTAAATATTTATAAATGTCATCTTTTAATAGCCTGGCAATAAATTAGTTGATACTTTGAATTTGTTTAAAAAATGATTTTGGGAAAAAACACAGTAACAGATGCTAATCAGAATCTCTTAAGCAACCCCAGTGGCTTGCCAGCTTGAGTCAGCCTGGGTAGGGAGAAAGCTCTTGTTTGGAAACTAGATTTTATTCAAGACACCATAGGTAGAAGCTAGCACATATCAGTATCACTGGACAGGCTCTCACGTGGTTCTCTAACATTTACACTGGTACATTGTCTGCTTGTCTGTTTATTGTTGCTCACCTTTTGCTCTCGAAGGGGAAGAAGGAGAAGAACTAATGAAAGGCTTTGTAAGGTTGGCGCTTGATCCTGGGAGGTCCGCCTGGCCTGGGCTCCTCCTGCTTGCACTTTGATCTCCCAAGCCCCTCGGGGGACCCACCGCCGGCTCGCTCTTCCTCCGTTTCCTAAAGTCACTGGCCATGCTTGCAGAACTGAAAGAAGGAGTCACATCAGTTTGATTGGTACTAGAAGAGGCTCACATGTGCACCAGAAGGACCAGCAGAAGGTGCTAGTGACATGGTATGACCCCTAAACCCCCACTCCAAAGCCGCATGGTTAGGAACTCATTCCTTGAGATTAAACACGCTTTCTTTAGAATCATCGTTTAAAAAACTTAATGGATTTTATTTTTTTAAGAGCAGTTTTAGGCTTACAGAAAAGTTGATTGGAAAGTGTAGAGAATTCCTTTATACTCTCCTTCCTCTTCAACATAGATTCCCCTATTAGTTACAGCTTCTGCTCACGTGGTACGTTGTCACAAATGATGAACCTGCCTTGACACACCATCACCCCAAGGCCATAATTTACCCTAAGGTTTGTGCTTTGTGTTACACATGCTATGGGTTTTGAAAAATGTATAATGATGTGTCCATCACTAATGTGTCATATAAAATCATTTCACTGCCATAAAAATTCCCTGTGCTGTCCCTTTTCGTCCCTCCCTTCCTTCCTCCCTGTGGCCTCTGACAGCCACTGATCTCTTCACAGTCTCTATAGTTTTGCCTTTCCTCGCATGTCATAGTTGGCATTACACAGAATGGAGCCTTTCAGATTGGCTTTTTTCATTAGTAATGGACTTTTAAGGTTTTCTACATGCGTTTTTGTCCCTGGAAAACTCCTTTCTTTTTATTGCTGAATAATATTCTATTATATGGATGTACCACAGTTTACTCATCCATTCACCTATTGAAGGACATCTTGGTTGTTTCCAAGTTCTGGCAATTGTGAATAATGATACTGTAAACTCACGTGCAGGTTTTTGTGTGAACATAAATTGTTAAGTGTCTTTTAAAGTCAAAATTCTCCTATAGCATAATATGTTGTGACTGAGAATTTAGTGTCATGATTTGTATCATGTATCTTTTCTCTACAAAGGAGAGCTCCAACAGCATGAATGAACCCAGAGGGGGGTGCCAAAAGGGAGGAAAGAACTAGAAAAAAGGAAGACATCTGGGGAGGCCAACGTCTCTTACTTTAAGGTCTGCCTGCAGCTTCTTCTGCTAATCTTAGCTTTGGAAGACCGTATACCAGAATTCCAACATTTTACATTGAAATAATGAATGACCAGTAGTCTGGTCAGCAAATAAACTATTAAGGATTCCTTTCCCTCCGTTGTATAAACTGGTGTCAATAGTCTAAAATGGCAGGGAGTTTGTATCACAGTTTTGAGTTTGAGTAGAGCATCATTTAAGACAAACATTAGCGAACGAAGGGACACAAACCACAACATATCAAATCGCTGGATAAAATTATGTAAACAACAGCGACAGCAGCAACAGCAACACCAGCTCCCACGGACCCCAGCAGAATGTTAGGTGCCTTATTACATTTTTGTCTTAATTAACCTGGCGCAGCAAACCTGAGGTATGTATGTGCTGTTATCACAGTTTTACAAGTCACTATACCAAACACACATGCCGGGGACATACAGAAGTGGGGCAGACTTCAGAATTTGTTTATACTCCTCTAAAGAGAATGCCCCATCTCCTGGACCTGTTTTTGCTGGGATTTTCCTGTCATGTGAGCATCTGTGTATCTTTACAGCCCATCTTAGGGCAAATTAAAACTCTAAAATTTGAACATTTCAAACATTTTAGGTGCACATATAGATGCATAAGATAAAAAAGGAGGGGCTTGGGTAAGTTTTTTCTTAGTGATAGTACCATAGTTGGATGGCACTCATCAATCCAATTTATGAAGGACCCAATTCACAAAGTTCCTGGTCATGTTGATAGAAATGTATAGGAGGGAAACTTAATGCTACTATATAAATATTTATTGTTGATGCTACAATATGGCTGGGAGTGTGTGTTATTCAATATTACTATTGAGCTATGCCTGGGTTTTGTAGTATTTTAAAGTAAGTGTGATATTTAAAGCTTACTAACGAGACTAACCTTGGGCAGACTCTGAGGGTAGTTAGGCCTAGTGGTTACAAGCCATCTTGGTCCAATTCCACCTTGTCTTTCTCCGTGCTGACTGTGCAAACTTGGTAAAGTTACTGAGCCTAATTTTTCTCAGAGATAAAGTGAGGACAATACTATTTAACCCACAGTGTTGTCTTAGGATTGAATATGTTTATGTTCTTAGCATGCCTGTTATATAGTAAGCCTTATTTATTGGTAGTAAAAGCATTTCTGGTTTGAGTGGTCTGAGTATAATTAACAAATATGTGTATAACACTTATTAATCTACAAATTTTTTCAAATATATTATCATAAAGGCTACCTAAAAACATTGAAAAATTGATTATTTATAATCTCCATCTAAAGAAAAGAAAACAGTATAGCAGAGACAGGGAAGAGAAGAATTTCTCAATCTGTGAAGGAATCCAGATTTATTTCACTTGTATTTTTTATAAATTCTTGAATATGATCATATAAAATGATATAGAGACAAAATAAAACAACTTCGTGAAGCATAGTTCTTAATATAAAAATGAGTGATACACAATCCTCATTGCTATTTCACTGAATAATATTACTATTTAAAAGGAAACCACTGGTATAGAATATTCTACTTGTGTGATATTAATGAGATTCTTACCTAGCGGGTCTTTCCAGGCTTCTGTCTATAGAGGACTGATACAAAGAGGCCTGTTAAAATAGAATAATAGTTCCATGAAAATTTTTATCATAGCAAAATTTCATTCACCTGTCAACATTAAATTAGGTATCTTAAACAGGATATTACAAAAATTGAGGTTGAAGGAACCATTTATGATGATTATAAAAATGTCTTCCCAAAGAGAAATCATGCAACCTGATTTATTCTTTGTTCCTATCTACTTTCTCTTCTGATATTCTGTATTGCATTTCTCTGTGTAACTCAAATTAGCCATAACTCAAGCATTGCATGGAAGGAAAATCAATATTTCCACAGGACTACTGAAATAAGAGCTAAAGTTATTATACAGCATTAACTTCAGAATCTTGTCCATTGACTGTAAATAGAAATTTCCTACACATAGGAATGGTTTGATGTTGAAAATGCAGTCATCATTCAATCTTTATAAAACATAAATTTTCTTTATAATTTTTTATTGCTGTTGCCAGGTATTATCATTAAAATATAAAATATAAACAGAATTTGAAATATCTTTCATCTGTTAGCATAGACATGACATTTTAATAAACCCACAGAATTTGATTTGAATAAACTGATATATCTGATACCTCAATCAGGTACAGATTTATATCTTTCTAATTAGGTAAGTTCAGGGTTAGCTTAAAATAAATGACATAACAAATTAAAATATAATTTTTTTTAAAAAGGTGGACTTTAAGCATATCCCTTCATTCTGAAAAGTATATTGATATTGATACTAAGCAAAAACAATAGATATGAATTTTTAATTTTCCACGTCAATGTACTGGGATAATTGCTGAAATATCTAAAAAGCAAGGGAGGATTAGTACTGAGCTACTTAATATTTGAAGTGACAATGCAAGATGAAAGTGGTTGTGGTTTGATATCTAGAAAGTGTAGGGAAATATGTACCAAGTATATATAGTTTGGGCTTTGGTCATATTTGATGATCAATTCATTATCATGGACGAATTTCTAGTTTAAAAGTGTTCGTCTATACGAAAGTTTAAAACTGTGAACCAGAAAGGCAAGATTTGATAAATTTTATCTTAAGTTGCTATCACACAGAAACATTTTACAAGAATATTAAAAACCTACTAGTGGAAATTAAACCTTACTTTACAAACTATTTCTATAACTCTATTTTCTATTAATTGGTAAACTAGCACCAATTAACCAATGAAAACACTAGTATATAATTTTACAATTCTTTAGGTATATCAGTCTGACAAGGCCCCTTGCAGAACTTTAAAATTGCTTATATTAACTATTTTAATTTAATTCTATCTTACTGAATGAGAATGGAATCTTGCCCAGAAACAAACAAAAAATATCTCTTTGCACAAGAATATTCCCCACCCTCCTTTTAGACAGGAAAAGCACATTCTATTGTTTTTGGTTCCTAGAAAATATTTAGGTTCCTATGTTCTCAACAAATATAAATTAGAAAAAATTTTCAGTTTGCTAGTCTGGTAAGATTATATGATTATTTTAATTTGCTGAATTCTGAACCGGACACAGAAAAGGTAGAAAAATAGGTACTAAATAAGAAAGAAAGCAGACAAGTAAAAAAAAAAACAGTTATATTATAATTTAGAAATATTAATTCTACGTATTTGCAGAGGAGCATTGCCATTTGTGTGGATCATGGCTTTCATGGGACATCCAAATACACAGCTGATCATCAAAAAGTGTCAAAATTCAGAATACTCTTAGACCACCATTAAAGTGATCAGAAATTTTGAATTTGTCAGCTTATGAAGAGAATCAACAACATTGTAATGTGAAATAAAACATAGTGTAAGAACTGACGAATTAATTGTGTTTTAGAGTTCAGCTAAGAAACTACAATTATTCTTCCTTGTGCTGGTTTCCACATACAAAATAAACTAAAACCAGTTTTGTGATTTTGTGTACACTCAAGGAGGGAAAGTTCAGTATTAAATTATAAGATAAGAGTAAAAAATCTAGATTGATGACTAGGAGAAAAACTGGTACACTAATTATAAGAAGGGTACTCATCATGAGTTGGAAATTGTCTGCAGAAAAAAGGTAACCCATTTTATCTATCGTGATTTACTGAGTATTTACACATTACTGTTATTTTAACACACCTAGAATGTCATTTTAGTGATGTACAGACATTAAATCACTCTTTTTGCTAAGTAAATCATGTGATTAAACTTTGCGTCAAAGTCCTTAACTTTGTGCCTCATGTTTCAAATGAAAATAATAAAAAAGTCCTTAACTATTCTTTGGTAATGTCAGTTTTTCAGTTATATTTATGGATTAAAAGAATATGTTATTCATGAAATATACTAGGCACTTGATAAATGGTAGCTGAGGGATAATGTCTAACCAATTCCAATTTTTACCAGAAATGTTTAACAAAAGGTTATTAAAGACAGAATTCCAGATATGTTATGAGAATATGTTTTCCTACACTCTTCCATGATGTGAAATGAATAACATAGTTAATATGCTATCAGAATCATCATACAACATTCCCTTTCCATTCCAAAGAGATAATGACAAATAGTTTTCACTACCAGCAAAGTGCTTTTTTATGTGATTTTTTTTGCCACTACCATCAAATTACAGAATGCATAAAATTATGTTCCCATTATTTTATGCCTAAGTATTATTGTGTAATGTTAATTATTGGAACTCATTTCACAGAAATTCATTAGTTAGCAAGGAATAATATTACGTAAATAACTTGTTTCTAAAAGACTTAATTTCTAAATACATCTCTTGGAAGTGCTAAAATACATGACAAAGGAAATAGCACTGAAGTGAAGGTTGAGAGATCTGTGTTTTATTTTTTTTCACCACCATCTTATCATGCAATTTTTGGACTTCTTAAAATTGTTGCACTATACTTTGCTTAACTGAAACATGAGTGAATTGGATATGATACTCTCTCAATTGCATTTCAGGTCTCAATTAAACACATCCTAGAAATATCTGACCAAAATATCTGAGAAAATTATCTGACCACATTGAATTTCAAAATAAATTCTTTGGTGTTCATATGTCTAAATGATTCTCTTTCTTCAGATATGAAGGTAACATGACATACAGAATAGAATTGCTTGTTTTATCTTATTTTCTTCAGATTATAGGACTAGCTGCAAGGTTACAAAATATAAGCCTTTAGAAATGACTGAATTAAATAACCCAGAATGTTCCTGATTACCCTATTTTATTAATATATAAATATTTTGATCACTTCCTTGTTTTAACACACACTCTGATGCTTACCACAGGGGGAATTATTTGGAATTGCAAGTTGAAGCTCTAAAAATTTGGATATTTCCCCTGAGACTCGGTGCTTGCAATTCCAGTGGTCATCACCATGTGTCAGTAGTACCTCCAATAGCATAAGTGTTTTGTTTTAGTTGCATGTATTTAAGACATTTCAATGAAAACAAGATATTTATTGTGTTATTGTATTCAATTAAGACCACAGGGCAACCATTGTGTGAAAATCAGTTTATTTGCTTTGCTCCCACACTAGCTGCTTTTAAGAGTTCTTAAAAGGAGGCTTTTGTATAGCAGATGGTTAGCAAAACAGTGCCATTTTTGCTTTTGTCTTCTAGTGAGTCCTTTATCTGTTTTCCAAAATAATTTTCCGTTTTTCTTTGAAGAGATCAAGATACAAGCTTTTGACTCTGGATTATTTCTGCCTTTTTCATAGTCTCTTTGTCTGATTCAAATAAAAACTTATACTCCTGGCAAAAATTTTTCACCTAGCTGATTGTCATAAGCATTCTTAAACAGAGATTGCAAATACATTTCATCTCATATACCAGTGATTATCTGTTAGAATGGCTGCCTGCATTATAGTGTCAGGAAGGATTAGTAATATCTGTCGAGGTTGTGGACCTAGGAAATTGTGACACACAACTTCCAGGTATTTGGCAGTCCTATTTTTTTTTTTTTTTGAGACAGAGTCTCGCTTTGTTGCCCGGGCTAGAGTGAGTGCCGTGGCATCAGCCTAGCTCACAGCAACCTCAAACTCCTGGGCTTAAGCGATCCTACAAAAATGAAAGAATAAAAATAAATTTTAGGAATATGTAGGACATAGACATCTGATTATCTAAGAATCTAAACTCTTAATCTACATCTCTAAGCATGATGAGTATTTTACTTACTCAGCCTAATGAAAACAGATGGTTAATAAATTCACTAGGACTAGTACTTTTGATTTTTGATTTTCACGCTGCTGAATGCCAGAACTGCACTGAATAGTTTAAC
The DNA here is from genome assembly GCF_041146395.1 of Eulemur rufifrons. Taxonomy (NCBI): domain Eukaryota; kingdom Metazoa; phylum Chordata; class Mammalia; order Primates; family Lemuridae; genus Eulemur; species Eulemur rufifrons. Next base: position 13,575,151 of record NC_091000.1, read on the forward strand.
TATAAATGGTTAGTTCACCTAGAGTTCAGAAACAGCCAACATCTTTGGTATAATTAATGTCTAGGCAATGATAATAAATACAACACAATGATGCAAAAATAGATTTTTCAAAAATAGCTTAGACACTATAGTGAAATGTAAAACACAGATGTTCAGAATCATAGTCACAGCCTGTGAGGGAGAAATCTGAAAAAGAGAGAATAACTTCTTTTTACCTCATTGGAAACACCAGAAGAGTGATCTTGAACATAGTCCAGAGCCTTTTTAGGAGGCTGGGTGTAGATGCACCACATAAGCAGAAGTGTAGAGATGGAATGAGGAGAATCAATGGCAGCAAGGAATGAACATGTGGAGAAGGTGACAACAGTTAGACGGAGTGCCGACAGCACTGGATACACATACAGAGTGACATGAACGGGACAACATGGGGTTGCCTGGAGGAAGAGTGAATGTTTGCAAATATTCTCAAGCACTGAGCAAAATTGCGGGTGTTCAATTAGTATATTTATAAATTCATTTCATCCAATCAAAATTAGCACTCCTAGTCTCCGGCCACAGAGGAATGCGAGGTATATTAAAGAAACATTAAAAGAGCAAGTGGATAGCATGCTGGTGAGTTTCCCTGTGTGGCTGAAAATGATTATAGGCAATGCTGATAATTTATTTAGGCTCAGTACGGAAACTGGTACGGTCCCTAGAAACCTCCTAACCAACAATAACAATACATACAAAATAAAGCTACAGAATGTTTTTCCTCTGAAATAAAATGCAATTATGTTAATACTAAGATACGAAAGAGAGCAAAAAATGAAAGAAAACATTCTTCCTATTAGGTAATAGAATTTCTAGGAAATATTCTTTGGTTTATATTCATTTACAGTCACTTTTGATTCTGTTCCATAAAAGATAATAAATCTAATCAAGTCTCTTTTTAATGGACAAAAGGGTCTACCATCACCAACCAGCAAGCCATATAGGATCACAACACGAGTATATAAACCAGCATATGATATGGCAAAAGGAAGACTATTCTGATTTCTAATAAAAATTGCTCTGTAGTGTAATGGGCATGTTATTTGAGTCTATAATTCATAAAACATATGTAACTGACACACATCAAAGGCACTGCTGTTGATAGATGCTGTTCCCAAATAAAACTTGAGTTAATCAAGTTGTTACTTAAAGATGGAGTTGACTCTTTATCCCAAACAAGACTAAGCTTATTGTGCACAGCCTGGGGGGCTTCCTCTGGTGGGAATGTGGGGATTAGAGAAGTGATGGCTTTCACTAGCAAGTCTGGAAATAAAAGTCCACAGGGTTTCCTAATTTTTTTTCTTTCCTTACATCCCTAATGGTAAACTAGGTAGTCATGTGTTGCGTAACGATGTTTTGGTTTTGTTTAAAGACAGACTTCATATACAATGGTCCCATAAGATTATAACACTGTATTTTTACTGTACCTTTTCTATGTTTAGATACATTTAGATACACAAATACTTACAAAGTTACAATTGCCTAAAGTACTCAGTACAGCCATATGCTGTACAGTCTGTAGCCTAGGAGCAATAGGCTGTACCATATAGCACAGGTGTGTGGTAGGCTCTACCATCTAGGCTTGTGTAAGTGCACCCTATGATGTTTGCACGATGACAAACTAACCTAAAATGCATTTCTCAGAATGTGTCCACATAGTTAAGCAACGCATGACTTGACTGTATTTTATAGTGGGAATATTCTTACAGTTTATTATAGTGAGAACTGGCCAGAGAGTTTTTTTCTTTGACAGGCTTAACTTCTGACTCTGCCATTTACTATTTCAGGCAAATATCTTAACCCTTCTGGCCCGAGTGTCTCCTGATTGGAGAAGTATCAGGAGGACTCTCAGAGATAACGAGTACAGAAGCCAGCACTCTCCAGGCAATGGGAGGTATAGTAATAGTAATGATTTTGGTTATCCATGTCAAGGGGTTCTTTTTGAACTAAACCAAAAGGGACTGTAAACAAATACAAATCTTTAAAGCTGTAATAATCACCTGAATATTCCAGGACAGAAACTCTCTCTATGTTTTGAATTTGTAATTAATTATATACAAAGTAATCTTAATGCATGGCTTTAAAAAGCTTATAGGAAGTGTCTGAGCACATTAAACCATTTGGTACAGAAATAAATGCAGACTAAGCTGTACCAAAGCTATGTCTATATTACACATTCAGCTTTTGTTCTCTAAATGACACCCATCTCTTCTGATAATGGTATGTTTTACAAATCAAACAACATTCTCCTATTTTTCTTACATTAATAGTCTAGCCTCACTTACCGGGCGTCCAAACTCCAGTTCTGAAAAGAATTTATACCAGGGCTCATTTTCTAAATCTATGTCATCTGGATTTATGCGATCAGTCTAGAGCAGATGTGAAGGAAAAGGGAAGGAAAAGGCACACTGAGCGAAGTGAGGGAAACGCCGTGTGGTATGACAAACTCGCGCGCATTCACACGCAAACGTGCAGCAACGCATCCAACCAACCTCGCCAGGAGAGAGCGGAGGAAGTAAAGTAAAACGAGTCACATTAGGATATGAAGGTGAGCTTCCATGGTATTGCTTAGGTCCCTAGTTGGTACCTCTGTCCACAACTTCTAATTTTCTCCTTAGCTCGATGCATAAACTAGGGACAGCTCTCCCTGGCAGCCAGGACGCGTCCTGACAGCGTGCCCGAGCATTAGGACAGACTGGGCGCAGTCTCCAAGTCCAGTGCCCGGGCGAATCACCGCATCGTCCCTGCCCTCACTGGTGCCCAGCACCCCAGTCTGGATGGCTACAGTGTGCTGACCATCCCCTTGGGTGCAGGCACGTGGCGAGCCTGGGGAGGGCTGGGGGCAGGTGGGAAGGGATGGGAGGTACGGGGGTGGTCGGGTCTGTGGGCATTGGGGCCTCAGTCCCCGGTGGGGACTGGAAAGGGCGCCGGGGGAGTGGGGGTCGCCAGCCTCTGAGCATGCCTTCCTAGCCTCGGGAGGGCGAGGGCTGCGCTGAGCTTCCTGACGTTAGAAAAGTTGCAGAAGGAGGGAGCTCACCCGGATGGGAGAGACAGCCGGGGCGCACCGGCCTGGCGTGGGGGCGCCGCTCCGGGGCGGAGGGCAGGGGCTGCCGGGGGCCGCTCCGAGTCGGGGAATTGAAAGAGGCTTCCGGCCGGGTTCCCTTGGGATGGGTGTCGGAGATGTTGGGAGAGGGGGCTGGAAGAAAGAGGGATGAAGGAGAAACTGATTCATTAGATGGAGGCTCTTGATGGAACCCAGAGGACACCAGCTGGCAGTGGTTCGAGTCCTGCGTCAGGCCAGGTGGGAGGAGAAATGACCTTGGGATGTGGGGTGGGCATGTGACCCAGATACCCTAGGAACATTCTGGACCACTGCGAGGATCTGCCAATCAAGCATCTCTCGGAATGGGAAGAAAGATCACACTTAACGGGATACCCCAAGATCCACCTTCCACCTGCCTACTTTGAGCTGAGAAAGGGATTTAGGCGGGGTTAGGTTGTCACAGTACTGTGGGTGACAGGGGCAGGGGAGGAAGTGTGGGAAAAAAATCCCACCTTGGTTTCCTTGACATTCTAATTTAGAGAAAAAGCCAATTTTTATTTGACTTGCTCCCCTCCAGTGGTTTCTGAATGTCGTATTTAATGTGGACAAACTGGGAGTGTTAACATAAACAGTTTGAGAAAATACAATTACTTTAGTAATAGAAAACAGACACAGAGCATTTACTTTACCCAGCCATACTCTTAATGTTTTCAAATAATACATGCCTGACTAGAGTTGATTTTATATTAAAACTGGATGCTTAAGTTCTACATGTGAGTTATTACTTCTTTGAAATTATCACGCTAATTAAATGTGGTACAATCGAATAGTACAGTATTTGAAGTCAGAAAAAAAAAAAATTCTAAGAAAAATTATTTGGTTCCCTAAAAGCCATTCCCCTGGCCAAGAGAGGAGCTGAGGCTCTGGAGACATATTCCAGGAGGGCTACCAAGCTGCCATTGCATCACAGCAATTCCATATCATTTCCTTGCAATTCCTAAAGGAACTCAGGGACTTCCACTGAGTGGCTACATCTCAGGTCTGAAAGAAATGCTCTATAACCTTTGGAATGTTGGGAGCTTTGAAATATTCCATATTCCAACAAAAGCCACTATTTTGACATGAGCTTGTTCTAGTGCTTTATTGACTCGTTGCATTTACAATGATTTTGTTAACGATACACAGTCTATATTTAATAGTAAGTTATACCCAACGTGTTTTTAGTGATGTGGTTTTCTCTCAATATTTCATAATAAAAGATTATAATAGTAATTACAGACAATGATAGAGAAGTTCGAGGCATCATGACAAAATAGTGCAAGGGCCTAAGTTATCGAAAATATGTGGTAATTGTAATTACGAAGGAAATATTTATGATGAGATGCTAAGCAATGAAAACAATATAACCATGCACTTGTACAGTAGTGACAATGGTATTACAAAGCTTGCACCTGGATGAGCACAGTAAAGAAATGTACATATACACGAAAGACTACCAAGGTGTTCTGATATTGAGACTGTTTGTTTTTTCTTTCTTTTAAATATTATTTTGCTTTATTGTTATAATGTTAAAAATTTGATTCAATTTACATTTTATTCAATAGTTGTAAGAGTATTGAGGTTTTGATATTGCTAGAATATTTTTCTCCAATTATTATTTAGATCATTATAGATGCAGCATATAATTAGTTCATGGAATGGTTTTGCTGGAGCTGATTTTTAGGGTAATTGACAGTAGAGAGAGTTTTCCAGTAATTTTTGTTCTGTTTATAGAGGCATACTATTTCTTCTGTAGGAAAACTAACCCCTGGCTCTTTTAAACATCATAGTTTTTAATGTTACAGACATATTATTAATTCTTGATTTTATAACCTCTGCTTTGACATCCAGTGTTTTATTTTGCTAAGGGAAGACAGAAACTTCTCCTAGAGGAAACAAATCCGTTTAAGAAACATGAACAGCAGAGGGCAGCAAATTTACTAAACAAATAGGTATATTTATCAGTTATAATACAACTTTACTTTGACTTCCACTTTAAGAAAATATATAACAAATGGATATACTAAGTCCTGACTTATAGAAATATATTTCTATGATAGAATATGGAAAAAGGAACAGAATATCAATCACCTTGCGCCACACCTTAGAATGGGAATTTTCCATTAATTATTTTGTCAGTTATAAATTAAATTTATAGTCCTAATGGGCAACTATCTGGAATGCATGCCAATAGAAATTAGCAGAGAAAATACCCCAAACAATTATAGCTGGTAATTATCTATAACTTTGAAATGTAAAGAAAGGCACACGCTTGAACAAAGGCTTTACATTAAAGAAAGTACAAGTTCCAGAACTAGAATCTTCTCTTTGCTATGCAGATCTACTGAATGCCTTTAGTCATGCAATAATTAAATGTATTGTGGTGACCCAGAGCCACTGCTAAGGTACGCAGAAGTCTCACAATAGTCAGTGACACACACACAGATGTGGTCAGCCAACAGATGCCTCATATACACACTAGCAATCTCACTAATTCAGCACTTTCCACATGTAACATGGAAGTTCCTTTGAGTTCAGCACTAATATTAACACTCTTTCTAACCTTGTTTTTTTGTTCTATTCATTTAAGAAAACCTCAGCAAACCTCTGCTTAAAACTAACTTCGTATCATCAGTGCAAAAGAATGTGCTTAAGAAAAGCTAAAACTATAAATCACACGTGATCCTTATTTAAAAGCTACCAAGGGTGAATAATTTTTTAAGTTTTTATATTTTCTACAATTTAAAAGTATTTAGTTGCTTTTGTGGTTATAGAAATTCCATTGTGTTCAGTATTTTATTGAGGCATATGCTTTTTATATGTTGTTCCAAACAAAAAAAGAGGTGCTAACATACTTTCTTCTTGAAAATCACACTCATTAGATTTTAAGCTTTAATGGCATTGGCTACCGTGTTTCATATTTACTGTGGCTCCACAATAAATGCCATCTACATTGTTAGTTAGGATAATTCTTTATGGTTCAAACTGTCACATAAAACTTTTCAACCATTAGATGAAGCAAAGTAATTTTCCAGATCAAACATTAGGCCCATTTAGTCAACATTTCTAAATTTATAGTCAAATGAATGTTTAAGAGTTTCAAAAAAGTGCATTCGCTTTTGCTTTCCTGTTAAAGAACACAAATGCATATACTGCTGATTCCTAAGGAAGACCCTGTTAGCCAGGGTCTGGGGAGGACTTCTGTTCAGACAGTTCCTTCTGCCTCCTTTGTATCCCAGGGAATCATGGAATTGGTGAGTCACAGTTACTAATAGTGTGTCAAATCCCTCCTGAGGGTTTTGATAGAGACCCACTGGCCTTTTGTCAGTAGAAATATATAGGTTTCGTAGATACCCAACAAAATAAGGATTCAGTTTCTCACCAACGTTACCCACTCACTGCAAAGGTAAAACCTAGGTTCATTCATTCACTTAGTAATTCAATGAATGAACATTCGCTGAGCACCAACCGTGTGCCAGGCATTGGGCTAGGTGTTTGGAATACAAGTGGTGTTCCAGACATGGTCCCTGCCTTCAAGGAGCTTAAGGTCTCCTGAGGGACACCCACAAGGAAACAGGCCTTTCTAGTTCAGTGTGTGAGGGCCCTGGGAGGAACAGCCTGCCCTGGGCCCACAGCAGGGAGATCTTTAAGGTTACTGTTGAGGAGTCGGGGACAATTCCCTGGGAGGGGTGTGACTACCCTGAGACCTGAAGGATGGGCTAGAACTTTCTGTGTGAAGGAAGAGGTGGTGGGGAGAGCTCTCCTGGCAGGGGGAACGGGCTGTGCAAAGGCCCAGCAAGGAGGGAGCTGAAAGTTCTGTGTGTACCTGGAACCTAGTCGGGGGGCAGGGGACGAAAAGAGAGACGAGGCTGGAGAGCTCCGCTGGGGCCAAATCCCAAGAGCTTTTATAAATTATGTTAAGGGATTTGGATTTTGCTCGAAGGACCGTGAAGAGCCGGGAGAAAGTTTTGAGCTGGAGGTTTTATAAAGAATTTCTAAAGATCGACCTCACTGCGGTGTGGAGATGAGATTGGAGAATCAGGGGACTGAGTCGGGTGGTCATTACTGCAGCCCAGGCGCTGGACCACGGCAGGCCAGAGAGAGGAGTGGCAGAGGCTTCTCTCCTGGTGGGCAGAACTTTGAGTCCCCGAGGGGAGAGGGGAATCCAAGATGACAGTTAGGAAAGCAGATGGAGGCAGCATCTAGGAAGTCAACAGAGCAGCACAGAATTGCTTAGCTGTTGTGTATATTTTTCAAAAATTAATTATGAAAAGAGCAAAGGAATGCTCCCACATCACCCTGGAGTCCAAGTCCATGAGGATGCATGTGTAAGGCCTGAACTCCCATCTGCCGTCCCTTTGCTGTCCATCACTCGCATTCAGCAAACCTTCCTGCTCTCTATGTCAATATACAGCCACTCTCCACAGTGCCACTGCCCACTTGGCCCTTTGTTTTTTTCTGATTCTATAAATTAGAATGAATTCAGGGTTGATATTTTTTAAAAAAGATAATTTAAAAAAAGGTCATAGACTAGTCTTATAATAAAAAGGCTGGCCAAAATGATATGACCAGCTTGAACCATTTTGGTTAAGGCTGGTCCTCCACAAAATTGTTTAGGAGGCGTAAGAGTTTTGGTGCTTTCCATTTCTCCATAAGATATCCATTCTCATTTCTGTCCCAGTTTCCAGGTCTCTTCCACTCATCTGTGACTGCAGAGACCTACCCACATGCGTCTCCAGCAACACCCATGGCTCCAGATCTCCCTGCCTTCTTACACCTACGTCAGTATTCTGGGCTGGTGTCATAAATACTAAGGGCCTAGGTTTCTGGTAAAGTAAATCAAATAGTAATTATAAATTAGCCAATAAATAAACTAATTTATATTGCAAAATAATCAAATATTCTAATTAAAGTAATGATGATTACTGGCTACACGTGCTTCCTACTCAGCAATATAGTGGTGATCGAGCCCACCGGGCATAAGTATGCCTGGGCTCTACGCCTACCTCCAGCTCCCACCAGCTCTGTGACCTGGGGCAAAGTTGATCAATGTGTGCTTTGATCTCTCATCCATAAAATGGGGATACCAAGTATCTACTTCTTAGGGTGGTTGGAAACATTATTACATGAGATATGGCATAAACTACTAACCGCAGAACCTGACACATAGTAAATGCTCAGTGAAGATTTATAGCTATTGTTATTGCTGTTCTTCTTCTTATTGCTATTTTAAAACTAGGAGCCTTGAAAGCTTTAACCCAAAGACATGAGTAATGTGAGAATTTCAGGCACAATGGTAGGGCCCCAAATGAGAGAGGGGGCAGAGGGAGGGTTCTTTAGGTATGCCTCTGTTTTAACGCTAAGAGGTTGTTTAGTTTGCACAAAAGCAGATCTTGTCACACATATACATTAAATGATAGACTTGAAGTTCCTCGAGGTAGAGACTGTGACTTGTTCACCATTGTGTCCCCAGCACCTACTATCAAGTCTGGCACAGAGTTGGTGCTCAGTCGATTTTGTTGAATGGCTAAATAACAGAAATAGCCTGATGGGAAAGCTTCTAAAATCAGTCCTGTTTCCTGACACTGCAGCTACAAAAGCATTCCAATACAATTATAGTGCTCATTATCCTAAGCGTCTCATAAATTGTTAGAATGATTATGAAAGTTTTGTTTTTTACATTTAAATCTGAGATATATTATTTTGCTATTTCCAATTTTATGCAATGGTGACATTGTGGATCACCCAATTCTGACTCTGGAAATTTCAAAGTGTCACGATATTCAGTCATGTAACCTAGTAAATGGGTTATAAGTTTGCAATGTAGCCTGCAAATCAGTGATGTTCCTTTTTTTTCTTTTTCTATTGAAGTCCTGTTATGCTAAAAGATATGAGTTGTTTGAAGAAAGGCAAAGATGGCTTAGATAAATATCATGTATGAATTATGTGATTATAAGTTTTTGAACATGTTTTTCAACAGCACAACCACAAATATAGGGTTTCAAAAACTAAATTATGGACACTCAGGTTGGGTGTGGTGAGGCAAGGGTTTCCAATTAAATTTCAGGGACGGCCTTGCACTATATATAATAATGTGATTTCTTGCAGACTCTTGAAGGAGCTAACAAAGAAAAACCCTCTTTTTCTTGTTCACTGACACCTAAAATTCTTTTAAAGCAAAAATGAGAATAAGTTGCAATTGACATCAAATGCTTTCCTGGAAGCAGGTTTGAATGGAGATGCAGAGGAACTGTAGAGTTTCAAAGATATCCTGAGGGCACTGGAGCTCTGGGGGGGAAGCAAGGGACACAGAAAGGAGGGCTGGGGAGACCAGAAACCAAGAAGGCCAGGGGAGAACATCTTTGGTAATTTGCACTTTGAGGAGGGAAGTGATTTTTCTATCTTTTTGTTTGCATACAATTAAAGTAAATAATTGGAAAAAATACTGCAAAGTGAAATATAATCTTGATCCATTAGAATGACAATCAATCAGGAAGCTTGAGGCTTGGTAACCTGAGAGGGATTTAATAAGAATCAATTAAAACAACTTGTTATAAAAAGGGCATTTGGAAAATTTCCCCTTAAGCCAAAGAAATATAAAACTAATATGGAAACCAAGGGATGGAACTTCCATGGTTCCATGTGTATTGGGGAGATTGATTAATGACTTTTCTCATTAGCAATCTGTCACAGCAATTCAGTGTTACATTTATGAATGGTGTTTTTAAAAAGATTACACTCAGGTTCATGATTGGGCACAACTATAGTTACATGCAAATGAGTCCTACTTTTATATATATATATATTTGGTGAGTAGAGACAATATATTAATGAGTGTATCTTTTAATTCTGAGACAGGATGCGCAAATCATGATACAAAATAATCATGATTTCCAAATAATGCCAAATAAATAAATAAATTACCTTTGTGATAAAAATTGCTAAACAATGTGAAATGCAGGTTTATTTGGAAACCCTGGAAGCCTAGAGAGCTGGCATTCTGTTTAATGACAAGTGCTTACTGGTCTTTCATGCTGCAGAATTGATGACTTGCCAGGTTCGTATTCAAAAATACTCCTCGGCTCAGACCGGAATTTTCTTGTATCCACTTTTCTGTCTGGAGGATCCCAGTCATGCCTTAGAAATAAACAACAAATCACACACTAAAATAATCCTGTGTGCTTAAAACAACTGTATAGAACCACTTGTTATCTGTTGTCAAAGTTAATTTTAATATAGATTAAAAAATCTCTAGGATAAAAAGTTCATCTGCCAAAAATGCCATATTTATGTTTTGTTTTACATTAATGATTTAAAGAAAGCCATTTCTTTTATTTCATATTATCTGTTCCTCTTTTTTTTCTTTTTCATACAACTATCCTCCTGCTGGCTCAAAAACTCTCATGAGAGGTTTATAGACATGCAGACAGTGACCTCTCAGTAAGCCTCTGGGTCACTAATGGTAGCTGCATATGTTTGTATTTAAAGTAAGTGGCAGTGTGCTCCGCTAAGCTCTGTGCATTTAACCCACCACTCTGTGACTTGGCATCCTTGATCCAAAGTGACAAGGAGTAATGCACACACCATGTTTGATCTTGTTTCTTGCAAGTGGCACCATAGTTTGTCTGGGAAAAGTATAAAAGTATCACTTGAGTTGGGAGCAAGCTGTGTGGCATGGGAGATCATCTTTTGGTGTTAGCTTTGAAACACCAGAGTCAAACATCTACCTCATGGGAATCAGTGCTTTTTCCCGAACTAATATCCTTTAAGAGGCTGTCAAAGAAGGACTTACAAAGTAAGGCTTTTCTAGGCAGCTGGAGCTAAAGAAGCCTCCCTTTGGGGCCATCATTTTTAGGAGGGTGGATTTTTTGACTATAGATTGGAGTGATTCTGAGTCCATGGAATGGAATGAAATTCTGACTCCATAGCATGTTGGAAATCAAAGTGCTCTAAGGGATTGAACTAGGGGCAAGTCCTAGCTTTCTACTAAATTGATAAGTGATATTCAGCAGACCTCTTAAACTTTGCAGTCTTAGATTTTGCATCTGTGTTAAACACAGGTAGCAAAATTGTGTTCTTTTTCCTTGTAGAGGAGTTTTGAGCATTGCATGAGACAATATATATGAAAGCCATCTGGAATTTTTAAAGGGATCATCATATCTCTTAATGAGATATTTATTTTAACTAAACATATAGGACAAATAATACATTGAAATCTAAAGGTTAATTTTGGTTCTTTTTTTGATGGAAAATATACCATTTTGTGTCTAGATCATTGTTTTTCAGTTTTAAGGCATCACATAATTCACCCTGAGGACCCCTTCACATGTGATGTGTGTCTGTTTTCATGGTATCTTGTACCCTACATCATCATCAGTTACTCTTAATGGTATGATGGGGTGTCGAATACAATTTTTCTGAGATGGGTTTGACAGATGATGCTTAATAACTGGTATTAATAAAGCATAATTTTTATATTCTTATTTATCAGTTACCAGTATAGCATAGGCTTTGGATTTAATCAGAGCTGAATTTGGATCCTGGCTTGGACATACTAGCTGTATGAGCTGAGCAAGTGACTTCAATTTTCTGAATCACAGTTTCTTTCTCTTTAAAATAGAATCTGTCTCATCAGGTTGTTCTCAGAATCAAATGATATGATACAGCAAAAGTGTTTGGCCTACTGCTGGGCTATAGTGAGCTCTCAATAAAGGTTACCTATAAGTAGAAATATTAGTCATAATCCTAATAAAAATAACATGATAAAAGTGTGCTTATAAATTTTTATTTTGGTGTGGATAGTTTCTATAAAAATATTTCAGTAGAGAAATGAAAACTAGTATCAGCTTGAAAACTGGTGGAAATGAGCCACAGATAGACACTTATTAAGTAATGCCTTATTTATGATTTATGAATAACTTTCCCTGCTTTCAAAAAGATATTTTATTGATAGATCTAACATTTCAAATCTGAGGAAACGGAAAACTAATTGCATAGTCTCTAACCTGGTATACCAAAGCATGTATATGTCAATTATATGCATTTGTTGACCAAAAAGTCAATTGATCAATAAATGTCAATTCGAGTCTAATTCAGGGTGCTGTGATATCATGAACCAAGACTGTGATGCGTTTGCTACAGTCTCAGTGGAGAAGGTCAGTAGGGTGTACGTAGGGACTCACGAGATTACACACTTATTCTCTCTGTTATGGTGTGCACTGATTCTTCCACTGGATGTCCCATGGGCTTGTTTTTATCCTAAGTGAAATATTGGCCACTTTTGGGGAAAACATCTTACTTTTCTGTTGAAGACCGATCTCTTGGTCGAAACGGTGGGACTGGAGGTGGAACGTGCGGGGGAGGCACTGGCGAGGACGCGTCCTTAAAGGCGTTGGTGCCGTTGTCAGAGTGGCTCTTGGAAAGAGGTCTGTAGGTCTGGGTCTTCGCCGCAGGGTGTGACTGCGCACTGTAGGGTGGGTTGTACAGACCTAGCAGGAACCGCCCCCACACAGAAGCAAATAACATGTTAGAAGTGCATTAAATTGTTCATTCCCCTCCAGGTATCCAGTGACTACGTAAAAATGCTTATTGATAAGCATATTCGTAATGCATACATCAGATGGTCGTTCTTTATTAATATTATTAATTTGCTAATCCTCATTAATTAATTATTAATTTATTCTACACACAAGCCCTGATTACAATAAATCTTTGTCAATTATTTTGGAGTTGGTAATAATGCACACTGATACTAGGAGTAAACTTACAGGTACTTAGCAAATTTTCTCTTTGAATTGTATAAACTAATAATATAGTTAAGATTTCCAGGGAAGATTAAAAGTACTTAGAACTGTTTCCAAATATCTCCTAACATTTTTTAAAAAACTCTCTGATTTACATATGACAATTGACCAAGTTGTATATATAAGGTGCTGTGCAAGGCACAAGGACACACAAACCCTCAATAAGCTTACAGTACAACTGGGGAGATGAGACACTAACAGAATTATGATTGAAATTAATTGGTAACATATAATAAAGATCAAATGAGGAAAACATATATTAAGAATTAAAGGGTGTCAGAAGGTGGTGGATTGGTCAGAGAAGATACTACAGAACTCATGCTACTAGAGTTAGCCCTGAAGGATCAGTTAGGGATGGTATAGAAAAATAAAAACAGAAAAGTGCAAGACATAAAGCCGTGAGATGTAGGGTTAGTAGAAAGGGAAGAGACTAGTTTCAGTGGCTTTGTCTGCTGATAAAATGATGAAACTTGCAGGGTTCTACATGTACCTGCTGTTCCATTTACTAGTTTCCAATGTGACACAGACTTTGATATTAAAAAATTATGAAAATTCTGAATTTCTCACAACCACAATCTTTTGGGCAAAGTCTATTTGCACTCATCTGCCTCTCCTGGGAGTCCATGCCAATTTCCTTGGCAAACGAAGAGAGATAACATCTGCATTTACAGTTTTGCCTTGATTCCATGGTCAGACTTCAACTTTCAAGTTAAATAAGGGGAGTGAGTTTGGTGTACCTGGGACCCGGAATGAAAATGGAGGGGGACATCTTAGTAGGCCTCCTGCTGTCATCTGAGGGAGCCAGGACCTAAAGCCAGAGGTCTTACTGCTTGCTGGGCTTGTTTCACTCATTTCCCCTCTATTTGGTAGTGGAGACTAGTGGTGACATCCCTAACAGCTACAGGGCTGAGCGCTGGTCTCCAGGTCTGTGGGAGGGGAGAGCCTCATGTAGCTCCTGGGCCAGGCTGGCCAGGGGACCCCTAAGTGAGGTCACTGCTGCAGAAGGGGAGGGGAGCAGTCTGAGTCTTGGAGCCTGCTCTAAAGAAAGGGGACAGCAACAGTCCTGAGCCTGTGGCTGGGCAGGGAGAGGAGGCCTGGGCAGAACCCCTGATGCAGCATTCAAGAGAAAGTGATGAAGGGAGGGTGTTTGGAGGGGTTCCCCTCTCCAGCCTGAAGACCCCTTCACGAGGTACCAATGCCTTCAGGTCCAAGTGAAAATGCCCAGAACTGAAGTCATTCTATTATGACCACTGGCAATTCCGAGTCAGAAAAGTGGCCCAGCCAAGTGGGAATTTTGAAATCTTTTAATGAATGGTTGCATTTTGGAGCAAAAGCAGGGACAAGGTCACAAAATACTTTGCTTGACTTGTTTTTTTGTGAAGTGTATCTGAATGATCTTACACAATTGTAATCACTCTCTGCTGATAAAAGATCTCTATCTTGTTTTGTACCCTGGGTTACAGTGTGTTCTTTCAGGCTGTCCTTCATACTTCGGTTAAACATTCCTGAAGCTGAGAATAAACTAACAGTGGGAATGAATGAGATAAAACAGTGTTAGTTCTCATTTCCATGAGAAAAGATCAATTCTTTTGTTATGCATGCTCTGAAAAAGGAAAAAAGAAGCATCCTCCTATTGATATGAATTGCAAACATGTGCTCAAACAGAAGGGTAAAAAAAGTGGCTGTGTAGTTCTTCCAAACATTGCAGAGCATAAAATATTCATTGCAAGCAAGGAAACCCATCCTACCTGCATTGTATGTATACGGAGTATTATACATGTCAGTGTCATCATCTAGAAAATGAAACATAAATATTATGGTAGTACAGATTCAGTCACCATGGCATAACAAGACAGCAGAACTTCAGAGAAACAACACAAGTTTGTTAGAAAAGCAATGTATTTTTCCCAGTTCATAATATCACTTTTCAGTTTCAAATATTGCTTTTTGCTGGGCTCCCCCGACCACCCTTTCTTGTCTGTAACATATTGGCATTGCCGGCCTCTTCATAGCGTACAAAGTCGGTCCCTTGTCCTCACTTCCCAAGGCCACCATCTCCTCTGGATCATGAATTTCCATTAAGTGCTTCAGAGATTGCTTGTCAGCTGTGCTGAGCAGTGTTGGGGCACGGAAAACAATACCCCAAATGAAGGCCTCGGAAGCAAAAGTGTTTCTGTCCTTCTGCTGCTCTCCTGCCTCTCTTGCCTCAGTCTCCCCCGAGGCTAGCCACAGACACTAGAATCCCTCTTCCCCAAGGTGGGTCATAGAAACCAGCACCCCTTTTCTCCAAAGCCAGCCATAAAACCTAAAAATACTACTCTAACCGTCCTCCACTTTTCTGTTTAAAAACTGGCCATAAAGAAATTCTCTGACCCACTGTGTTTGACTGTAGGCCATAAGACCCCCATTCCAGAGAGGGCCTGCCCCACACCCAGAAGGAAGGATGCTGCTCAGAGAGGCCAAGAAGAATCCGGACAGACAGGCCTTGCTGGGTTTCCCCACTCGGTCTGTTAGCATTAGATAATCCTTTTTGTCCAATCACATTGCTACACGGCTGTGCATACTTTGTTGAACCTGAGCATAAAAATGGACAATTTCCCCTGTATCTTTAGGTCCTCGTTTGAAGTCCCCATGTCATGTAAAACTTTGATCAAATAAATTTTATATGCCTTTTCTCCTGTTACTCTGCTTCGTGTCAATGATTTTTAGCGAATCCGTCAGAGGACGAAGGGAAGCTTTCCCTTGGCCCCGACGGCAGGCTCGGGAGACCTGCCTAGACTCACACTCTTGATGAAGAGCAGACGGGGTGGACAGAGGAACAAGGCGTCTGTTTACACAGACAACACCCCGGTTGAGACCGTGGATAGGAAGGTTGGAGGGAGGAGGCCAGAGCACAGGCCGGCTTCCCGGGGGTGCCTCTTGCTGGCGGCCTGGGGGGTCGGGGGGAGAGGGGCGCAGAGGCAGAGGGATCTGTGATTTGAGCGGGAAGAGGAGAACAGGAGGAACGCCAAAAAGAAGGCAGCATGGAGTGTGCTGGAGTCTTGATATTTTGTGTGAACAAAACCTATACAAAAGAGGAATATATATCCTGCAACCCACAAGGACCTGATCAGAAAGCAGAACAACATACATACCCGGCTTGTGCACCATGTGAATCTGCTTAAACATTGTCTTGTACCAGTCCTTGGGTCGGTCCACTGTCTATAATAAACAGAGTGTCCAGTAGTCACAAAACTGGTTTTAAATCCGTGTTGCTCCTCAATGTTTTCATTTCTATAGTTTATCTTCTTAATAGCAGATTTCTATTCTATGTTAAAATTTTCTGACTCTTTCCTATTACTTGATGACAATTTCAGCAATTTATTCAGTTATGTATGCAAGTTTATAAATATGTTACCTCATGTTAGAGTTAAGCTGAATTGGAACATTCGATGCTATGGTTTTATTTTTTCATAAACTACCTAGTGTCCAGCACTAGGTAGTTGACACTTACACAAATATATTTATATAAAATTCACTGAATAAAAGTTATTGTTGTAATAGTTTTCTTAACTCCTTTTAGTGATAATTATCATCCTTAAACACTTTTTATTGCATATTCTATCAAGACATTATTTTTAGAATTGACTAGGGAATATTTTTGACCCAAACTGTGTTCTGGTCAGCCTAGAGAAATAAATTTGGTATTTACTAGTCTAAGTTACTAAAATACCAAATGTAGATAATCCAGAGTCCTGGAGCAAATCCAAAACTGTATGGTTTCACAAAATTTTTAACATGATAACAGAGTGTATACACACTTGCCTTGCTAAACTGTAAGGCTACTGGACATGATAGAAAAAGTAGGCTGCAGTGGAAAGATGAAGTTGATGTTAAATCTTGAACCAAGATTCAAATCTTGGTTTCTTTAATTACTGTTTGACACTTTCTAGCAATATGAATTTGAGAAAGTTATATAACCTTTTTGAGCCTCAGTTTTCTCCTCTCTAAAGTAACAAAATTTTATAATATTTAAGTCATAGGATTGCTATGGGAATTAAATGAGACAATGTATACAAAAAGGCCTAGAACCATGCCTAGAATATAATAAATGCTCAATAAATAGTAACAGTAGGGAACCTCAAATATT
Source organism: Eulemur rufifrons (assembly GCF_041146395.1). Lineage (NCBI taxonomy): Eukaryota > Metazoa > Chordata > Mammalia > Primates > Lemuridae > Eulemur > Eulemur rufifrons. The sequence continues at coordinate 13,592,198 of NC_091000.1, forward strand.
TGTAGAATGAAATAATGTATGAATCTAGCTTATTGGATGGAACTGTATCTTACTGTATACCTGTGAAAGTAGACATACATAACTTTATGATCATAATTAAAGGTTTTGCTTGGCAAGATCTTTACCCCAACTCTTTCAGAGCTACTTGGATGGCAAACTTGACCATTCTGTGTACAGTAACTAAATACACCAGATTTTCCAGGATAGTTCTCTTGATTTAAAAAATTCTGTTAGGACGGCTACAAACATATTCTTGTACTTGTTACACTGAACTTTGATTTGGATTTTATATCCTGATTTTTTTTTCCAGAAATATGGTCATTGCATTTTTTATCTTGACATGGAGGGTTCTGTACTATAAATTTATTTTAATTTCTAAGAATACAAGATTCTGGCAATCACCCTAAATATAGATTAACATTAAGGGCTATTTGACTCTGTTGCAAATCACTTCTTTATTCTAGGCTCTTTCTACAATGGAAACATTGAGGGGATTATTGATTGAATATATAATCACATGGTGAGGGCTGGTGGGAGGGGGTGCAGGGATGAGGTAGGAGCCTAACTCTTATTTGCTGGTTCAAAGTAGCTGAATGTGTATCTTTAAGGGATGTTTATTTTTTACAAAACACTGATTTTTATCATTAACCTTCATTTCTTTTATAGCAGTAAAGCAGCAGAAATTAAGACATAACTGTGAGTAAAACTGTTTTCTAACCATACCTGGACACAACCAATGGCAACAAGGAAGCCCAGTAAGTACGTTCCATCACTGTATATGGCAATGCGTCTTGACAGACAGGATTGTTTTCTTCACTTGCTGGAGGGCCTATATCAGGTAGGATTTCACAGTTATGCCATCTGCTAGCTTTATATGGTGCGTACAGAGGTGCCAGGAAGTGCCCAGTGGGTTGGCAAAGGAGAATATGAAACTAGTAAGACGGGAATGCTAAAACTCTATGTCCCTTTCTAAAAGAAGTACTCTAAGCATTTAAAGTCCCTTTTATAAATGCCATCGTGGAGACTGTTATATTGCTTCTTAATACCAAGATTCAGAAAATAGAAGTCTACTCAAATTTGAGGAATGTGTCCTTCAAAATCATTTTCCATGGAAAATAACTACTAGTAATTCCCTATGCAGTTGTTTTCTATAACTTTGAGTGAATAGACCTGAATTTTTACATTCCCACAGTTTAAAAAACATCAGAGCTCTACACAGATTTAACATGCAGAGATTTCCAAAAAGAAAAGAGATATATTTTCGATGTAACCGGTATACAGTGATTCTGTTCTATTTTTGCTCTTTTTCAGCTTTGAAAATGCTCCAATGAGCGTTTTATTTGAAGGAGAATCTTGTATTTCACTTAAATAGCTGGTCTTAATTACACAATCTCATGGGATCTGAACCCTGGTGATTTTTGTTGTTGTTTTTAAGAATGGCGGCGAAAGGCTAACACAGACACCCCAGGTTACAGGAGGGAAGGCAGTCTGCAGAGCTGCTTGTCCGCATCACAGCAACTCCAGAGTCCTGGTTGCTGGCTCTTGGCTTTCTAGAGTTTCTGGATTGCTTTATGAAAGTTCTGGGTGTATGGTGGCTGTTTAAAATAATTCTATAGCATGGTACATTGAGACAGCACTGCCTTGGGCATACACACCGAGCAGAAAGCTAATGTGAAACAATTAGAGTCTGATAGTCATTGCTTTCTACACGGATGAGAAGAAAAACAACCTTGGAGATTGTTGGCCTGCTGTGGCTCAGAGATGGCCTGACTCAACATTTATAAACACAGCTATACTTGGGGATGTGCTCTGGAGGGCTGTAAAACAGTAAATGTGAAGAAGAAAGGAGTCTTCACAGACCTCTACCTTCTTTGTAAAGTTTTAAAGGTCCTGAGTAAGAGGACAAGTTATACATGAAAATATGGTTCCTTATAAGGAACTTCTGAGTTGCTTATATGTTTTTTCTATTTTATAGAAAGAAAACTAGCATTCAATGTTTCGTGTGTTTGTTTATGCATACCTAAGCATGCTTTTGATCTGGCAAGAGATAACAATATAAAAATGTTAATTAACAATCTCGAACATCTTAGTTTTTCCTTTTAAAAACTAACAAAGCAAGGCTTTGCCAATTAAAAAAATTATGTCTTATAGGTTAAAAAATGGACCAGGTTTGCAAGTCCAATTTATCATTTATATCATTTATTGACTTAAAAATATGCACAGAGATCTCAGATAAAATCCATTAAGACAGAATCTATAACTACTTGGAACCAGAGATCTCTTAATCTGTGTACATACTATCCTTGAAGGATCAATTAGACAAAACCAATGACACCATCCCTGTCAGACACTGTATCCCTACATTATTAGGAAAAAATTTCCAATTGAACCATTTTGAGTCAGAAATCTTAAAAAGGAAACAAACAACAAAAAAACACCATCTCCAGAAACATGTAAGCGTCATAAAATGAAGAACATTAGTCACAATCCCTGAACTGTTTTGGTCACTTAACTATGACAATCATCTGTTCCAAGACAGATTGTTAGGACTTCATAATTCATCACATTCAACATTATCACAGTCTAACAAATCTGAACCCCCAGCCACTGAGGTACAGATTTACTTTTTGGCTTCCAATTTGTAACACAGATGCTTAAAATGAGCCTTTTCTAACTCTTTTCTCTGTATATAAAACACATCATCCCCATATAACAAATGCAAGTTCAGGTACAGAAGAAAGCCCCCTCACTTCATCATTAGTGCTCTGTGACTATTTCCAATCTTACCCTGCTTTTTTTCTGATATCTTTCCCATTCTTTTCCTCCATCCATGATTGTCTCGGCCCCTCAGGTCTGCATTCCAGGGAAGCAGCTCTTAGCAACACCCCAGCTCTTTCTCTGGGCATTGAGGGCCACGTGTATGCAGCTGGAGCTCTCCCCTCACCTCCCCCAGTTCACCTGCAGCGATGTCGTGGCTCTCATCCTGCTCTCCCGGCTTCCTTCTCTCGGCCAGAGCAAGCCTTCTCTTCAAGTGGGCTTGACCAGCAAGCAGCTGCCTGCCAGGCTCGCAGGAGCTGCCTCTGCTGCTGCAGCGCTTTGCCAGAAGGGGCTGCCCTGACACACTCAGCAATGCTTTGGCAGAGTTTGGGGAAAAAAAAAAAATCCAAACACTTTCACTTATCGTCCCAGGAGAGCTCTCTCTCTCGGCAGGCACAGCTGAAGAGGGACATGAAAATGTGTATTTTTCTCCAGAAAGCTTTTCCTTTCCATGACATTAACTCCCTTCACTCCAATCACCTCACCTCCCAACTCCCAATTCACAGCTCCCAATCTCCTGGTGTTAACACACGTCCGTTTCAAGAAACAAATAAATCACTGGTTTATTTGCAATGCACGTGGGAATTGGATGCAGCCAAAGAATTCCCATTTTCCTGTTCCTTCTCTTTTCTATTGCCCGAACCCTCCTTGGTAAAAGGTAAAACAAAACCAAGCATGGTTTTATCATTTAGCAAAATCACAGTTTTCATGATCTTTCATTCAAATGGAAAACCAGATCGTGAAATTCTCTTCAATCGGCAGTTTTCTCTCTCTGCCGCACACAGCGTAACATTCATGAGCGCTCGGATGGCACAGAGGGCAAGCCTCATTACATAAGACCCCAGGAATGCACAAAGCCGTGGACAATCCGCCCTTTGTGGAGCTGTGCACAGCCCCAGACAGACGCACACGCTGGCATTTCCTACCGTTCTAATTGCTGTGGGGATTCCGGATTCATCCACCGGCCCGATGCCTGGGTAATGCGGGGCTTTGATGACTGTCACTCTCTTCTCTTCCTCTGAGGATCTGTACAGTGGGCCCGCGGTGCTGTCCAGAGACTGCGCATACTGGGGATATGTCTCCGTGGAATCTGTGCAGGAAATGTGGCAAAGTAGAATGCAATTTGATGCACAGGGAATCGTAAACCGATGGTGCCTCTCCTCCTATGTTTATGCCAACTGTAACATCCGGTCCATGGTCCCATCACTCTCTCTTTGAACTCCTTTACCTTCCATGTGAGCCACTTGGTGTGTAGTGGGTACTGTGTAGGTGCGGAGGGCACAGACCTGTGGCAACAAGGGCCGCCCCACCTTATGGAGAAGGATGGAAGGGTGAGGCGGAAGATGACCTGCGTTAAACAGTGTAGCAGCCGCTGCGCTAAGTCAGCGCTTCACTGGCATTGCCTCATCTTACCCTTCCAGTCATCTTGGGGGCCTGGCGGGCGGGGAGCAAGAATCAGTTTTATAAATGAGGGGGCAGGAGCTGAGACAAGGTTAGTATCAATAATTTCCCTCAGGCCACAATTTCCATGAATATCATTCTAGTAATATTGCTAACTGCTATTATTTGTAAGTACTGAAATGTATCTTTAGACAAAAGATAGGGCTGTGGAGTTAGGGAGAGTGATTTCCTTAAAACGAAGCGAAAACAAAAGTCACTTTAAAAAATCTTCGCATCCATAACACAAAGAAATGTTAAATGTCTGAGGTGATGGATACCCCAGTGACCCTGATTTGATTAGTTCACATTGTATGCCTGTATCAAAACATCACATATATCCTATAAACATATACAACTATTATGTATCCATAATAATAAAAAAATTTAAAGAACATCTTCACATCCAAACATATACTGTCCTTGGATGTGAAGGCTTATGAATAAATAAATGCTTTTAAGCCATTAGTATTAATTAATTGTTATTCAATTAGCCATGATGGTCCTAATATCTTTGGTTTTACTTTAAAATACCAAAAGCCATTACTTTTTACCCTTTGAGGGTAAAAACTCTCCTAAGGATATAAATTAGAGGAGGCTTATCAAGTTTCTAACTTCATGTCACTTTTATTTATTTTTTTATTTATTTATTTTTAGAGTCAGTGTCTCGCTCTGTCACCCAGGCTGGAGTGCAGTGGCGCAGTCATAGCTTACTACAGTCTCAAACTCCTGGGCTCAAGTGATCCTCCTGTCTCTGCCTCCCAAAGGCTAGGATTACAAGTGTGAGCCACTGTGCCTGGCCCTCAGAGTTTTTGTTAACTTTTAGCATACTTAAAGAAGCAACAAGTGCATATATGCACTACATATTCTGTTTACTCTTAGTTCATCGTTATTTTTAAAAATTGACATTATTACTGCTCACCTGGTATGATTAATAATATGACTTCCTATTTTTCTGCAATTAATTTCAAAATTTTGGTGACCAAGAATGACACTTTGTGTGTACTCTTTATGCCATGGTCTCTCAGGACTGCCACTCAGAAAATTCTTTTATGTGTACATGGACAAGTCCATATGTTTCAGAATGGGATTCATTGGTATCATCTGTGTATGTATATCTTATAAATATGTTTTTCATGACAAATTTGTATAAAATAACATAAGTAAGCTCTTTAAGAAATTTAACTCATCATTATAAGGATAGTTAAAGTTAAGATATCTCTAAGGTAAAATCTATTGTAACATTTGTAACTGCTATTACTATTATTATGGCTACTTTCAATTTAGTTTGGATAAGAAAGGCATTTTCAATACATGTTTGATGAAGATTGGATAAGGTGAGGAATACAACTGCTTTACGTGCCATTAAATGTAAAAGTAAGATATTTTCCAGGCTATTCAAAATTAAGACACAATCTGGTATTTGACTCAAATTGACTTTCTGTTTAATTCCCAAAAGAATTTGAGTGGGCATCCGTGATGCTACTATTTTTATCAGCAACAAATGTTTTATGAACACCTAGTACGTGCAAAGTCCTAGGCTAAGCAAGCACTACCGAGTCTGTCATCATATCTGGGACATAAGATTCTACGAACCTATAGCTTATGCAGTAGGAGGCAACCCTTTATTTTATTCTCTTATATGATCCACTAATTCTCATCTTTGCAATATTTTGTCCTCAAGTACATAAAAGTGCATTTAGGGCAAGGTAGATTTGTATATTCTCCTCGGGACATATCATAGCCCTGGCTAATTGGAATTTGGTCAATGTTTACATAGGGAATTTCTTTCCATGTATAGTTTATATGCAAAATCTACTCATTGATATGCTCTAAAATCAAAGTCTGTCTGTATTTGAGTCTTTATATTTTTTGTGCAGTAAGGTAGGGGTAGGGGATGGGGAAAAACCTGTGTTCACTAAGACAGGCAATGAGACAGAGTAGACTTTGATAACAATTATTCAGGGAAATGCTATGGCTAGAATAATTTATAGAGTTTGATGTTATATGTGTGATAATGCATAGTTCCATTTAAAAAAAATCTGGGTATAGTATTCTTCCATTATTGTACTACACCACGGGATGATTGTTAAAGGGCAAAATTTTGGCACAAGGAAGTTCTACTTTCTTATACTCTAAAAGTACACGGTTATAAGATTCACAGATGATCCCCAGGAGTAGCGTTAGAGAAAGCACAGATATAGTTAGACTTTTCTTTAATGAGTCCCACAGCTACATGTAAAGTCCAATAGTTATAGAGGTTTTGTTGTCCACAGAAGCTGAGTTCTACAATGCACATGCTAGATGCTGACATAAAATGTTCCTTGATAAAGGAATAGCATCATGCTCTTTCAACACGTGCATCAGTGCTGGGGAAGGGGGCCGTGCTGCCTGCTGTCAATGAGGAAACAGTAGTTCAAGTCCTGGGTTCTAGTTTCTTTCCCTCTGTTCATTTGTGGCCAGAGGACCCGGCCTCCCCTGTTCTGGGGGGTGTGGGGTGGCCCTCCAGTCCTCAGAATGCCCCTCTGCTTCCTGCTGTCCTGGAAGCTTTCTAGTGACTCAACATCATGGAAACTTTTTCAGCCTGAATTCCTATGATGGTTCAATTTGGTAAGCTTTTTGATATTTTGGGTTTTTAAAATTACATTTTTGAAAACTTAAGAAATATTTATTAACTTATTTTCTAAGCTATAATATATTTCACCAGGTAAGAAGATTTCTATCATTATATAGCAGAACTTCTCTCCCAGGAGGCCACTAAGAGTTCATAAGCCCCCTGAAATCACATGCTTAAATTTTGTTATGAATGTTCCTATGTTCATTTATTTTCTGGCGGAGAAAGAGCTCTGTCTTTCACCAAATTCTTAATCCCCAAAGGGTTAAGAATGATCATTCTGTAAAATAATGAAATCATCATTTCAGGGAACTCTTCAGTTTCTCTTGCGTGGCTTCTATGACCACATCGCTGACTGAAGGTCTTCTAGCCTCAGTTTGAGTGGTGGTTTCCTACTTTGTGAGCTTTAGCACTTTGTGAGACAGCCTGGTCTCTCTGTTACATTGTTTTAACTATTAAACAATTCTTCCTTATATATACACCAAAAAAATATTCCACTGTGAAAGCTCTTCCACAGAGGACCAAGCTGCCTCAGTGGAAAAGCTCTATGTTCGTTTACTCTTTTATCGGGCAAGCTAACTGGCCACCTTCTCTTTCTTTCTACCCCCACCTCAAACATCCAGTAGCCTATTCCAGGCTCTGACACAGCTGGAGCCATTGTTGTGGAATAGCTGGGAGCCCACTGGGTGAATCCTCTGCCCCAATCCCTCCCATCAAACAGTGGCGTGCTCGGCATTCCTGCCTCACTCGGATGCCTTCTATGCTTCTCGCGTGCTTTGTACTTGCCGTACTGAGCTCGCCATGAGAGTCACGGTGATCACACTACTTACCGAGGGATCTGCCATGCTGCATGATAATGCTCGAGTTGAGTGAGGCTGGGAGAGAGTATGCTGAGGGGGAAAACGGCCTTTGGTAGTAACTCATGGGACTCACGGCACCTCCGGAGTTTCCATTCACTGTTATCTGGCTCTGAGGAAAGTGCACAGGCATCCCGTTAAAGCACACAGTGCCCTGTAAACATCATTCCTTTGGGTGATAATAAAAGACTCCCAATCACATGGCAGTAATCAGCTGCCAAGTTTTTATTTATTTTCAAAACTGATGTCAGAGGGCAGGGTACATTCTCTCAGTCTTCTCTCTCTTCCTCTGTTTCTGAAAATCACTCTCTTATCTATGCGAGGGCCCAGGAGGGGGTTAGGGGGAAAGGAAGCAGCTGACCAGCGGGCATGCTGCTCTGCCGTCAGAGGTGCCACACGGTAGCAGTAGGAGTCAGTGCCAAGTAAACATGGAGCGCAGCTCTCCTCCTACAACATGCCTCAAGTAGCCGGGACATGTCACACTGCTCTGCATGCAGGATTTGAAATGATGCTCTCGGGCACGAGGAGAGGGCTTGGTTCTTAGACCTATGCAGGGATCTCTTCTAGTGAATGGATGTTTCCGGAACAAGGTGACTAACGCAAGGAGTACAGTGGTTTGGATATACAGATCATGAGGCAGGCTACTCTAGAAGGATCAAATACCTGGTAAATCACCAGAAAGAATTGTTAAATCACTGACTTCTCCCTACTTCAATCGCACTCAGCACTTTATGGGCCTTTGTTTGGTTTCTTAATAATGTATGGCTTTGATTGTTTTATATTTGAGTATTTTATATCCCCAGTGGTATCTCAGACTTCTTGGAGATGGTTATAAACATGTTTCTTTTATATTTTTTGCAACATGCAACCTGGCGCTAATGACATAGTAGATGTCCAATAGATACCTATTCTGACTGAGAGGAATCAGCTTAGTTCAGAGGTTGAGCTCAGGGCTGTGAGCATGACTATCCACAGCACAGCACTGAGCATCATGCAAATGAGGCAAAACGTTAGTAAGAGCATTTAGTTAAGATTACCTTATAGCTTAATACATACAAACACACGTGCACATATACAAAGAACCATAATTTGTGAACTCTTCCTACTTATTTTAAACCAAACACCTTTTACACAAGCTTGAAACATAGATGAGCAAGTAATTGCTTATTTCTGATTTCACTTTAAAGCACGTATGTTTTCAAATGACCTGGAATAAACCTAATTTAATTACTTTATAGCCATACCATATAGGTCCTAAAATCAATAAACAGTTCATTACAAGGATTGTGCTTATTGATTACATACTTCTCTAAGCTGTTGGAAAAGTCACTCTCATATCATAACCTACCGTATCTTGGAGATCTTCTACCTGAAGAGAAATCGACATTCAACAAACCTGAGGCACAGGCCTGCTCAAATCTTCAGAGCCTTTATATGCATCTGGTGAATGATTTGAGAAAATTTTTGCCTCCTTGCCCAAATCAAGTTTGGTGGATCTTTGTAATTACCATCTTAATACTATGGTTATAATATATTATAATTAATGTTAAAAGTAGGAGAATCCTTATTAAAAGTCATCAGATATCTATGTTACTAAACTTAGGAAACTTGCTCTGAATCCTATTTTGATGGTTTCTATAATATTGATTGGGGTTAAAAAAAAAAACTTCTGAAAGTACATTTACTCTTTTATCATGTTAAACCAATCAGGATTTTGCCAATAATACCATCAGAGTTTTAGAAAATACTTCATTGTTATAGTGAATTAATTATTGTGAAAAACATCTCATGGAGAACCTATGTACAATTTTAAATTGATAATTGAAATTAATCTCGGTTACAGGTAGCTCTGATTGTGCCCACAAGACGATATGTATAACTCTAGGTCCCTGAAGAGTCTTAAAAACAGAAAATTGAACAGGTTAGTGCCTAAATTGATGTACTCTCACTGCTTTGTTTTTTTGGCTACAGGTCCTGATAATAGTCCTTAAAATTTTTTAAAAAGTTAAGAACCAGTTAAAGCACAGTAGTACATGGCGGCCCCACTCCTGTGGAGCTCCCAGCCCAGTGGTGGTGAGCCCTGGGACGTGCCGCTCCTTCTCCAGCCAGTCTCTGCATGGAACAGTTCAATGCACAGTGTCATAGCCAGCTGCTGGATGAATACTAATCCCATCCCCCAAAACATACCTTCTATTTTCTGTAATTGCAGTGTCTTAATAAACACATGGCTTATTATAACATTTCTTTGTACATGAAATTTGCAGATATATGAGCTTGATAGAACATAGTTTTTATGGGGCACAAAATTTTGTCTATGACAGTTGCTTATTTGGAACTTCATTATAATATCAGTTTTAGAAGGAAATTCCTATTTTTTGCCTGCAGGTATGTGCCTTTCAAATGGACGCCATTATCTATACATTATATGCAATTGGGAATCTGTGCCCTAAAATTTGGAAGCATTTTTGCCATTCATAAACCATTTATTAGGGACTGTTTATCATACAGACACATTTAAATGGCATAATATGCATGCAACATATTTATATGTTACTATAAATGGAAGATGAATTATTTATATATAAAATAAAAAATGTATTCGTACATTTCTATACTTGGAATGGCTCAGGAAAAAATACCTCCCCACAAATCATAGGGCTAAATCTCTGTGAAGCACATTAAGATTATTTACATCATTCACTCCTGTATAACAGAGGAGTTCAAAAGATGTAGGCTTTAGAGAGGGAGGAGCAAGAAGAATTAGGATCATGCAGTTAGTAATCACTTATGTGAGAAACAAGGAATAGAAACTATTTTTACACAGGACACATTAATATGAGAGAGGAAAACTGTTATCTAGCAGGTATTAATACTGAGTTAAAATTTTTGAAAAATTTTAGACTTTCTCTATAATCTAATCGTAACAGTAGGATGATGTGTTCTTATCTAAATTTTGGAGACAATTTATCAAGGCAAATAGGTGTACAACTCATTAGCTACAGTAACACAATAAACCATTTTAGAGTAACTCTCAAATGAATGCACAGAATATAAGTGACTTTTTCAGCCCTAAGTAGGCTGAGGATGAGGACGACTGTGGTGGATTTCCCTGACAGCGGGTGTAGAATTGGTTGACTAATCAACACCTACGCGGATAAAAATGCTCAGCTGCAAAATGAGATGGCACACAAGAAATCAGTCCTTTTAAGGAAAAGGTGGAGGCAAAGGAAGGCAGGATAATTACATGAGTGGCCGCAGGGGTGGTTAAGGTGGTGCCATCTGTCACAGCAGACCTCTGACCCCAGGTGGGGGAGGGTGTCTCAGAACGGTCAGTGGTGTCAGAGTCACCAATCTGCAGCTCAGCTAGCAGGGCTGTGGAGGACCCGCTCTCTGAGCGGGAGAAGGGCTCGCCCAGGGAGGAGTCTGCAGTGAGAGAGCCTGTGTCCTGGCTGTGGGGAAGGCTTTCAGGAGCTGGGAGAGGGTGTTTATAGAAACAGTGGGCAAGACTCTGGGGCCTGTGCAGCTGTGAAGACCCCAAACCATCAGACGGTGGAAGGCTAAGTGGTGCCGGGCTGGAGCCACTGCCTGGTGGAAAGGTGGCGCGGTTCAAAGGCACCACAGAAGAAGGGCACGGAGGAGAGGCTTCTGGTGTGGTTTGTCTGTGTGTCTGGGAAGCATTTACCTCCAACACATTGGCAGTTAAGTTCTGATTTCCAGGCTGAGTTTGAGGAAAAAATAACAAGAAGAGATATAAATTATCCAATTAATAAAAACACCTCTTTTTGCAATGTGGCAGAGAAGGCAAAGCATCGGTTTCACTTGCAAGCGCTCTAAGGAAATACGTTCAGATGGATTAGGTGCCAACCACACAGCACAGAAAAAGCATGAAAACATGAAGAAAATGAGTCCAGTCAGTGTACTTTGGAAACAAGACCAGTTTTCACACAGCACTGCAACAGAATTTTGCGCAGGGGCTTGAGAGTGCTGGCATAATGAAATCCTTTCCTCAAAAGTGTTAGTTTTTTTGTACTTGAGACAGTGAAATGATATTAGATTGTCTACTGGCCAGCAGAATTAGTTTGTCCTTCACTAGAAAAATCTTGCAGCCTACTTCTCCCTACTCCCTCCCCCCTGCCAAAAATACCCCCCAAATATAAATCAGTTTGCCTCACTTTTTTTCTGACTTACGCATCTAAATATTGATCAAACTAAAAACAACTAAGTGGAAAAGTTATTTTGTTTCCTTTCCACTTCTTATTTGATTTAACTATAAAATACTAAAAAAAAAAAAAAAAAAAAAATCGAACTTCAAAATAACCTAGCAGTGCAAATAGAGGTACACACATGTGAAAATAAAGTGAAAATAAACAACAGCCACTGATAATGGTCAGAATGCACCCTAGCTGATTAGAAATACAGTTGGCAGTAAGTCTTAGGTAAAGGAGAAAGAAACTGAAGGGGAAATGGAAGATTTAAGAACTCCAAGGCTATATATTAATATAACCCAAGAGGCTAAACATGGTGGAGGGGTTGTCTGCAGAGGAAGAGAAAAGATAGCCCGTTAAACGTTTTTGTAGCCATCTCTTACAACCTTGAGATGCCTGACTGCGCGTGTCAAATAAAGCGGCAAGCATCAAAATCAGCAGGACTCCGAAGCAATTTTTCTCCGTTACCCCTTCCACCTTTCAGAATAGAGATTTTTGGGGGTGGTGACAATTTTAAGATAGATGGCCAGAAGTATTATAGGATATTAGTAAAAAGATGGGGAATGAACTAAAGAGAACTGTATGAACTTAGAAATATTGCCTAGTAAAGATTTAAGTGGTACCATTTGGTGTTCTTGGCCAGCCATAATTTTCGTAACAGCTGATGTCATGCAGGCTGTTGGCCTCATAAAAGTCATAATTTAATTTTTTTCCTTCAGGCTTTTAATTGAATACTTAAAAAAAAATCTACCATATAAAAAGTTCTCTCTGGGTAATAGATCCTTTAGAATCTGATAAAAAGCTATTGATCCTTCTCTTAGGGAAAATGCATAAATTCATAGAAACATAAATTTCTGCATAAACTTCAGGGCTACACAGACACTCCAAAGCACATCCTTAATCTAGCAGGTTAAGAAATCCCAACCCTGGATAAAAACACAGATTTTCTTACTCTGTTTTTGTTTACCAAGATTTTGTTTTGTTGCTATTTCAACACAGTCATTTTAATTGTGATACTTTTTTACTGTTTATGGTTTTAAGATCTCTGGAATTAACTGAAAGAAATGTATGTTACCCAGAACTTAAACTGTTTTAGTAGAAATGCTACTAAATACTTATAATATTGTACTACTAAAAACTTATAATAATTGCAAATCTTATTGGCAGTAAAACTACAATATTATGAAATTATAATAATTATGACATATTAAATTTTGCTATGTGTCTAAATGGAATTCAGTATAAAGCAGTCTTTGGATAGGGTTAATGGAATTTCTCATAATAATGCAGTTTCACTAAGGTAATTTCCATATAACATGAATCTCTTCTTATTTTTGCATATGCTAAGTGAAAATTCCATTAAATAATATAAATCATACAAAGGGATTTGAGTCATCTGCTCAAATGAGTTTTTCCCTTTGAAATTAAAAGGAAAAATCTAATGACTTCAACTCTCATGGGATTGACTTGTCCGTATCCTTTGACTAGAAACACATCAAAAGCTAAAGAATATTCTTTCTAAAATCACCATTGTCATGGGTAATACGATCATTAGTTTGTTCGTATAGCACTGTGTCTGGGGATGGTCTTTATCCATTCGTTTGTTCTTCCAAAGAGCATGTCCTCAGAAAACAGAACTATTTCACCTTGTGAATTTTTCTCCCTGCCTTCCTGACATGCTCACAATTTTGAGTCTTTGTGTGTATGTGTGTGTGTGTAGGTAATGCCTCTTGGTAAGTCATATCACACTTGAATTTTTATAGATAAAACTCAAAAATTCAACAGGCTATTGATCACCCACAAAAAAGCTTTGACATGTCTTGCCATGACAATGTAATTTATTTATTAGACTACTTGGAGTCCTTTTACAAGATCCTGATCTCCCCATTAATGAAATACACTCTAGACCTAGGAGGAGAGAGAATTATATTATCCATGTTTTCCCTGAAGAAAATGAGAGAAGAGTAGCAGGAAAAGTGTGAAAAAGGGAATAAAAAAATATTTTCCCAATCTGACTACCTTGAAGTAGGAAAAACTAGCTTTAAACAAGAATAGTTTTCCCCCTACTGCATTTAGTGGTACATAGATGACTGCAGAAAAATCATCTTAATTGTTTTTACATGACTTAAATGTTCCAGAAAAAACTCATTAAAATACATAAAAACTATATATATATATATATATATATATATATGGGGACATATTTTTCCTTTTACCTCAGGTCCCCATTGACTTGACATGGCACTGTGTCATGTGCTAACGTCTCCCTCTTTCACATCTTTAATCACCCAGCTTCAAGTCTTTATTTCTCAAAGAACACACTGGATATATATTAAATCTCAGGCAAAGGGATTTGACAGGTTTTTGTTCTCTGTTTTTTAGTGGAGTTGACAGTAATTTACTTGAACAAAAATCTGGGAGGGAGTTATATAAAATCCTTACCTCCCACCCCACATCCTTCCAGGACAATCTGCCTCTTCTTAGCCTGTCCTGAGGGGGTGGCGGGAAGAGCCTGGCAGCCGTGGTGTCTGCCCCAGGCAACACCGTTTTGTTGGCCACAGCCGAGGGTTTAGGAGGGAAAATAACTGAATTGAACTGGGCCAATCGGGCCCTGCCTCCCTCCTGGGAATTTGAATTAAATGACACTGAACGCCCCAGTCAGGTAGCTGTGGGGTACCGAGAACCATGGAGCCAGAGAACGTCATCGAATTCCCCCGGCAGCTTACAGGAATGAGAGAGCAGACACTTAGGAGAGACGGGAACTCTGTAGCACCTAAGACTGACAAAGACAGAGAGCAGCTACCTGGTCATTCCCCAGTTCCCCTAAGGCCTGGCTGGGCTGCTTGCATTTTAATGACATGAGTTGTCCTGTAGCCTCCTAATAAAAACCTTTCAACCAGAGCTGTTAACGGCCATACAGTTCCTGCCAAGACCTGGGTGGTAGGAGATCTAAACCAGTCACGCAGATTTGGGCACATTGATGGCATCTGAATCAGAGGAGTGGATATTTCTTCTCTACTCTGTGGTATTCAGATCGGGAATATGGCTTTATATCTGGGATGAGATCATATTTTAAGAATATTGCCAAACTATGGGGTTTAAGAGCCAGACAGTATGAGAAAATAGAGGCAGTAGAGCCCACTGGTTGAGTTGTGGATCTGGAATCAGATAGACAATCAGCCTGGGGCAAGTTGCTTAAATGTCCCTTGGCCTCACTGTCCTGATGTGTAAAATATGGACATTAATAAAACACATCTCCTAAAGTCTGTGAAAATTAAGCGAGATGGAGTAAGTAAAGTGCTTGGCACAGTGTCTGGTGTGTTGTATTAGCTCTCAATAGATGAGAGCCATGTAAAAAGAATCAGAATGCTTGGAAGGCACGGGAATGCTCTGCCCAAAGTGGACAGCAGAGTGGGAAGGAGAATAATAGTATGAAGACTGTCATGTAGAAGAGGAAAAAAACTTCATCTCTTTTTGCTCCATGAGATGAACACGTAGAAGTTAAGGAAAGTAGATTATGACTCAATATTAGAAATACTTTCTAATAATTAGACCTAATAAGTAGATTTGAGCTCTCCATTAAGTGTATTCAAGAAGATTTGGAATGCCCAGCTATTGGGAGATGTTGAAGAAAGGATCCTACGTGATTTCTAAATTCATATTGGACTCCCAAATATTCTCTAACGTTTAATTATTTAAAAACACACACATGCACATGCACATGCAAACACACTCATCAGATCGAGAAATTGCCAAAGACGTGATCAACTAATAGCATAACAAACCCACAGAAAGGCAGTTATGGGGTATTTCTTGACCATATTAATAGAATGCCTCAATGATTGGGGCTGGTATCAATAGGAACAGTCCAGAAACATACTCTGAGGTCCTGCACCTTTTCTATCATCCCACACTGCTAACAGTGATTCATCACTCTGCCTTCCTTTGCTTCGACATATTTATTCCATGAAACAAAAGAAATGAGCTTTCTCTCTCTTCTACATGACAGTCAGGCGAATTTCCCTTTGTGATCCGAGCATATGTGCAGTAGCAGCTGTGAAAATGAGGCTTTGGCCAGTGATTGATTATGTTGCTTCATAATAGATGGGACGAGTTTATTCTTCTGACGCAAAGGGCACAGCACTCACAAATACTGTAGGAAACTGTTTGGGGTGTAGTTTTTTGCTCTCTTTCCAGAGTGTCTGGCTTATACCTTCACTTATCTGACATTGAGAACAATGTGACATTTTTTGCAACAGGATATCTGCTCACACAGTAACAGAAGGAAAACATGACTCATTTTGTGATCTATTTGTAGAAGGTAAATTAAAACACATGTAGCTTACAAAACAATATGTATAATTGTCAAATATGGAGATAATTTCTAATGGTAGACTGTAGTTTTCTATCTTAATTAATGGTTAGACTTTAACAATGACAATAAAATATGTAAATAAAATCTCTAGAACACTAAAATTTCCTTTTCACTTCTCAGTGTATTTTTATTTCTTGGGTCTGCTAATTTCCTGGGAGACTAATTCTTTATAATAAAGCATATATTTGGTTGACGCAAAGGGTATAGCTTACAGCGCTTTTACCAAGACTTGCCAGAAAGTGGAATGTAAGTAGCAAAAATGGAAAGGGCACCATTGTAAACAGTCATTACCTGGAAAAATGGTACTTAAAAGTGAAGCATATCACAGTAGTCAAGATGGGGAAGTAAACTAAATTTCCATATATGGATGAATGGATAAAGAAAATGTGATGTATACATACAATGGTATGTTTTTTAGCCTTAAAAAGAAGGAAATCCTGCCGTGTGCTACAACATAGGGAACCCAGAGGGCATTAGGATAAGTGAAATAAGCTAATCTCAGAAGGACAAATACTGCATGTGGTATATAAAATAGGCAAATTCACAGAAGCAGAGAGTAGAGTGGTCGTTGCCAGGGGCTGGAGAAAGGGGAAATGGAGAGTTGCTATTCAATGGGTATAAAGTTTTAGTTATGCTAGATGAGTAAGTTCTAGAGATCTGTTGTATGACATTGTGCCTATAGTTAACGATACTGTATTGTACACTTAAAATTTCTGTTAAGAAGGTAGATCTCATGTTAAATGTTCTTACCAAGATTTTTTAAAAAGGCAAAACTGTAATTGCTATATGACACCTTTTGGCAAAATGTTATAAAAGATGATACACTATCTTGGAACAAACTGCTAGTCTGATGAAATAAACTTTTATCCACCAGAAAAAAAAAATATTGTTGAAAATACTGTATTTCCTTTTTCCAGTTGGATGAATAATTTGGAAAAATCATATTACTGTATTTTAAAATAATAACAGCTACTATATGTGCAGGAATTACTAGGTAGCAGGCTCTCTGCCAATCTTCTTACATGCATCATCTTACTCAAACCTCAGGGCAACTCTATGAAATGATTGCTATTATAATTCCCATTTCATAGATGAGAAAACTGACGCTCAGGGCAGGTGAATAACTAGATGAATGGTCCTATGTTAATAGGCCTTGAAAGAGCGGACTGTCCAGCTGCCCTCCTCCCAGTCTCTCTTATCCCCATTCAAGAAAGTCCCTCTCCCCACTACTGAGACCAGGGCAAGTGTCCAGATTGCATCTGACGTTTGCCCTAACAGCAGCATTTGCGCAGTTAACCATCCTTTCTCCTCTGTACATTTTCCTCGCTTGGCTTTGGGGATGCCACACTTTCCTGGATTTCCTCCTCCCTTAGAGCAACGGTCCCCAATCTTTTTGGCACCAGGGACCAGTTTCATGGAAGACAATTTTTCCGTGGATGGGGTGGGGGATAGGGGACCGCGGAGCTCTGCCAACCCGTAACAGTCAGCTGCCTGGAGGTTGGGGACCTCAACCTTAGAGGACACTGCTTTCAGCCCCTTTTGCTGGTTCTTCCTCTTAATGTTGGGATTTGCGCGGGCTCAATTCCAGGACCTCCTCTTTTCTCTATACTCAGTCCCTGGTGATCTCACTCCGTCTCAGGCCACAGCATACACGGCTTATGGAGATACGGCTTATATCTCATCCTGGACCCTTGCCCTGAAGTCCAGTCTCTCACAGCCACCTGCATCCTCCACCTCTCCGCATGGGTGATAGGCTCCGCAAACTTACCGTGTCCCGCGTGGAATCTCCGGTGCCTCCACCGGCCGGCTCCACCCACGGCTGGCCAGTCTCGGCGGACGGCGATTGCGCCCTCCCAGCCGGAGTCCACCTTGCCTCTTCCCCTCCCCTCACATCCCACACGCAATCTGCCAGGAAGTCCTGTTTGCTCTACTTTCAAAATACAGTCCCACCGTCTGACTTCTCACCACCTCCACGGCTCCGCCCCCCGCTTTGAGCTGCCATTATTTTTCACCTGACTCATTGCAGTGGTTGCCTAACCGGTGCGCCTGCATTCCTCTTTGCCCCACTAAAGTTAGCTCTCCACCCAGCTGCCAGAATGATTTGGTTAGAATATAAGTCGGATAATAACAGTAGTAGCCTCAAAAGACTCCAATGACTCCCATTTTTATTGAGAATAAAAGTCAAAATCCTTGAAATGGCTTAGGAGGACTCCTGTCACCTGGCCTCTGTCACCCCTGACTTCACCTCTTACCACTCCATGCTTGCTGCTTCTCTGTCCCCACTGGCTTCCTTCTGGTCCTCCAACCGTCCCAGCGTGGTGGGCCTATCTCATCACATAGTCAGCGATGGAGCTTAGAATTAAAATCTATGTTCATCTTTAAAGCTTATGCTCTTAACATTACATTATTTAATGGAGAAGCCAATAATAGAATCACATTTCTCTTCTAACAGATTAATAAATGCTAGAGAATGATGCTTGAGAGAATTCTACATCTATGGAAATAAAGATTTACTTCCTAAAAGTCTGGATAACAAAGGTTGACTAATACGCTTTCCGAAATGATAAATTGATCAAGCTTTAGTGAAAGTGAATATTGAGCTACAAAGGAATAGACACTGCTTAAAACTAAGATAAATGTTTTCTGCCAAAGAGAATTGTAATTGACTATTAATTTTAAGAGGTTTTGTACCTGTAAATAAAGTAAATCTAAGATGAAAAAGTCTAATAGGAAAGGTATTTCCTTGAAACCTAAAAGTATTTTAAGTACTGAAGTGGTTTGCAGTCTCTTAAATGATAACTGACCCATCAGTGGTTTCTAATAAATACCTAGAAAGAAAAAACTTTTAGAACATAATGTCTGGGTAAAATATCTGTGTATATGTATTTAGGTTAAAAAATACCTACAAATTTACTGATGAATTTACCAGGGTTTTAAATGGGAAGATTGGTTTCTTTCTCCTTTCCCTTCCTGCTTAGAAATCAACACAGCGTTAGGTTACATCAGAAGGCCAAACCAAAGGAGTTAGAGTCTCTACAATACACATGTAAGAAGAGACTGGGAAGTGTGATGTACCACCCAGCAGTCTGAGGACTGAGAGGCCGCAGCAACTGCAGATTTTTTTCTCTCTTGCTGAAGAGGTATCTTTGTAGTCTCTGGAGAAAGCTCAGGTAGCTGTTTGTGGCTTTCAGGACCCTGTCCTGAGGGAGCTATCTGAATGGAAAGAGATGCTGTGTGTATCTCAGGCACTGGATTGGGGGGCGGTGAGCCAGGCCTTTTGAGAAATGCTGATACTTCAACAGGTTTGGAAAACTGTGGAGTATTAATATGAGTGCTACTTCCTAAATCCTGGTTATGGGTTAGTTTCAAGGTAGAAATTCTCCGAGTGTGAGAATTTTGCATGTAGTCCTCTTGTAGAAAAGGGGTATTGATGTCAGTGAATGCAGGATCTGTGCTGGAAGCTGCTGGCAGCGGGTTAGTGATTTTTTGTGTATACGACACAGTTGTGTTAGATTCCTCAGAATATACAACTGTCTCTCTGGAATCGTCATTAGAATACATAGTTCCCTGAAGAGGCTTTTTGTTAGTAAAGTACTCTGCACAGGAGGGAATTTGTGTGTTAGCTACTAATTGGTCTAAAATGTCACCCTTCGTGTGATTGGTTATCAAAGAACTACAAAAGCTCTCTTTTCTGGCTGATGTAAGGGGTGCCTTGATTGCCAAAAGCATCCGGAGAAAGAAATAATGTTGAAGAAAAAACAGAGAGAAAGTCAAAGTTAGTCATGAAATAAATCAGTGTCAACCTTGCCTTTAAAAAAGATAAAACAATGCCATACTTTCTGATTATGCTATCATTTTTGTTGGCTAGTTTGAATGATCATTTTTATCCATTTAGAATGATTTTAATTTGTTGTCAATAGTTGCCCATAGGTGAAAAATAGTTTTTCTGTTCAATACATTTGAAGTTTGCTCCATCTACATTCTGGGAAATTATGTTAAAAGTGAACATATATCCTCTTGGCATATTTTTATTAGACTTTGAGGTATATATATGGCTTAGTCACGTTGTTTTGTAACACTTTCCATGCTTGTGGCACAATTTTGCTAATACCTCCAACACAGAGTTCCTTTAGTTAATGTAATGAACAGTTCCATAATTCATGTTTATTCAATACATAATATATTGCTGACCTCATAACTTTAAATCCGAAACATCAGCTGTCACCATTTTAAGAATTAAAACATATTCTAAACATTATGTTAAGAAACTGACCTACTTTTATGAGCTTAATCAGAAAAAAAAGAACACCTGCTTTGAACTTAAAACTTATTCTCCATGTTGTAAATACAAGTCTGGCAGGCAAAACAAAGACAAAGGCAGACACACATCAAGAATAAAACATGTATCAAAATATGCACAGTAGGAAAGAAATAGCTAGGAAAGAGGCTCTAAAGCAGTGGTCTAATAACCACGCTCTAAAATAACACGAAGAGGAGAGCGTGCAGGATTACCTGAGTTGGTGATCTTTTATCTTGTAGATTTGGTCGAACGCTTCTAAAACCTTTTGCTGCAAGAGAGGAATATGTAGCATCTCCATTCAGTGTCTCTTGATTTCGATCATTGTAAGATCTCCAAGCTTTTATTAAGGGAAAACAAATTGGATACAAAAATATCTACGTTCACATAAACATTTTAAAATAAAATTTATTTTTATTTACAAAATTGAAGTGACCTTACTAGAGGTTTAATTTAATATGCCTAACAGTATATGAAATTTAAGGTCAACACTGTGGCCATGAATATGTTTTTAAAAATTCATAACACATGTAATAGTTATTCAGAATATCTTTTCTGTACCTGAGTCTGGTGACTGAGAATCACGCCCTGAAAGAAAAAAAAATTGACATTAAAACTAGGGTGAAATAAATGAATAATCTAGTAAAAATCACTTGGCAAAGAATCACATGCATTATTTTTGAAAACGTTCTCTCAGTTCTAAGACTCTGGGAACATCAAATATACTAAATGGAGATTTGTCCCTTTATTTTTGCTTCAATTAGAATATCATTAATTAAATATGATATGTAATTAATACCTATATATCAAACTGATTTTTTCCCCTCAGTAATATTACAACCATGTAATTTTAATCTCATTGTTTTCCAAGATAGATAAATTAATCTCTAAATATCAAATTAAAAGATCAAAAAGGATCCAGTTTGTAAACAACGCTTTTCCTAGCATTAAATCAAACCACCAGATCCTTAACTTTTAATGTCTTGCTGTTAATAGCCATATTTAACTTCTGTATTGGAGAACTATTTTTTTGTAGTTTGTATTTTTTTTTTAACTTTAAGAAATTATAAATGTGTTTACCATATTAGGTGATACTTTTAAATTATTTTCTAGATTTTGAGGTTTCTTCTTATTGCCATATAAAAGTAATTTTATACTCAAATATGAAAGCTGTTACTGTTCTAACACATTCCATTGTCTTTTAGCTAGTAAGCTATGGAAAATAAATTTGAGTACTAATCAATTGCTTTTGATAATGCAGTTGGGTCAATGATACATGCACTGCTAAGTGGGTCCATGACATATTTATTATCAATTTTACTAGAGTTATACCTTCAAGAATCTTTATATTGAGGTAATCAATTATGCATATTTGAAGAAACCAGTTTGCACGTTTAACTTATGCACATTTGAGGTAATCAGTTTGAATTGCCTGGTTCTATTAATGTTATACCACGTGATCAACTTCACTTAGATTCATAAAGCCTTAACTTTGGAAAGGACTGTAGGGGTCGGGTCATTTAGCCTAACCTGCTATCAGATTCCTGGATTCCTTCTGTGTTTTCCCTGAGACCATTATTAAATTATTGTTATTAATATTTTAATACCTAATAAAATATAAATCTTACATGTTAGAAGGACTCCTTGTTTTCCTTTTAATGCTTCAGGAATAGTTATTTTGAAATTTAAACATGAATTTGGAATGATGAAAATGAGTTGAGAAATGTAAGCATCTGATTTTTTAGATAAAATATTTGACATGTACTCTTTCCAAATCAAAGGAAGAAAAATAAATGTGAATCAGCACAGAGTACATTAGAGTGACTCCAGCTCATGTGAGCTAGAGAAGACTCACAAATTCTCATGCTTTATGATAACTGGTAATGTAGTATGGTTTTCACCTCCAATGAATGCAAAATTGGAGTAATAAAATGGGTACCATACAGAAAAAATTACTTTGAAGAATTACAGATGGAATGTTTACTGGACTCAACTTCTAGGATTTGATAGAAGCGGAAATGATGGAAATTCTCAATCATTTAAATGATGATGAGGACTTTATAAAGAAAACATATTTCAGCAATACAAAGCAATCACTAGAATTCTATTTTGGGGCACTCAAGGAGAGAAAAATTTAACCACCGGTAAGGTGCCACATGCTGTGAACAACCAACTACTTTTGGGGCTTTGGGAAAAGACAATGAAAAGGGAAGCAGCTCTAATAATAATAATAGTTTATCTCATAATCATTTGCTTGAGAATAGGGCATTTATTTTAGTCTTGGTTTGATAAAACCACGATCAAAAAGAAGGGTGTGTGGTATGTGCTGGGGATGGACGTAACCAGACCCAGATGCTTGGTGGTCTGAGGGGTGTGGACATGGTGAGGAAGAAGAAGGTGTATTGAGCAGTTTTAAAGGACACTTGAGATAAACTTCCTCTAATTGGTAGTTGGTAGAGGGCCAGCTCTGTTTCGTCATACTGGTGACCACATTGGAAATTATGAAACCCCAAGAAACATTAAGAGGGAGAACCAGAGGACAGTCACTCTAGGCTTAGCAGGGTCCCCTCCCTGGGATTTCCAGGCAGGGAAACAGGCTGGGGTTGCCAAATGAAACTGTCCCTGTGCTATAGGAAGTGTGAGACAGTCATAATGGTGAGCTCTACGGAAAGGCTTTGAGTCACACAGTGGACATGAGTGTGTAGAATTAAGAGAAAGGAGAAAAATGACTGTGGATTAAAACTTCAGGATGAACTGATATTTCAATAAGGCTTACGTTGATGACTAATTATAGTCTATTTTGGATGGTCTTTTAAGGATACTGAAGTATACACATTTCGGTTTCTTTAAAATAAATCCAATTATAAGTCCTGATTTGCCCTTTTGTTATAGTCTTCAGAGGCACTGAAAGAGAAGAGCCTTCCCATGCGGACACTGTTCCCCACGGCCCTGGTTTTGTTTTACTGCTGCCAGGAAAGCCTGGGAAAGGGAGGGCTCTGGAGGACAGGAAGTATCCTGCATCATGTCGAGTAAAGGGAATATAGGTTATACGTGTGCATAAAAAAGTTCATCAAGTAAATGGCTTGGAAGATGCATGGGGAAAATGGTTTTGTCCCAAATGTTGAACAATTACTGATGATCATTCACTTGTGAAAACACAGAGCTCAGAGTCTAGGAACCTGAGTCCTTAATTTCTGGTGTTCTTTAGTAGGTAGTTGCTGCTTCCCTGAACATTTAAGAATGACGAATGACGAAATGGGGTAGGTTCATCCTTCCCCTGGCTGTTTTGCATGTGAACATGAATGGGAGCTTTGAGAATTAAGAACTGTACGTGCTCTTCACTCGTGCAATGAGCTTTCCCTGGCTAGACACAAGCTGGTGGAGTCTTGTCTGAGATTTTGTCCAAGACATTCCTGGTTCGGTGTCAGGGGTTCAACTGGATGCCCTCAAAGGTCCTCCCCAACTTTACGATTCTAGCACTACAGCTCCTATGTAGCTGTGTTTGTGATACTTCACTGTCATATCCTAAGTTCTCCTCTCAGCTTTTATTTAAATTCCTTTAAAATGATGTGCTATGTTGATACTATTACCTATATTTTTAATAGAAAATTATGATGATTTTCATTCTCATAACTCATTTCTTTAGAGGGCTCAAATGCTTTGCAAGAATTAATTTAAACATTGTAATTAAATTCAAGTTAACTAATTGAGTGCCTACTGTGTTTCTAAGTACTATGGTAAGTCTTTTCATTTATTTTATTCATTTACTCTCATTTTAGTTCTGACAAATCCTTGTGAGTTTGGGCAATGATTGAGTTCTCAGAGAGGTAAGAAAGGGACGAACAATTTCTTTTAAAGAAAGGAAACGTGACATATAGAAAGACTAATTTTCTTAAGGGCACAAAACACTCAGGTGGTATTGGCAAGACCCTGTCTCTTGGTGGGGTGGTCTCCACACTGCAGCAGACCACTCTCACCAACGTTATCTCTGCCTGCCAAGTGGTTTAGGGGAAATAAAACATACTTTGGTGGTTTCTCTTATAGTCATTGTTTTGGTTCTAGGTTAGGTTTAAAGTATCAGTATGTGCTATGATGAAATGTCCAATGGGAATTTGCTTCTTGTGAAAGGAAAAGAGAAAGACACTGACTCAAGGGACAAATAGCTGAGGACTCGGATTGACTTTCTGATCTGAGAGGGGAGCGACGGTGGCTCGGAACCTTCTGTGGAGGTAGTCTAATCTTTACCTAAAACCTGCTGTGTTTTGACAATATTGGAGGCAATGAATGCTTATCGATTCCCTTTTGGTTCACATAAAGACACTGTGTCAAATAACTTCTTATGAAAGCTACCATAGAGTGTGATTGGCCATAAAAGATGCCGACTTCTTTCTTCAAAATATAATTGAAACTTCTTTGAAACAACGATCATACCTCACGTCTCTAATTGATACCAAAAGGGACCTGTTTTTAAAATAACAATTATGTCCAAAATTCAGGGGACTTCATTCACTAGAAATCTTACTCCTAGTGATATAAAATTTAAAATATCCCAGAGCCACTACATGCTCTCATTATGGAAGATTATTTCATATTCCTGAAGTATGAAATCTTTTTTTACTATTTTGATTCTGAAGCATTAAATCTTTTCTACTAAGTTGAATGATATGAAATTACTGATATTCCAGTGTTGAACCTTCAAAATGGCAATCTCCAGTTCAATCTAATACTGTTCTTTCAGTAGTTATTTTTATAAATAACAACAAATTGGCATTGTTGAAGCAGTGTGTCATTCCCTGGTGTTTGCATCCATGGTCCACATCCAAGTAGCTCGGGCTGGGATTTTACTTGGTTGCAATGTCCATGATATTCATGGAATGGGTGTTCCAATTACATGATGTCCCTAAACTTTATTTATTTTCTTACTTTCCTTCATTCCTATTTCCCTGTGGTATCCAATGTAAACACGCCTGAAGTTTTCTAACACCTTTTCATGTTTACACACACAAGAGCCAACATGTACAAATATATATAGAGAGATTTGTTTTAACCAAAATGGTATCATACTACATACATTGCAATGCAACTTGCATTTTCTTTGAACTTACTATATTACGGAAACTGCTGGCCTGGTATTTAGACGTGGACATTGAAATCCATTTGTCGATGGGAGGTGGTGGATGGGAATGGGATTCTCCATAGGGAAGGTTGTTTTTTCTTCCACAAAGCTGGGTAGTTTAAGATCAAGTGGCTTTAAAGTGAAAGACACTCTGAGTATTTAATCAACTGCTGGATGTATGTGTGTAAAACACTGTGATATGCACCATGAGAATTAAAATATTTAAAGACTCTCTATCCCTTTCTCACTTCTGCTCTAAAACCCATTATCTTATAAATAAAAAATAAGGAACCCCCAAACTGCAACTAACCAAGCAACAATCAAATGAACCAACCAACCAACCAGTCACCAGAAGGTGTGGGTGTATTTCAGGGTCTAGAGACACTGGGGTTGCTTGGTGTCCTTTGATTTTCTTGTAGCTGCACCCCTTGCAATGCAGACTGTGCCTGCAGGCTCAGGTAGTCACGACAGGCATTTATTATAAAGAGACCCACCTTAGTGGGTGCTGAGATGTCACATCCTAATTACTTTCTAGACAATATTTATACCTGTAGGTGCACATTAATCTTAATTGGTCAAGACTTGGATATGTTTAAAAATATATATTAGCAGGGTCTTTGCTGATTGGATTAAAGGAAGGTAAAGGTCTCTTTCAAAACTAATATTCTAGCATCATGTTTGCAAACTTTGGCAATGAAGATTCAGTTTCCTGCAAATCTCTCTGCTGGATGTCCTGTACCTCTACCCTGCAGAGTTTTTTAGGTTTTAAAAAAACTCACAAACGAACCTATGAGTTATCTTGATGAAATATTATGTTACTTCATGAGATAACAAAAACTTAAATAGTTATTAACATTTGCAGTTACTCAACATATTTTTGGCAAATGACTGTTGTTTTTAATTAGATTTTTAAAATGCTTTCTAGATGGTATCATTTTCCTTTGCTTTTTATGTTTAGAACAAAAACAGAAGAGATGGAAACTATTCTTGGGATGAGAAAAATAAGAGCTCGTGGGGCATTCAGAAAGTATTTACAGCCGCTTTATTCATCCAAACAAGATAATTTTGAAAAGAGAGAAAGGTCAGGTAAAGCCATTCCAATGTGACGCTCTGTGAGTTAGTGATATTATACCTGCAGCCAAGAGGTTTGGAGAACTTTGCACTCTCTTCACAGATGTTAACGTGACAGACATGGCGGCACGTTTGCGAGCACACCCACCGCTATCTGGAAGCAAAAAAATGAAATAGCAGAGGCCAAGGCAACTGGGAAGCACATGCAATGTCATGCGTTCTAAGTGGAATGTGCCAGATAACCATGAGCAAGATGAACAGGCAGAATTAGTAACCATGGAATGCATCTGCAAATTTCACACCCACCCCCAAACCAAAACAAACAAAACCAAATCAAACCAAACAAAATAAAAAACCAGAGGTCTGTCTCAGAAATGGATGTCAATGCTTTAGTGAAAGAACGGAAGGTTTTATAATTAACATTTTGTGGTTTTTCTTTAATGAAAACTCAGGCATAGAACTCAACTTTGCTTATACCATTTAAATTCAATTCGTACTAAATACATAAGCAGTGTAGCTGGCTTTTAGAGTTATGAATTATCTATATTTCAAGATTCAGAGCTATGGTACAATATATTTTGTACCTATCATTCAGATTTTGCCATATTCTAGCTGTTATAATTCCCGCATATAGCTTGAATAATTCTTGAAGTATTAGTTATTGATTGACATAGGTATGATACATTGATAAACAGGATTCATAAAGAAACACACTGTGAAAAGCCCATGTCTTTCCAAAGGTATTAGTAGTTATGGAAATAATTAGTCCAAAATTAAAGACAATGTTGAAATATATAGTATTGAAATGACCATGTTTTAAAAATTTAATTTATTGCTTTTATACTTTTGAACATATGTGTACTATGATCCCCATATTTATACTTATGCAAATTACAATGTGAAGTAAAATAAGTGCAAATGCATCAGCCATTTTAATGTGCTATGATTAAGTTTAGACTTCTAAATTTGGAACAGAAGTCTTCTAAAACTGGAAAGCTAATGTTCTATTTATGAATAGATTCCTACTCCATTCCTACATTCCTTTGTAATATGGCATGTGCAATAGTTTTTCTCATTTCCCATCATTCTGTTCATTAAGTCAAAACAAATTAAGTATTTTTCAAAGTTATGGAAAAAAATAGACAATATAATCACTAATATGATAACATAATCATTATATATTGTCACATTCTCATTTTTTTCATTTTTTTTCCATAGGGAAAGAATCCAGTTTGTTTATTGAACATGAAAGAATTATTTAGGTTAGTAAAGATGCTTGGAAATATGATTTATATTAATTATTGGTAAGAATTACAAATAGGCCTCAAAATTAGTGGAAGGATTCTCATATCAAAATATTATTTCTAAAATATAAGTTTAAAATAATTTCCTCATGTAGAAAATAATTAAACCAGAAAACTGACTTTAAAGAACATTAAAAGAAAATAAGTCAAACAAATCAAAGACTATAATTAAGAACCCAAAGAAAAAGACACCAATGGTAGAAACTTACAACTGAAGAGAGGCACCAATAGGATTTTAGCAACATCAGGGAACTGAAAATAGCTATGAGAGACAAGTGTGTCTGACAGGATGGAGGTAATGCCATTGGACATAGGATACCCACCCAGCAGCTGTTGAGGGTTGTATGGTCAAGGGTGTCAAAAGTGAAAACTGACATTACTCTAAGAACGATTTTATTTTCTAGTTCTTTTAATTCTGAACATCTAAAAACAAGCAGAGAGATGAAAAGAGAAAGTTCCAGAATAAGAAGATCAGGGTCACTGGTTAAACCTCTAGCATTCAAACTCGGGGTGACATGCACTGGACTATCTTGGTGAATTCATAGGGGCGTTGGGGGATATTTCACAACTAGCTTGAGGTAGAGCACAGTTTCAACCTAATGGATTGTGCTATATTCATTCTGATGGCATCACATCTTTGAAAACTTGGATTTTTGGTAATTGCTATGATAAAAAGCAAGTATTCTCCAAAAATAATTTTAGACCAGTAAATGAATGTGGCCTGTACAATCTAATTCCAAGGCCTGAGAAGTTTTTCAGTGTGCAGTAGGTACGCACATACCCTTAGTAAGTAATTGTGGTTATAAAGAATGAAATAAAATGGTTATTTTTCTTTCAATTTACATGTATTATTTTGTCAAATGGCTTCTAAGTTGTTAGAACAAAAATAAGTAACTATTAAGTTATTAGGCTGTTAGCACCTAACTACTTAATAAATAGAAATGATAGGTATTTCATTTGTTCTAGGAGTACCATGGAAAAATTACTGAGACCTGAAAGGTCATTGTAAACCAAGAAAATTGGGAATCTTTGGATTAAACAATTTACATATTTTAGGGAGCTCTGAGACCTAGATCAAATAAATGCAGAACCTATCTTTATTAACAGTTTAATAAATAGCTTAATTTAAAAAGTTGAGGCATTTGTGCAATTGCTGGAACAGAGTAATGTATTATGTTCTGTTTCTACTTCCTTATGTGGTGATACTTTCTGATATTCCCCGAAGATATTTTTAAGATGTCAGAATGAGGATGCTGTCTTTAGTATGTCAGGTCAGTTCATCCTCAAAGATCCTAATGCCTGTCTCACCTTCCCACTCATTAATGGTCTGCAGCCTCGCTGGGTTACTCTTCTACAGAGCTGCAAGACTCCTGGAAGCTGTTTCTACTGCTAGAAAACACTCCTATGGGTAAATCATATACATTATTAATATTTGCTATCTTTCTCTTTTTTTTTTTTATTTTATTTTATTTTTTTTTTTGAGACAGAGTCTCACTCTGTTGCCCGGGCTAGAGTGAGTGCCGTGGCGTCAGCCCAGCTCACAGCAACCTCAAACTCCTGTGCTTAAGCGATCCTACTGCCTCAGCCTCCCGAGTAGCTGGGACTACAGACATGCGCCACCATGCCCGGCTAATTTTTTGTATATATATATATTTTAGTTGTCCATGTAATTTCTTTCTATTTTTAGTAGAGACGGGGTCTCACTCTTGCTCAGGCTGGTCTCGAACTCCTGACCTCGAGCGATCCACCCGCCTCGGCCTCCCAGAGTGCTAGGATTACAGGCGTGAGCCACCGCGCCCGGCCTCTTTTCTTCAATAGCTAAGATATGCCTTAGAAAATACTGAGTTACAGATTCTAACAGTGGAGATGTAACATGTCTTATATATTTTCTAAGTTGTTTAGATACTTTAGTATGAAAAAAGAACCACATTCCCCCTGGCTAGTTTGCTATGTATTCGTTTAAAAGGAAAGACCTAATTTAAGACATTTTTTTTAACCTTAGTGACTGACATGTTTAAATAGCAGTATGTTTCTTGAATGATTGTTAGGTAGATAATGCAGACCAATTTTATTTACTAGCTATTTAAGAACTAATTCCTACTTCATTTTGTAAACACAACAAACAATGCTTTCAACTTCCTAAGACCATATTCATATATATATATTTAAAAGTGGTATGTTTTTATAACAACATTATAGTATTATATTGGAATTTTAAACAAAAAGTTTCAGTTACTTCTAATCGATTTTTATGCATAAGTTTGAATATCATATTTTACATGCATTATATACAAATGTAAATTCACCTACATAAGCAAAATAATCCTATGCAAAGTAGCATCCCCTCAGGGTCACGCTCAGTCTTTATAAATGAGAGGACGCTTTAGAGGGTTATATTCATGCTGCTAAGCGGTAACTTGGCTCAAGTACCTTAGAGACTTAAATAAATTTACAAATTTCTATGTCCCTACTTTGCTATTAGGGATTGAGTTATATGAATAGAATGATCAATTATTGGTTGTATTGCACATGAATACAGTATATTTAATATAATCATATATGCATACCTCTTCATAATAGGGTTATAATAAATAGGAAAATCAACACAACAAAAGAAGGCATATTGAGAAGTTATGCTCAACTCAAGTCTGCAAGGAGATGCCTCAGAACAGTCAGGAAATATAACTTGCTCATGTGGACATTCTCCTGGAGTGACAGTTTAGTTCCATGACATAGCTTACCAAGTCCAGTTGTGGGCTCTATATTCTATGTACTTTCTTCAATCGCCTTTCCCTAATAATATTTCTTATTTCATTTCCCATGTCTAATTCTGACATCTCCAATCACCAAAATGCCTTTACTTGGTTCATTTCCAGAGTTATAATTTTTCTCAATTTCTAAGCCTTCCTTGTGTATTTTGACTATCTCCAATATCCTTATCTTGTCTATTGCTACCACATGTCTACAGGCGACTGCATCCTTGGAGCCAGCCGACACAGCCTTCTCGGAGGCCAGTTAGAACAGGTTTCTGCCAAGGAGACGTCATAGGAAGATGACACGTGGCTCCACATTTTAGATATTGGTTCTCAACAGTGGTTGTTAATCCTCCTTGTAGGCACTTGGATAAAACAAGAGATAGCAAAAAGCCCACCAGCTTGATGTGAGAGAATATCTTGGCCTATCCTTTCTCCTCTGCCATGGGGCGACTGTCTCAAATAACTTTCCACAATCACTCATAGATAGGAA
Source organism: Eulemur rufifrons (assembly GCF_041146395.1). NCBI lineage: Eukaryota > Metazoa > Chordata > Mammalia > Primates > Lemuridae > Eulemur > Eulemur rufifrons. Next base: position 13,623,537 of record NC_091000.1, read on the forward strand.
ATGGTATCATTCAAACACAAGTTACAAAATTTCATTGCATAGGTTGCTTTCCCGAATCACTTAATACTATATATTTCAGGGAGGCAAAAGGTAAAGTTATAATGCAAAATATTTCTACTGTGGAAAAAAATTCACATGTACGTAGCATGTATCACAAACACTTTTACAATTAAAATGTGTACGACATAGAGCTCAGAGGCATGGATGTTGTGAAGCTATTTGGAGATATTGTTCTCACATCTGAAAATATAATGCTTATGACTTTATATATATTGTGACTATAGATTAATTAAACGGATTTTGTGTGAAGCTTTAGCACTCTGTCTGCTGACTTTGTCAACATAGTTTGTAGAATGAGGAACATTCTACAAACACTAGAACAACTTGCTTTTGAATTTAGCCTATTTTAAGTGAAGAATTTCAAATGTACACATAGAAACAGCATACTCCCTCTTCCTAGTGTTTACAGGAGTTCATTTCAAAATATGATTAGAGAAAAAGGGAATAAGAGACAGTTGACAGAAAATTCTGCTTTTGACGACTGTAGATTGGAGCACAAATACAAAAAAATAAAGTAATGAATCTAGACCATACACCTAATCAGAAACTCAAAAATCACATTTAAGATCAGCAGAGTGCTAAACTAATGATTTAGGGCCAAGATGATTTTTAGAGAGCAAGGCTAAAGATGAAATTTAAAGAGTTTGAAACTAACAGAGACAGCATACCTGTATTCATTTTGACCTTGGAGGGTTTGTTATTAAAGTCTTCAGTTTTCCTGTAGAAAAAAAACGATGCATAATTTGTTCACTAGCATGTGGAACAAAATATTATTAAAGTGTATTTTTGTTTTTGGTGTACCTATAAATTAATATGACATTATCATAAGTCTATCTAAATCAATAAGGTGGTTTAATAAGGTGGGCAGACTTTATGATTCTGTTCAAATTAAATTTCAATTATTATTGTCCTGTGATCATAAATTTATGTCTTATATTTTTGTTTAACGGTTATTATTAATGGATGAAAATGGAGAAGAGTTTTCACTTTTAAAAATTATATTTCTTTTACAAACATTTATATGAACAGCTTTAGTTCTCTAAATCTGGAAGGATCACTTGTGTCCTCTTCCAGAATTTTAAAAGTTACCCTGATACTTTAAAACCATTGCCTTACACATGGGGGTCAATTTATTACCAAGGAATATGTAATCTGTTTAGTGCATATTTTGAGGACACAGTCCAGAAAGATGAGATTCACCTCTGTTTTTCTTCTAAGACACAAGAAATAGATAGTTACTACAAAGCCCATTTCTGTTCTAGTATTGGACACTGTGCTTTTTCCCAGAGAAATGTTTGATGCATAGCCATCAAGATTAATTCATTAGAAATGGTTGGCGGAATGGTACTTGTCTCAGGAAACAGTTTATATTGTGTATTATTTTATGACATGGGAGATGACTTGGTTCTTTCCCTGGCATATTCTCTTAGCTCATATCTTATTTATCCATGTCCTAAAACCCAAGAGGAAGGGCACACTGATAAGGAAGCAAACCTTCTAAGACAAAGGGCTCCCTGAAAGATGTTTGGCCCTGGCCACGTGGCCTTTGCTCCTGAGTGGGCCTAGTTAAATGTCCATGTCAACTTCCCTAGAACAACACATTCAGTGTTTCCATGCACATTAGCATCTAACATCTGAAACCCCCCAAATTTTATTATACCTTAGGAATGAGTGGCTTAAGGTTGAAATGAAATCACCTGTCATCATCATGTGTCAAGAAAGACTTTTGATAAAAATGCACCCCCCCCCCACCCCTGCCAGTCTCTAAAAAGAGCACTGAATGAGCTTTCTGGCTTTCTTGCTTTTGTTTGTCAAGGTTCTCACCCTCTTCTCCTTTCTAACCATTTTTTTCTGCTCAATTAATCAGCTATTATTTTTTTTCTATGTGGCCATCAAAGTTCACCTCTTATAGAAAGCCTGGCTTTTCTCTGAAATTCTAATAATAAAATCAAAATGTGAACACCAGCTAAAGATAATGATATTTATCTTCTCTCCCGGGGAGGGTAAAATGATGAAATAAAATAGCATAAAAATACACTTAAGTGATATGAATTATAATTATGAACCAAGAGGAGAAGGATTTTATCTTTTTTCCCCTCGAATGAATTACAAATACCTTAGGACTCAATAAATACTGAATCAATGAACATATAGAATTGGTAAAATCACAATATTGATATTCACCCCAATATATTTTTTTAGAGCTACAAACTGAAAAGAATATAGATGCTATCCTTACAAGGTAGTGTTTCACTTTTGGTAGCCTGTTTGTGTTCAGTGTCACAGTCTTGCCCGTCAGCCCTGGGACAACCTGCAGCGCAGGGGACGCTGGGCAGGAACAATACTCAGCTCTGCCACGCCAGAACTGAGTGTCTGCTGTGTTACGTGAATTCTTCAATCATATTACACAGGCCAATTGACTTTGAAAAGTGATTGAGGGAAATTTTATTATAATGGATTTTATCTCTTATTTTTCAGTGTTTACAAATAGACCCATTTCTGTTTGCTTTCGTTTGTTTGTTTGTTACCAGAATTACAGGGAAAAAAATGTGGCATATTTCTAAAAACTCAACTTGGTAGCTTTAATACCGCCTGTATTGAAGGGATACCAGTGAAACCAGGGAAGAAGGCGGTGGCCAGGGCAGGAGCTTTGAGAAAGCTCCTACAAACATATTTATTTTAATCTCTCAGTAGCAAAGCTCCTAATATGTTAACCTTAAATGGACAAAATAAATGGAAAAGAAAAGCCTCAGGGGATGTCTGTGACCAAGGCTGAGGCTTGGTCTAAAAACAAGAAGGGATAAACAATCCCCAGAAAATGAGGATTGTAAGGACATTTCCCGAATTCAACCTCATCACTCCTTTTGGAACTAGGCAGCACTATGTTTAAAACTGCTTTAGGTTTTAAAACTGAATGACAAAGACAGTATTTGGGTTGGAATAATACCAATTGATAAAGAAACCATCAAACACAGAAGGAAGGTTAACTCGCAGAATACAAAACCTGCTAATACAAAATTATAATGTTTATATACCAAGTTAGAGAACTAATTATCAACATTTGTTTGAATTCAAATGCAGATATTTACAAAACATCTGACACTCAAAAAGTAAAATAGGATTAACAAGAACAAAGAAAGGCGCCACAAATCCTTGAGCTTTTCACTTTTAAAGTGATGTATCCTGTTACTTATAAATGTAATTTGTGAGGTTTTTTAACTTCCCATTGTTTTAGATGTCAAAATGTGAAATGACTAACTTCCTAATCAGGCAAGACATTTTCCATGTTGCTAAAAGAAGAGCCCCAGTGACAGAGCTCTCGAGAAGAACCTGAAACTGAAAGGCTTCTTGGGTGACTAATAAAAATGCATGATTCTGTTTCCATTATTTGTACTGAAGCCATTAACAAATCCACAACTGAGAACTCTTTTTAGACAATTTAAACTAAAGCGAATCGAATCTCTTTTGTTCTGTTCTGAAAAAGTGTCCTTGATTGTGCTTACATAACAAGCACAGATTATTCTGCAAGGCATCAAATTCCTAGAGTGTTTGCATGCTACTAGAAGAAGACAGTATTTCAAGTATTCTCTTAAGCTGGAATTGAACCGGGGCCAAGACTAGGAACACTGACCACAAAATTCAGACTACCTTGAACCTTAGCAGGCAGCCCACAGAGCAAAGAACTCTCTGTCCATTAAGGTGTCAAAATGATTTTCAATAGGTGGTGTGGGGCTGTATTTACTTAAGTGCAATTCTTGTCCAAGTTTTATATAAAAAGTAATTTTATATGTGTCCTAATTTGTGATAGCAATGGATTTGTTTTACATATGGGTCAGAGTAGCCTTCATTGCCAATATACATATGGCAATAGATTGTGTTGATTGTTTGTACATGGCTGTAAACATGACTTTGAGCCTATAGTCTTTTAATTCTGTTTGAATTTCTTTTGCTTATCAGATATCTCATTTTTTTTTTTTTTGGTATGGATCAGAGCAGTCTTTGTTCTCAATATGCATAGGAGAATAGATGGGGGAATTTAACTTTTGAATGAGGATCCTAAGAAGCTTGGCCATGCATGGGCACCAACGTGCCTTTTTGCCTGTGGTCTCATAATTCTGCTTGAATTCTTTTGGTTATCAGGCATCCCATTCTGAAGAGGAGCAGAGGCAAAATCCCTTTCCCAGCTTTGCCTAAGAATTCTGTGTAAGTCATTTTATTTTTGGAGATCTGAATTTAAGCACTAAGATCATCTGTAAAACTAGAGGACTAAATTTTAGCTCAGTTAATGTGAGGAGTTGCGCAAAAGATTTTTCTACTGAATAACTTTAAGCCAAGGAAATGCCATGGTTATTTTGAAATTAATCTATTCACAGGTCACATATTTTCAGAAGAAAGGACACATAGATGGTCTAAGTGGTAGGAAAACATTGTAGGATGTTAGTTTTTTTTAGAGATATATTTAAAACACAAGAATAAAAGTATGATGTATATAAAGGTCAGGCATCAGATTTTAACCTGAATTTACTTATTTACTTTGAAATGGGACAGTGTGTACCACTCTTTCTGAATAAACTGCCCTAAGTGATCAATATGTCAATGCCCTCCCCCCGACTGTGTTAAGATTAGAAGTATTCATAAATGCCAAATGATTTTACTTTTCAATTGTAGTCAAGTGATTTAATTCCGGTTGACATTTATCTTTACTTATCTTTTCCAATATGTCAACATGCTGCTTTGAGATATTCACGGGAAAACTCCAAGTAGCTTATTTTGTCCTTTGCAGTCCCTGAGTTTAGAAACGTAAGAATCCACCTCCACCCCTTTTCTGAATAGTTTCTCTAAATTGGCTGCCAGTATATGACAACAACTCAGAGACTCCTCTGCCCCTGTGGGTGGTACAAAAAATCATCATGGTCAGTAGGAAGGGCATGATTTATTGTTCATTCTCATAAAACATTAAATCCCTCTCTACATTCCTGAGCTAATGGTGCCTGAAAATGGTCTTTAGTATTCAGGAACCAAATTATCCACAGCATTTATTCATGTATACTGAGGTCAGAACATACTCAACATCATTTCTAGGAACAGGGAGAAATCATTACCACAAATAGTAAAGAAACGAGAATATGAGGCTATTGATTATGTTTATAAGAATATCTAAAAGTATTCTTTTCAATTAGACCAAATTTCCTGATACCTGGAAAAATTTCCTGAAAAAAGAGCACTATATGACTTTTAAGGAGACTAATAATTTTCCTTTTGAGATTTTATGATGCAAGCTGTTCAAAATATTTATAGATTTTCCCTCAAGACTATGTGGGTTAGAAGTCAACCACCTGGTAAATGATTCTGTCTTTCTGATGTTATTCCAAAGCCTCATAAGCCAGCGAATCACTCTATTTCTTTTTGCTTTAAATGGTCACGTGACTTAATATTGCTCCAGCATCTTGCTGTCATGGTGTTCCTTACTTTGATATTGTAATCCTTAAGGATAATTACAGGATACATCTAAATACTTACAACTGCACCTTTTTTCTAAGACAAAGTCATCTGTTCAACTTGATGGTATAATACAAGGAGAATGCCATTGGCTTATATTATGTAAATCAAAAGCCAAAAGGTTTCCTAATGAAAATAAACCAGATCCCCAATGGATTTTTTTTATCCCCCACCCCCACCAAGAGCAAACCATCCCCAATCCGGCAAACTGGTATTATTCCCATCCACCAATATTTCAAATATTTTGAAGCAGACTTTTATCTTTGATTGAGTCTAAAGAAGATAATCTAGACTTTCCTGAAAATACATGGAGCATTCCTGTATTGCTTTAGACTGAAGCAGGACACATGGTTTATTCAGTTGATTTATATGGATTCTCCCATCTCCCAACGATCCCACCCCCAACTTAGCAACACGTTGGAATTGAAAAGGAATTCTACTTTCCAGGCAGCTTTTCTTTCTTCCTTAAACAGATCCTTCTTTAAGCTGAGAACACCCCACCCCCCGCCATTGCATTAAACAAGAAAAGACAGACCTGCCTCCTGGCCTAGCTATAGTCCGTGCTGCTGGATTTCAGGGAAAGTGACATTAAAATGGTGTGATGATTAGCGTTTCTAAAAAAATCTTTCCTATTATCTTTGGCAGCTTATAGCCCAAAGTGATGGCTGGAGGAAAAGGATGTCTATAAAATGTCACATAATGAATTGTGTGACAAATTGCAGAGGGATAACATCCTGATGCAGCCCATTCCTGCTTAGCTCACTGAGACAAATTGTCTCCCTCTTCTCACCATTGCACTGCACACAATTCTATTTCGAGGAGAAAATATTTGATCTTAAAGAATCAATTTTAAAAAATTTTATGCTTTGCTAAGTTTCCCACTACTGTTAATTTTAAAATCTTCCATTTGAATTTTTATGTATTGATATACAAAAATCATCTGATATCCAAAGAAATTATGTCATCTAATTTAGTTTTGCACATTTCATACTTAAAATGTAAGTGAAAGTGAGCAGTAGATGCCCTGGTAGGAATAGAGGAGTATCCATGTGTATTTTATTTTTTTAAATTCCAGCTTCTGAAAGGGACTTTGGATCAGTCACCTCACTTTAAAGGTTAGACATTTGAGGATGAGATAAATGACTGCCCCAAGATTAAATATAATAGTAAACAAGCTGACACAAGATGCTTCTCTCTCTGGACTCTTGGCAAACAATAGGCATCCTCCGTTATGGAGACTTAATATGTCATTTGAAATAATCAGGACCATTCCCTTCAAAACATTACAGTCCGGTGCTTAATTGAGTGCTCAATCATAGGAGGCAGGGTTAGGGAAAAGAACGAAATACCAGGAGACAGTGTGGTAGAAGACTAAACTGTCTGATGGGTAAAACAGGAGCTATTAACAGAATCATGTAGCTATTCTTCTAAGGCTAATAGAGAAATACTGGTTGCTTATGACAAGGATTCCTTTTGCCCAATTACTGCGCAAGTCCAAATGCAAAGTGTTACTCAGATTTTCTAAGTCCAGACCAATAGCTATTGTTATTTTTTCTGAATACCTCAGAATTTTAAGTTAATAGGTATGTTTATTTTAAATTATTTTCATGGTAATTTTTTTGGTGAAATGACTACAGTTAAATAATCCTGCTTATTGTTAATTAACTATTAAAGAAACAGCCATTTTTCTTCTGATTGAATGCACCTGTTTCCTGAACACCTGAAATAATATTTATATAACTTAGCATTGTGAAAGTTTGTTGTTGTGTACTGTCAGTATTATTATAAACTTGTGTTTATATATGTCTCAGATCTACAATGGTGAAACCCCACCTGCCATGTGGAATTTGAATTTTGGAGATGTGTAGAGTTTTTCTCTAATTTGTTCTTTTAATCTTAAAATTTAAATAATACATTGCTTACAAAGTTTATCCAGAGTGAAAATGAATCTTAAATCACCTCATGTATACCTTAAGGTAATTTGACTCATTTTAAACAATCCAAAAAAGGAAATAATGGGCCAATGGGGGAAAATACTGTCTTTGAAGAAAACACTTTAAATTTATTAAAAATTGAAAACTCTTGAGATTTCTGTTGAACAGTGGACACTTTATTATACTATTCTTGTGGACATAATGAAAATATGTACTAAACGTGAAAGTGTTAGGTAGAATCATAAGTGAACGGAAACTCATTTTTGGGAGTGCCTTTTTCTGGCTGTTTGCCTTTAACATTTTTATTTTAGGGAAAAAATAGAGTGGCATGCTTACTGATTCTACAAAAGGAATACACACGAGAGAAGAATAGGTAGAAAGACGATTTTGAGGCTGAATTAAACTTTAACAGGGATACATATGAAATCTTGCAACTTGGCTAAACTAAATTTCATGATTAGGTTGAAGAGATTGTGCTTCTCAAAAATTTATACAAAATAAGTGTAGGGGTTTCAGCAGACCGTGAGCTCAGTGGGATATAATTGTTCAAAAAATATAATTAAAACAATGTATAAATGAACAGTGGTTGTATAAATCAGAGAAGATTGGGATCCCACTTTACTTTTTAAATCTATTTTCTTGTTTTGTTTTTTTGAGACAGGGTCTTGCTCTGTCACCTAGGTTAGAGTGCAGTGGCATCATCATAGCTCACTGCAGCCTCCAACTCCTGGGCTCAGGTGATCCTCCTGCCTCAGCCTCCCGAGTAGCTGGGACTACAGTCATATGCCACCATACCCAGATAATTATTTTAAAAAATCATTTTGTAGAGATGGGGTCTCACTGTGTTGCCCAGGCTGGTCTCAACCTTCTGGCCTCAGTCTCCCAAAGTCCCGGGGTTACAGGCATGAGCCACTGTGCCTGGCCATGATCCCATTTTAATGGTCATATTGGGTCCCAGTTGCCGCACTTGTAAAATTTCTTCCTTATATGTTGTCCACAAGCCAGACTGGCATGAACTGGAGTCTCTACCCAGGCTGTGGAGGCTGTCACTGCCTGCTGAAGGGGAGGCCAGGTGAGGTCACAGAGCCATATGGGGGAAGCACCTTGGTCAACTGCCAGGTGGGTATTATTAGTAGCAAGAAGGAAAATCATTGACATGTACTCAAGGGTTTTTGTTGTTGTTGTTTTGCTTTTTTCATTCCAGGGAACTCATCTGAGTGGCCCTTAGAGCTAATGCTCTCAAATAACCCAAATTTATATTTTGAATTGACAAGAAGACACCATGGTTGTCAATTGCAACTAGAAGCTTCAATTTTCCCTTAAGATGTACCTGAATTTAAGGAACATGACATCCAAATGAGACTTTCTCAATGCTGGGTTTTTAACAGTCTGGTTTACTACTCTCATCAGGAAGAATGAAACTAGTCCATTCTAGAAGCAAGTGTTTTAAGATCTTTGAATTGTACAACAAACTGGGATTTGATATCTATTGCCCGTTTGTTCAGCAAAATTCCAACCCAAATGACCTCACTTCTAGTTCTTACCCAAGGCACATGTTCCCAGCATTCTTCAATTTTTATACCTAATATAGTCCTTCATACCCTGCCACTATTTAAAGCTAAAACTTTCACTCAATCCACCAAAAATAGGCAAGGAAAACAACACACAAATTTATACCTAAACTGTAGAGAACAGTGAAATTTATTTGAACAAAGTTTTTAACGTTTCATGACACCCTTACTTATATGACATGGTAGCTAAATCTAGAAATGGTTGGAACAGTCTTTAAGAAGATTGGAGGGCATATTTTCACATACATAATTAAATCTTATTTAATCTGATCTTTATTAGCCATTTTCTCTTTTTTAGATGTAGCAAAAAACTCTCAACTTTCTTCCATTTATCCTGGACCTTTGCAGCTCTTGGAAAAGCAGAAGAGATTTGCTCTTAACTTCCCAACTGCATGAGGACATGAACTTTTCCAGGGCAGCCTGGGTTCATCTCCAAGGTAGGCTGCTACTGAGGCCAGGGGTCATAAGTAACCCTACAGACCCAACCTTCTTCTTGTTCACATGGACTCTAGCCAGGCACTCAGAGGCTGTAATACTTCAGGTCTACAGGAGGAGAATGTGTCTGCCTAGACATCCCCATGGCAGGAATCTGATACACACTGACTCCACTGCCATATTGTCTTTTAAAATGGAGAGTAAAAGCATTTCCTCATCTATGTCGCAGTATATTTGGTAATGAAAACCCAGAAACTGTGTTGTAACCATGTGTTACACTGAGTGATTCTAGCTGAACATGCTTGAGGGAAATGATCATTTTTATACAGTACATAGAAAATTTCCAGTCTGAATATTATTGTTTGGATGTTGGCTGTCTGTCTTTCCTGTTTCAGGGTTGAGGGTAAGAAAATGTCACTCACATTGGGTAGGGGCAAAAGAAAATTGATGGGCCAAAAAATTAGCAACTTTCTTTTTTGTGGGATTTGCAATCTACACACATTGTCTTAGTCCACTTGTGTTGCTATAAAGGAATACCTGAGGCTGGGTAATTTATAAAGAAAAGAGGTTTGTTTGGCTCACAGTTCTGTGGGCTGTAGGAGAAGCATGGTGCCAGCATCTGCTCAGCTTCTGGTGAGGGCCTCAGGCAGTTTCCACTGCTGTGCAGAGATCACACGGCAAGAGAGGAAGCTAGAGAAAGGGGGAAAGTGCCAGGCTCTTTTTAACAACCTGGTCTCAGGGGCACCTTGCATGGTAACTAATAGCATGAGAACTCACTCTCCCTCTCCCAGGGAGGGCATTAATCTATTCATGAGGGATCCGCCCCCATGACCCAAACACCCCCAAGAAAGCTCCACCTCCACCATTGGAGATCACATTTCAACATGAGATTTGGAGGAGTCAAATATCCAAACCATAGAGCACATTAATAACTATTATAGGATGTGACAGAGTCAGGGTTCAACAATTAGGTTTTAGGGAACTTTCAGGAACATGCTCTTTACATTACATTTTTTCTGGTACTAAAGTGGGTATCAGTATCAATCCCTGCATGTGAAGGTGTGCTTGGGCAAATCACTTCTATGAGTCTGAGTTTTCAAATTTAAAAACACGAAAGACTTGATTTAAAATACACAAGCATATAAGGCCTTTTGGTAGTCTGAAATTTTGCAAAATCTATAAAAGGTTATAGTTAGTCAACAAATATTTATTGAACTTTAATGTGCAAACCACGGTGCTTACTATCAGGATTGTATATATGGAGCAGAACTGGAAGTCAATATTTTTAATGGTTCATTTGCATATTAAAATTCAGAAGAAAGAGACTGTTATCTGTATTTCTGATAGCAGCAGCACTAGGTAGGATATGTATTTAACATGAGTCCAAGCCATCATCCAAGGCTGTCTTCCTCATAGCTGCCTAGTTTACTTAACTCCAGAAATAAGATCCAGAGAATTATCTATGTACAACATGTCTTCCCATATTATCTCAAGTGCCTTTGCACTGAGAATCTCAATTTTAGAATTTGATCATTCCTAAAATAAGATCCACTTTGCAAATGTACACCAAAACAAACAGACAAAGCTTCAGTCCAAAAATTATCATTACCTTTTTAAAGCTTGTTTTCATCATGGGTTTTGAAAGGGACATTGAGGATGACAAGAATTATTGATTTTTTTTTTGTATTCTATTAGAATTTACGATAAAAAAGGTCTTTAAAACATAAACTACCAATGCAGTTTGGTATTCCAAATGCTACATTCTTTTGCATAGTTCCTACTTTAAAGTCTGTTGACTTTTGACTAAAAACTATAAGCACATTGTATTCCTAACCAATGTTTTCATCACATTTTCTTATTGGCTGAATCAGTCATGTTATCACTTGCTAAATTACAACAGCATGGGAAGTACGATGACATTTCAAATTATTTTTCATGTGGATTACTGTTGTTCCCTGCTTTGGTTACTGTTGAACATTTTGGCATCAGGCTCACAAACAATTGCCAAAGTCTATGACCCACAAAAGCTTCAATCAGCCTGCTCCTGATTTCAGAAGTTTTAGAATGTTTATTTAACATAAACTATAATTTAATATGCCTATTCTACTGTGTGATAAATGTACTATTAAAATGATTGAGAAGGACAATCTGAATTAGAAAGAAGTATGAATTATGAAATGTTTATGAAGAAACAATTTATTTTCCTTCAAAAATATAGATTAACTCTAGGCCCAGGAAATAATGCCAGAAATGAATCCTTCGTCTTGGTTTAATGAATACATAAGAATGATTTATAAATATAACATCAATTTATATGCAGTAAATGCTTTAAAAAGGCTAATTTTAGTATTTATGCTAACATTTTGCTTAAAAATCTAGCTTTTAATATCCTCAAAAGTAAAGGCAGCCTAGACTCTCACTGAATTATTCCAATTTCTAAATTGGCATGTCTAAGTTATAATTCAAACATATCTCATATTTATTTTCCATTTCATGTTCAGTTCATGATATTCCCCTCTCCCCAAACTTCACCCCATTTTTCCAGCATTTCCCACTTCAAAGAGTGGTATCATTCATTCATTATTTAATTCATTAATCAAAAAGTTTGAGAGCTTCAGGCATTGTGTAAGCCACAACCTGGGGTTCACCCGGGTCATTTCCCTCTCCCTCGACTCTATATGTTTTGAGAAGTGAAACTAGAAACATTTAGCTCTGGAATAGGGTAATATGCTCCTATCTACAGTTCCTTTGGCCAAGAGACTTGGGTATAAGAGAGAAGCATTTCCAGTCCTTTTGGTTTTACACATGTCAGATACATAGATCAGGCACAGAGTGGGGGATTTGGGAATGTATGACCAGCTCAGGCTGGTGCAGGGGCTGGTACTGCTGCTTCATGTTCCCATGACAGCAGTGAACACTGCATGGATGATCTTCCAGTGGTATACTGGTAGGGGCAGAGGATGGACAAAAGTGGGAGAAAAAGCAGTATGTGCATGCACACACACACGTGTGCACAGCACACACACAGTCTGTGTTCCCTGCCTTGTTTTCTCAAAGGCCACTTGTTGGTGAAGATTTTTATCTTCCTGGCTCAGTATATGACCAACTACAAGTTGGCAGATGGTAAAGCCTCAAAGAAATAGCCATATCACTTTTGTCCATATTTGTTATCCAATCCTCCCCTTTCCTCAGCAAAAGACACTTTAGGAATACGCTCTTTGAGATGGATTATTTAAATACTGGACATGTTCATTACAAAAGTAATTTAAAGTTTAATATTAATACAGTCTTTATGCATACACTACTGGGATTTTTTTCTCAGCTTTTTTTCACAGCTACACTCTCAGCCCCTAACAATATCTAATACGTAGTGTTTACTCAGTAAATATTTATAGAATGAAGATGTTATCATTTACAGACATGATGGAATGATTGCTGTTGTACAATAGTTTGTCAGGGAGACAGAACAGGGAAAGAAGCTTGAAGATTCCTGTCATTTGCCCATTACATTCCACCCCTTGGCTCTTACTAGCTACCTGGGGCCTCCTTCCAAGTTCTTGCTGGGCATCTTGATGTAATGGTGTCCCTAGATGTTTACAATGTCTTCTGGCATATGTCTCTGAGGACTCCCTAGAGGATTTAGAAGTATCAGGCTAAAAAAATCTATCCTCATTCCTGAAAACCACTGATCAATGTTGAAATTAATGGAGCCAATATTTTGGCAGTTGGCAAGATGGTTTTGTTTGAAGTGTGAAGTGCCTTTAAGAAGTTATTTTGGAGTTTTGACTACTAGCAGTAGTCATGAAAATGCTATGCTTACAACAGTGATTTGATCAATTCTAAATCACTGAGTTATAACATACATTTTAAACAAAAGCATCTTTACTGTTGAATCTTAAACATTGACATCACCTGTGATTTAGTTTTTCCAAGAGAAGACTAATAAAAATATTCATTTTAGAAAAACCCTCAGTGCATAAGCTGTTTATATCCATCATACTACTCCATATCCCAACCAAAATCAGATCCACAAAAAGAAAACAAGCAATGCCTTGATTCTTTTATCTTTTAATTATTTGTAATATAACATAAGTGAAATTGACTGTAGCAATGGAAATTGATTGTTGTGACTTTGAGGGAGGTGTGTCTGAAGGATACACAACTGCATAAATAATAGTCCTTGGTGCATGACAAAGTCATGCATATTCCCTCCCCTTCCCTTCTATCACTAAACATCTACACACTCACCATTTAAAGCAAAAGGTAGACCTTTATGAGAACTTATGTCTAACCAGATATAAAGCACATAACGGCATCTGTTTACTTTGCGAGGATCAAAGTCATCATCAGAATCACCCTTCATGGCTCCATGAATTTTTTTTTATTTCAGCATATTATGGGGGTACAAAAATTTAGGTTACATATATTGCTCTTGCTTCCCCCTCCCCACCCCAAGTCAGAGCTTCAAGTGTGTCCATCCCCTAGACAGTGTGCATCACACTCATTATGTATGTATACACCCATCTGCCCCCCCATCTGCCCGACACCTGATTAATGTTATTCCTAAATGTGCTCTTAGGTGATGATCAGTGAAACCAATTTGATGGTGAGTACATGTGGTGCTTATTTTTCATTCTTGGGATACTTCACTTAGTAGAATGGGTTCCAGCTCGATCCAGGAAAATACAAGAGGTGCTATATCACCATTGTTTCTTATAGCTGAGTAATACTCCATGGTATACATATACCACTTTATTAATCCACTCATGCTTTGATGGGCATCCTGATTCTGAACAATTAGTCTCAAGAGGAAGAAGAATGAACGCTCAGAAGGGTGAGTCATATTTTAGTTATAATCACAGGAACACTCAACAATGAAATCATTTTATTTAGCTGAATGAATTTTATAAAAAGTAAATTACTTCATATACATTTGGTATAAGGCGAATTAGGTATTTTGAGTTTTCCCTTGAATTATCTCATCTATTATTTTCACCCCTCATCATGCCTGCTTCCATTGGTCACCCATCCCAGAGCTCTCCTGGTCATGCTATTAGTAATAAAACAGGAAATTGGGAAGAAATGTGGTTCTGATAACCTTCATGCCATTAAGGCAAGGGGAAAAGGTCTCACAAAAGGTAATACTTGAAAAGTGAGCATCTTTCTAAGATATGAGTGAAATGTTTTCAAGACAGTTTAACGCCATCTTTATCATTGCTTTTATAGTCTACTGTCTTTTAAAATATGCATTAGAATATTATTTCTGGATCTCCAATCTTTAGCTACATCTACTTCCATATGTGAATGTATGTATGTATCTCTCTCTTTCTCTTTTTCTCCATACAGATTTTCAATATATATCAATACTTAAAATACGTCAGAGATGATTTTGTATAAACTTGAATCCTTCTTCCTTTGTCAAAAATTTCAATTCAGCTCTTGTGAACCAGAGAGCTCTTCAACATTTTTTAATTAATAAAAGGCAACTAAATTTACAATAAATGAACTTATATTTTGCTGAAATTAAATGGCAGATTTCAAAGAAAGACTAATCTTTGATATTAGGGTAGAAATAATTATTGGTGACTTTTTTCCTCCAATTTTCCAAGTGTTGGTAATGCATTTTGTTACTTTAAAAATGCATTTTTGTTACTTTCTGAATGAAATAAAATAGCACACAAGTAAATCATAGCCTGCATATTGTATTTAACACCTTACATTAAAAAAAATGCATCCCTGTGATAGGGCAGAAAAATTGACCTACTCTTCCCTAAACATAAACCTTCATGCTCCCTTTAATACCTTTCATAATCTCAAAATCTTATTGTCCGTATCTAGCCCCCACTCATTTGCTTGAAGTTAGTTCAAGCCCCCCCTACCTCCCCACCCCCCGGACACCCCCGCACGTGGACATCACTGCACAGTGCTGTTCCTCTGACTGGATCACAAACACTTACATTTCTGACGTCACTCAACCTTGTATGTGCATTGTCTTAAGGGGAGAGACAAAGTCACTCAAAGTTTGGGGCCTCAGTTTCCTCATCTGTACAATGGGGGGCACCAGACAACTAAATTATGTTAATCCGACGTCTGTAACTCTTCTTCCCAAGGCTGAAAGTCCCTAGTAATATTTTAGCTTGGCTTTCACTAAACTTCCCTAACTCAGAGATCTTCCAACCTAAAGGAGGAGATACAGCGTGCTCCCGTACAGAACAAGGCTGTGGATGCCTTGTTGCTCCTCCTCTTGGGGCATAAAATAGCACTCTAGTGGCCAAGAGGCAGGAAAGTGTTCAAACTGACTCAAAGTTCAAAGTGTTCAAACTTGTTACTTTTGTGATTTAAAAAAAAAAAATCAATCGACTATGTCTGAACACTTAGGCTTTATATTCGATCTGCACTGACCCCACATTTTCCAGATGGCTTGAATGTGTTTCCCCCTATTTGCTACTTAGGTTCTTCTTTCCCACATGATGCCAGTGTTTGTAGCATGGTCATTAGAGGCCAGTGCTGAAATGGTTTTTGTTTTTTGTTTTCTGTATGAGCTACACAGTTGCTTTCATGCTGTAGGAGCGGGAGCTCCTGTCTTACACCAGTTTCAGAGCTTGTGTCACGTATGAGCCGTGGCTGCTGGTGGCAAAAGAAGAGCACAGGTCAGCCCACTGCCCACGCTGCACAGGAGGCGAGTGGCGCATGGTCAGGGGACGCACAGAGGTGCGCCCCATGGGGCGTAGAGAACCCAGCTTTACGGGAAAGCACTGTGTGCTTTCGCGGATGCACAACCAAGTCATAGCTCTATCAGGAAACTGCAAATAAACACGTCCAAATCACAAAGATCCTATTAATTAGGTATTTGGACTAATTGTAAACCAACTTACTGCCTTCTGTAATTAAATAAGATAGTAATTTTATAAAAGAACCAGACAACATTTTAAGGCAGATTTTTAGTTCCCAAGTTCAATTAAAGCAATTTATAGGAATGTATAGGTTTAACCAAAGTTTCACATCTCACGGTCTCTTGCTGTACAGCATCATCCAAGTGAGCTCTAAGGGTCAGAGCGTCCACAAAAATTGCAGAGCAAGTGAAGCACATCTTTGATGTCCAACCGTCTCTTTTCTGTGTTTTCACTTCCCATCATCTTTTTGCATTATTTTCCACAATAACAAAATCTGTTCTACATCCCTCCCCATCAAAATTCCAACATGCTGGGGTTTAGGCGATCATACCTGAGGCAACTGCAGAGGAACATAAGCATTGTTTGAAAGAGGAGCAGTTTCACCTCAATTATAGCTTTGAGGATTCCTAAATTTACTTCTCAAGCTCTGAGCTCTCCTCAAAATGCCAGACTGGGCGTATCAGCTGCCTACTCACCACGCCCACTTGGACGTCCAACACGCACATTGACCTGACCTCTCAGCGCTCCCCAGCACCCAGCCTCTCCTCTGTGGGTGTTTTGTTTCTCTGTAAACAGCATCGCCATTTTAGTTGTCTAGCCCCAAAACATTGACATCATATTTGACTCACTCAATTCCTCTTATTATCCTCATTTATGAGCAAATCCTACTGTTTCCTTCTTCAAAATATATCCAGAACACAAAAGCTTTTCATCACTTTCTCTGCTACCATCTCACATCTTGGTCTAAGTCTGAACTATTTCAGTGGCCTTGTGATTGGTCTTCCATCCCTCACTTAGATCACCTGTGTTCTGCTGTTCCCAAAATATTCAGGGTGATGCCTCTAACATCTGTGAGGGATCACGCATTCTCCTGTTCGATATCCACCGATGGCCTCCCATCTCCCACCCTTATGCCTGCCCGCAGGGTCCTCCATGTCCTGGGCCCTCACTGCTGCTCCTCTCCCTCCTTGCTCACTGTCCTAGGCTCAATGACCGCCACACTGCTCCCTGGACATGCCAAGCCCACAGCCGTCCCGGTCTCTGCCCCTTCCTGGAACACTTCCTCTCTCCATCCCCAGCTCTGCCCTTTAGTTCTTCAGGGTCATGCTCAAAGGCCGCCTCATCAGAGAGAGCCTTTTCAACCCTCCCACATAAAACGCCCTCCTCAGTATGGCCGTTGCCCCTGAAAAGTTTTTCTGCAGACCACTTCTTATCACCTCTCGTCTTCCATGTTTGCATCTTATCTCTTTCCACTCATCAGGAGACGTGATTCAGAGGCAGGAAATTCAGTCACAGGGTGGAGCCTCTAAGGAGGTCCAGCCCATGCACTGACACTGTGCGGCTCTACCCACGGTCGTTAGGGGAAGGGATGAGCAGTACGCATTGCTGAAATCAATTATTTCTTTTTCCCTTAGGACATGCAAAGAGGTGGTCAACTTTACCATGTAGGCAACTGTGGAAATGTCACTGTTGTAGACAAGGTTGCAAGAGAAAGTCAAAGAGAGTAGAACAAGTCAGTGCTTTATAATTTGGTCAACAGAAACTGTAATTATTATTATTTATTAGGTCCCCACCATCATTATATTGCAGCATGGCATAAATCAATATTGCCATATGTTCATACTGAGCACCTTTATTTGTCTTTGTTGTCTTATGTGACACTAGACAAATGTCATGATCTAGCTTTGGACTCTGATCATGGGCACCGATTCCAAATAAGGCTGAAGCAATTCTGTGAAGTTTGGTGTCACCACCACTGCTCTTGATCTTAATTTTCAATTCTGTATATGGGATGGAATAGCACCAGCTATCCTTAAGTATAATGAAAAAATTAGTTTCCTGGTGATAACAATCTTTATTATTTAATTGGATATATGGTTGATTTTCTATCTTACATTTAATTTACTTGGGTTTTGTTAAATAACGAGTGATGAGATTTTGCCTTATCAAAATAACACATTTGCATTTTAACAGGTTTTCTTTTTCAATTTCTTTATAAAGGAATATTTTGAATAATGGAAGAAGTCAGCAGGTGGGAGTACAGGATATTTTTGGGCAGTGTCTTGTAGTGAGCCTCAAAATGTACCTTCCTCCCAACCCCCAGCTAGCCCTCTGACCCTCTTCTTAGTCTATCCCAGGTTTAAACTTGAGTTTCATAAATACACTAAGCTGGCATCAAGTAGAATAATGGCAGATTGCACAAATACAATGTTTACATATCTTAATTTAAATTTGGTTTAGGCTTTTTTCTACCTCATCAGCACACAAAACTTGTAGCCTGACATCTGTGCAGAAAGGTGCTTTGCAACAGTAAATCAGTAATACAGTCTTGCTACCTGAATATCTCAAATCATTTTAAATCCACTTAAGTCTTCTTCAGAATACATGATTCTATGAAGAGATAAGGAATTGTGTTTGGGGCTGTAAGTTAAAGGCTTGTAAATCATTTTGTTAAAAAAAAAAAAACTTCAGTGTCATTTCTCATGACAGGTTTTAGGAAATAGCAAAAATTTTGTAAATGTACACGACTTTGTTTGCAAAGAAGAACAAATTTACTTTACTTAATCATTAGCTTTATTTGACTTTTGGATAGCATGGCTACATAATTTGTCTAGTCTGAGAGGTGATGTTAAGAGTAAAAGTGGATGTCATCAGTATTTATGCTGACATAACAGGCATAAGACGGGATTATCCCAGGCAATAAGGCAAAAAAGGGATGACATAACAAAATTCCTTCTATTTTAATATTAATTTAGTCTCCAGCAATTTATAGCTTTTCTCTCCAAGAAATACTCCTGCATTCTAAGTTGGGGGGAGGCATTTAATGTCACAGGGACAAATGCAAAATAAAATAAAATAAGTTTTTAGCTTAAAAAGAAAAACTTTTAATTTAGACTAGAATAATTAAAGCTGAAGAAAAACATGACTGAAATTTTAAAATCAGAAAAGGCATTGATAAAAATCAACTCTAATTTTTCCTAACTGATCAGGATTAAAAAATACTCCACTGC
Source organism: Eulemur rufifrons (assembly GCF_041146395.1). Classification (NCBI taxonomy): domain Eukaryota; kingdom Metazoa; phylum Chordata; class Mammalia; order Primates; family Lemuridae; genus Eulemur; species Eulemur rufifrons. The sequence continues at coordinate 13,642,940 of NC_091000.1, forward strand.
ACTTTGAAAAATTTTTTGATAAAAATAGATTTAAAGCTATTTTATGTAGTGAGTAGAAAATTTCTGGAGAAGCTCAATAATTTAAAAGATAACAGACCAAAGATGTAGACAGACTCTAAACCCTTTAGAAGTAAGCACGAGTGACAGCTTCATTCATGTTTCCCTCCCTTGACTACAAATGGCTTAAAGACAGAGATCATAAATAAAGAGTGAAAAATACCAAATGTTTAATAGATAAATAATAAATACTAACTGCTTACCAAATGTTGCTGGAATGTGTAACAGAGTATTTTTAAAAGAAGGCAACTCTTAACAGTGATCCTCACTGTACCGTGTCCCATGATGCTACTACTGGAGAGCACTGAGCAAACCTATAGTCTATCACATTTCTTTAGCCTGATCAGAGCAAAGATCCTTTTCTACAGAAAACCACACATTAAGAGACCTAAAAGAGGCCGGGCGCGGTGGCTCACGCCTGTAATCCTAGCACTCTGGGAGGCCGAGGTGGGCGGATCGTTTGAGCTCAGGAGTTCGAGACCAGCCTGAGCAAGAGCGAGACCCCACCTCTACTAAAAAAATAGAAAGAAATTATATGGACAGCTAAAAATATATATAGAAAAAATTAGCCGGGCATGGTGGCACATGCCTGTAGTCCCAGCTACTCGGGAGGCTGAGACAGGAGGATCGCTTGAGCTCAGGAGTTTGAGGTTGCTGTGAGCTAGGCTGACGCCACGGCACTCACTCTAGCCTGGGCAACAGAGTGAGACTCTGTCTCAAAAAAAAAAAAGAAAAAAAAAAAAAAAAAGAGACCTAAAAGAAAGCAGTCCTCTTCTTCTTTATAATAAATACAAACACACAATTTCCATATCATCAGACGACTTTATAGAAAAAATATTTCATAACAAAGGTTTATGATCCAGATTATGGGCTATTTTTAAGAACTGTAGCATCACCTGCTGCCTTCGGTTTCCAGAAAGAGATGGGCTTGGAATACCATAGTGCCAACTGCTAGTGCATCACCCAGAGCATCGGCGTTGGGGCCGAGCCAACTTTGTGAAAAGCCCATTCTACCGTATCCAGATGGATAACTTCAGAAAATTACTTTTATCTCTAAAGCTGACTGAGTTTCCTCCTCTAGAAATAGAGATAACAATGGTGCCAGCCTCCTAGGGTTGCTGAAGGACCCAATGGATTAATAAACATAAAGCCCTTAGAAACGGGTCTGGCACCTAGTGCCAAAAGTGTTAGTCCTGCTGCCATTAAACTGTGACTGTTTCCTTGGTGTTGGTCCATGTGACGGGTGGTTGAATCATTTCAGATATGGGTCTCTTTCTTGCCTTGGTCATTCATTCAAATGAATTCTCTGGTCAGGTTTTCTCTTATGTATAAAATTATTTTTTAAAAGAGTGTACTAAATCTTGGTCTGAGGAGATGAAATTAATTCTTCTAGAGTCACATTTCTTTCTTTCCTACACAGATGGCGGAGTAAAATCTGTGTTGATTGCACCTTCACTTGGTGCACGAAGGCTCTGAGAGCAGCCGCCTGGGATTGAGTAGGAGCCAGTTTTGACTGATTGGTCTCACCAGCACGCCAGACTGCAGGGGCGGATGGGAGCCCACTGGGAGAACACATCAGGGAAGGGAGGATGCTGTGAGCAGTCCCGCCCTGTGTGACAGATGTCCCTTTATAGGGAAGAGGTAGGAAACAGGCTTCGGCAAGGGGAAACAGCAAGAGTAACAAGATGATTTTGATTACTAGTGACGTTTAACTGCAATTAGATTTTTAACAACAACAGAAAAAGATAATAAAACTTTTCAGTGTCTTTCACATAAAACTGCCAGGGCTTAGGGCATTTTAGTGGCTCTTTCTTCCTGCAGTGTCATCTAAAACAGGTTCACTGTATCTACAGTATACTGAAAAGAGTTAATGGCTAGTGTGGGAGCTCTGCTGGCTTCAAACTTAGAAGTAAAATGCACTCACACTCAGCCACATAAATTATTCCCTGGGAGTGATCTTCAGTGAGTTGCTAGGAGATGACTGGTTTGTGTTTTCCTTTGATTATAGGGCATAACTGTCCCACTGTCAAAATGCCAAAAGAAAACAGGCAGTGATTGCTGCATGTGATTTTTTCCTGTTGCTTGCAGTGAAATATTAAAGCCTGGACTGTTTTGCACAAAGGGAGGCATGAATATCTCTGTAGTAGAAATATGACAATTGTTATCTGAGCAAGGCCAGTATCCTCCAATAGTGGTTCAATGTTCAACATATATTATTTATTTAATCAAGCAATCATACCTTTTAGTAATTCCTTAAAATTATACGTAGTATTATATATAGGTGTGGTGAGTAGCTCTGGTTTAAAGGAAGTGCTTGCACACATATGTAGAAGCCTAGCATGGGCCCAAAGAGAGAAAGTGCCAAGAAGGACTGTGATTAGTTGAACCCAAGGGACTGAGGTAAAATAGAAAAAAAACCATAACCCTTCTGACCCCAAGACATTTCATTATGCCACACTATCTCTTGTAAATACAGTTATGAGATATATTATAAACAGTATAATTCTTTGTCTATGACAGCCAATATAGTGTACTGAATAAAGTCACAAATGGGGTTTAAATCATAACTCTACTACTTATTAGCTGCATAATCTGGGGTGAATTACATACCCACTCTGTGCCTCAGTTTCCACAACTGTAAAATGGGAATATATAATAGTATATACCGAATAGGATCAATGTGAGGATGGAATAAAATAACTTATGTAATATATTTAGCAAAGAACAAAGGATAAAAGGAATATACGCTATCATTTTCACTACAAGTATTAGCATTTTTAGCCTTATTTTACTGTGCCCTGAATGCAGCTCAACAGCACTCAAGAGTTTAAGGATCAGTTGTATAAAATTTCAAAAAGTTAGGTCACTGGTCTTGAGAAACGACAAGCTTGTATAAATAGGGCAAGCTACCCAAAGTAGGAAAAGTTCAAGGAAGCAAAGAGAAAGCTGAGAAGGGTTTCTTAAATCTCCTGTCTTGTTAGTTGTTGCCCACCACCTTATCCTCCATGAGAGTTACCCATTTGGTGTATAAATGAGGGCTGTCCGGAAAGTATCCAGCCATTGTCAGTATAATGAGAATGGTTACATGGCTGGATGCTTTCCAGACAGCCCTTGTAAGCTTCAGGTTACCTCAGGTTGGGTTATTATTGAGTAAACCCTCTGCACAAGGATACCTGTGTTTATTTCATTTGAAAGTCTTATGTTGTCCTGAGCATCAAGCTATAGAAAGTGCACTTCTCTGGCAGTTGGAGGTTCCCGATTCTGGTTACTAACTGGGTGGGTGTCTGTAGGGATTGTTTTACCTTGTGGACTTCTGTTTACTCCTTTGCAAAGTGAGAGAGTCAGACATTTAGACAATGTTTCCTTCATCTCTGTAAGTTTATGATTGTGCTCTCTATTGTCATGAGAGCAATTGTATGCTATAAGTTGCTTTGCAGGTTAGCTCTGTGCAGATCTGTCATTTGAAAACCCAGAGTTATAAATTAGAAACAGTTAGATGATTTACTTTTGCTCGGCAAATGAGTCATACTCTATATAAAATGGATTATCAAATTCTATTAAATGGCAAGTTTGCCCAATGGCTCTAAGAGAGAATCTGATTTTCAAAAAAATCAGCTTATCTGTTAGTCTATTGTATAAAGAAAGGTATGTGATAGCATTGTTCATTCGTGAATTTTAAAAACTACTCTGGCAAATCATTTCTTAGAGACAGGTTACCAGGAAAAATGAAAATGAAAATTCAGTTTTTCTAGTTTGGAGAAGCAGCAGGTACAAGCCACAGCGCTGGAACTGGAGCCAGAAAGTCCTTCCAGAGTGAGGTAACCAGACTTGCCAGTATTACTTTTACAGAGACTCTCAAGCCAGCCTGAACTGTACACTGTAATTAATTATTAAATGTGATCCAAGCGAGGGCAGTCTATACGCACACAATTCAGACATGTTTTTCTCTCCTGAGCATTTGGTTATCAGTCGTGTGATATATACAGTAACAGTCAAAAGGATCAGTTTCTGCAACTTCATCCCTTAACCTACTTTTTTATTGTAAATAAACCGGACAAGGGAAAAAAAAGCAAAGAGAGAAAGGGCCATGTTTCAAGAACATTTGTCTTGATATTTTAGTGACAAGCTTAATCAGATTAATTATATTTGGCTCTGACTAGCTTAGCATAAGGTGCTAGATTTTAGCTGCAAATGAGTAGCACTTGACAAGGTGAGAAATCTTCCTTCCATTGTTGAAATCATCCAAGATGCATTTCTAATTTACGTTTTGCAATAGGAATTCTTTTCTCCTGCATAAACTGGGTTCTGCAGTGGGGGATTGTGGCATGGTTACTACACAAGGCAGAGAGAGCTAGTGATGCTCTCATACCCAATATCCCCTTCTTACTTTATAATAGAAATTTTAGCTGGGAACATGGCTTTAGCCAGAATAAGATTGTATTTTTTAGTTTCTCTTACTTTGTGATCTAATTTTGGCCAGTGGATCTGAGAGGAAATGATGTGTGCATCCTCCTAGAGGCTGTGGCCTTAAAGATAAGGAGCTCCCCTTGTCCCTTTCCCCCCTTTTTGCCGGTTGGAATGCACACCTGATGTTAGGATCTGGAGCAGCCATCTTGGGAGCCAGAGCAATAAAGAGAGGGAGCCCAGGCTCCTGTCGTTGTGGAGCTGCCACACTCACCTTGCACCACCAACTTGCACTTTTACATGAGTGGGCAATAAACATCTCTCTTGTTTAAGCCTCTGCTATTTTGCATCTTTGTAACGGCAGCTGAGGTTTTATCTGAATAAATATACTACCATAGTTGGAATCCAGAAAATTGTAATGGTTCCATTAAATTTATATTTATGCACAGTTAAAAGAAGAAGGTCCCAAATTTTACACTAAATTTTCTTTTCCTTCTAACTGTCACAAGTTGAGTGAAATATTGGCTGTTAAATGTATTCCTGCTGGCACTATAACCTAGTACATTGCACCCATGAAGTTGCTTTCTTTTCCCTAGGCCCAGGTCACTTTATGCCTATTTTAAAGATCTTATTTCCTCCCTCCATCTGTCCCTTCCTTCCTGCCCTGCCTAATGATCTGCACTGGACTCTCAGTTCCTTGAGGATAAGACGTACGTTCCACGTTCTATTGTTTTCTATCCTATAGACTTAACACAGCGTTTTGTACATAAAAACTTCTTGCTGACTGGGCGCGGTGGCTCACGCCTGTAATCCTAGCACTCTGGGAGGCCGAGGTGGGAGGATTGCTTGAGGTCAGGAGTTCGAGACCAGCCTGAGCAAGAGCAAGACCCCGTCTCTACTAAAAAAAAATAGAAAGAAATTATCTGGACAACTAAAAATATATAGAAAAAATTAGCCGGGCATGGTGGCACATGCCTGTAGTCCCAGCTACTTACTTGGGAGGCTGAGGCAGAAGGATTGCTTAAGCCCAAGAGTTTGAGGTTGTTGTGAGCTAGGCTGACACCACAGCACTCTAGCCAGGGCAAAAGAGTGAGACTCTGTCTCAAAAACAAAAACAAAAACAAAAACAAAAAAAACAAAAACAAAAAAAAACAAAAAAAAACTTCTTGCTAAGCCTTTGTTAAAGAAATACTGAAAAGACATTCACAGAGCTATATTAATTTTTAACATTACTATGCATTTAATTGAATGCCTGAAATGAACAATTTGAAAATAAGTGATCAAATTAAATATAAATTTTAATTTCTAAATTTCCAGACAGATGTTATTAATCAGAGCAATAACAACACATTTAAAGAGAAATTTCAATGAAGTTTTAAGAGATTCAATACTCAAGAAACAGCCTTAGGTACAATAAATAGTGACACGATATATTTACCAATATGGAATTTCTGAATCTATAAAGCCTTTAAGTATAAAGTACTTCCAACCCAATATTTATTCCCTTATTGATTATTTCTAGCAAAAATTATCTGGAGACTAAAAGAGTTTAATACCATAAAGGACAAAAAGACAAAATATTTATAGAATGTCTTATAGGAAGCAAAGTTACTTATTATGAGGTTTAGAAAATAAATTGGAAAAAAATGCTGTAAAGTCCTCCTTTTTCCTGAATTCTATATTTTTCCTGAGTTGATATCATAACAGTTGATGCTAATTATTCACATATAATATGAACATTCTTTACATTTGGGAGGAATGCCACAACCAAATGATGAAACAAGTTGTATTTTGCCTTGTATATATTGCACTGTGTATATAATACATTCTGTCTTTGCAATGCAGAAATATGGACAATGTTAAGGTTTTTAGACATTTTCTAAAAATTTTTCACAAACCTATCTCTGTTAAAAAAAAAAAAAAAAAAAAAAAAGCAAAAGCAAAATCTTCCATGTCTGTAAGAGGTTGGCCTGGACCAGGTGCTCTACCTTGTTAATCTATCTTACGTGAAACCTGCACTGTGTGCCAGAAGACATTTTGCTTATTACTATTTGGTTTTGAGACCTCAAGAATACATTTAGTTAGTTAAAAGGGCCAAGGTGTGGCGGGCAAGGTATTAAAGTATTTAGATATTTTCTAAAAAATTTTTACAAACCTATTCTTTCCCAGAATAACTAATAATCCATTCCTGATTATTTTTTATCACCAATCTGATTCCAGACACAGATCAATTGTAGGGTACTATTCTGCAAAGCCTGAAGTGATAGTTAGGGTTTTCATACCTCTAAAAATATCCAGAAAGGCAATGCAGCTGCTTCATGTTAAACCAACTAAAAGCTGGTTCTTTGAAAAGATAAACAAAATTGACAGACCTCTTGCTAGACTAACCAACAACAGGAGAGAAAGGACTTCAAATAAGCTCAATCATAAATGACAATGGTGACATTACAACTGATACTGCAGAAATACAAAACATCATCCATGAATACTATATAAATCTCTGGGTGCATTCTGGAAACATACAACCTCCCAGGATGCAACCAGGAAGAAACAGAACTCCTGACAGAAAAATAACAAACAGTAAGATTAAAACAGTAATAAAAATCCTCCCAACAAAAGAAAAGCCCTGGATGTACTCACTACTAAATTGAAACTTATAGATCAATAATCATGTGCACAGTAGTAAAAGTCATTGGAAATCAAGTAGGTGGGAGGGGGAAGGAAGGAATGGGTAAATTCACACCTAATGGGTACAATACACACTGTCCGGGTGATGAACACACATAACTTTGACTCAAACTGTGCAAAAGCAATTCATGTAACCAAAACGTTTGTGCCCCTGTAATATTCTGGGAGTGGGGGGTGGCGGCGGGGGCGGGAAGGCCTAGACCAGATGGATTCACCGCTGAATTCTATCAGACCTACAAAGAAGGCCTGGTGGTATCCATAATACAGAAATTATTCCATAATATCAAGAAGGAGGGAATCTTCTCCAACTCATTCTACAAAGCCAGTATCACATTGATACCAAAGCCAGCAAAAGACACAATTAAAAAAAGAAAACTACAGACCAATATCCCTTATGAATATAGACACAAAAATCCTCAATAAAGTACTAGCAAACTGAATTCAGTAGCATATGGAAAAAAAAAAAAAATCCACCAGAGCCAAGTGGGCTTTATCCCAGGGATGCAAGAATGGCTCAACATGGCATTAAATCACATTAAATCAATAAATGTGATTCACCACATGACAGAGTGAGACTTTGTCTCGAAAAAAAAAAAAAAAAAAAAGAACTTAATTCAAGATGGATAAAAGACTTAGATCTAAGGAATGAAACCATAAGAAGTCTAGAGGAAAATGTAGGTAAAACTCTTCTAGATATTGGCCTAGGCAGAGAATTTACAAAAAAAACAAAAAAAAAACAAAAAAAAAACAATGGCAATCATGGCAACAACAAAAATTAATAAATGGGATTTGATTAAACTGAAAAGCTTCTGCACAGCTAAGGAAACAATCAAAAGAGCAAATAGACAACCTACAGAATGGGAGAAAATATTCGCAAGCTACCCATCCGATAAAGGGCTAATAACCAGAACTTACTAAGAACTCAAACAAATCAGCAAGAAAAAAACCAAACAACCCTATTAAAAAGTGGACAAAAGACATGAAGAGAAGCTTCTCAAAAGAAGAAAGACAAATGGCCAATAAACATGAAAAAATGCTCAACGTCACTAATCATTAGGGAAATGCAAATTAAAATCACAATGTAATATCACTTTACCCTAGTTAGGATGGCATTTATCAAAAAGTCCACAAACAATGGATAATGAGGTGGATGCAGAGAGAAAGGATCCCTTATGCATTTTTGGTGGGACTGTAAATTAGTACAACCTATATGGAAAACAGTATGCAAATTCCTCAAGGAATTAAAAGTAGACCTACCATTCGATCCAGCAATCCCACTATTGGGTATTTACCCAAAGGCAAAAAAGACTTTTCATCAAAAAGACATCTTCGTTCGAATATTTATAGCAGCACAATTCAGAATTGCAAAGATGTGGAATCCACCCAAGTGCCCATCAATTCTTGAGTGGATTAATAAAATGTTGTGTATGTATACCATGGAATACTACTCAGCCATAAGAAAAAGATGAATTAATACCTTCTGCAACAATCTGGACGGAACTGGAGACAATTCTCCTGAGTGAAGTGTCTCAAGAGTGGAAAAACAAATACCATATGTACTCACTATTAAATTGAAACTAACCGATGAGCACACATGTGCACATGAGGAAGTAAAACCCAGTGGAAATCAACCAGGAGGGAGGGGGAAGAAGGCAAAGGGCAAAAACCTAGCTATTGGGTACTATGAACAGTATTTGGGTGATGGGCACACCTTTAGCCAGCAGTCAAGCATTACAAAAGTGATCCATGTAACCTAAAACATTTGCTCCTCTTAATATTTTGAAATAAAGAAAAAAAGATGCCAAAGCAGGGGGAAAGAATACATTTTTGGAAAGATCTTTACATTATCACCCCAAAGAGTAAATTGCTATTTTTTCACAGTGGAGGTATTGATAACCCACCCCCCGAAGTGAAACAGTGTGGAGTGAGCAACCTTGAACCAGGCCTTGAATGCTTAGCTTCTAGCCAGGGCTCCAGCACTCACTCCTGTGACCACGGGCACAGCACTTTGTCCCCTGGGCCTCGGTCATCTCACCTTTGTGAGGGAATGATACTAAAATTCCCATGTCGGGAAATCATTCAGAGGATAATATGAGACAATCTATCACGCAGTACAACTGTGAGCAAAAAGTAAATTATCATGAAAGGTAACTTCCTCCCCCTCACCCTGCCCACTCTTTAACTATGATAGATAGGAACATTTGATCTCTCTATTTATAGGTAAGATCCAATGTCTGGATCCTTGTGCAAGCAAACTTCCTGGAGTAGTCAGTGGGAGTCTTACCCCTCCACTCTTTTTTGTCACACTCAATTAGAATTTTGTTCCAGGTGTAAAATGCAAATGGGGCTGAAAGCCAACCACGAGGGAGAAATACCTTTTTTTGGTGGTAACCAGAAGATGAACCCTAGGCCAGAGTTTCCAAGAAGCCAAAAATCTCATTGTAAAATAAAAGAAGAAAACACCCCGATCTCCCTGCACAGTAAAATGTTTTCTGTTTTAACAGGCATTGGGAAGAAGGGGAAAAGAAACGCTGTTTTAGGGGACTAAATCCATCACCTGAGGAACCAGGAACCAGTGTTCCAGAGAGCTCAGGTCTTCCTTTTAGAAATTACAGATTTTTATTCCATGTAATTAGCTCTTGTGTTGCTCAACTTCCAAATAATTTAGAGAAAATTATCATGTGAGATTATGTTTTTTCCCCAAACAGCCTTCTCAGTGTGTAGCAAAATGTAGTGAGGGAAGGAAAAAAAATGGAAGTTTTTTAGATTTTAGCCAAAACAATAACTTAAGCCCTGAGTCATTATATAAATGAACACAATTATTACCTGCTAAAGGGTCATGAGTTCCCTTAAGAGTTGTTAGAACAAAAAGCACTTTAGAACTAGCCACACAAATAAATGAAAAAGAGATTATGTTATATCACTGGGCCCAGACAGAATGAAGAAATAGCTGTGATCAAGTATAAGCTTTATCTACTTATCCGAAGAACAGTGTCAGGGATATATGTAATATCTTTCTGCATTTTGTTTAAAAAAATATGAAAAACATCTGTGAAACTAATAAGACAGGAGAGTTCCTGACTTTTTGGATCTCAAAATGATTTTTCAGTCCTAATTAGCTATGAGCGATTATGTTTATTTTAAGTTATTATCATTCACATGGGTGTTTAATAAGAAAGTGGCATTATTTGGAAAACTGTCTCTGCAATTTATTCTATTGGATTTTAACATGAAACAGCTGCATTGCCTATTTGGATATTTTCAGAGGTGTGAAAACCCTAAGTATCACTTCAGGCTTTGCAGAATTGTACCCTACAATGAATCTGTGTCTGGCAACAGACTGGTGATAAAAAATAATCAGGAATGGATTATTAGCTATTCATGACTCATAGAATTTTGAGAAAGCTTGTTGAAAGAGTACGGCTTGCGGAGACCATATGGACCCTTCTTCACACTCCGGCTGAGCACTGTGTCTCCTTTTTGCTTTAATTAAAGGCTGAAGCATTAATGATACTGTTGATATGAAGTGTCTACTAATCAGAAGCACATGAGCTTTTCTTAACACTCTTTTGATGTTACCTGAAAACCCACCCAAAAGTGCCCAGGAAAGTAACTGGTTTTCTCAGATTTAGTATAATTTTATTTTGCTTAACAGCTGAAGTATGCCAGAACTGAATCGATATCATCACAGTGGGAAGAAGGAAAACATCTGAGAAATTAATAAATCCCACAGCCACGGGAGGTGTATTTTATTGTGGGCACAACTTTGGCCAGTGGGCAAGCACCTGTGATAACATAGACACCTTCTTGCTGGTAGCACAGTAGCAACTTCACTGAAAACACAGAGACAAGAACTCTTTTACTTCTATCTCCCTTAAGAACTTTGAAAACAATCTTATGTTTTTGGAGAATAAGTGCCAATTTAGTTTGTATTATGGATCACACAGAACAGGGTGTGTTTTACTGAGCCCAAACCTAAGCAACACATGTTAACAGAGCAATCCATTTCTATGAGGATCGTGAGAAAATAACTCACGGGCTTTAAGGAGAAGAAAAAAGATCCAATGCACCAGTACAAGCGTGTTCAAATAGCCAGAAAGAGCAGAGACGCCAACCTGCTTCAAGCAGTACTCTGGGTCTTATTCTATTCATTTCCTTAGAATAATTTCCAGTATTTGCTAAGGCATACAGAATTTGGGGGCTTATGGTAGGCAGTGTGTCTTACCCACACTGGAAATATTACAGCTTTTGGAGTTTTGTAATGCTTCTTTTCTAAGCATGCATCTTTCTAGTTCAGCTATCTCTGTAGAGTCCAGGAAAACAAAAATAGAGATCACAGCCACAGCACAGGGTGCTGACCCTTCGTTAGTGAATGTCAAGGTCCTGGGCGCTTCAAGGAATAAGGGAGGGCAACTGCAGTATATTAATTCATAGACTCCAGCCACACTGCAACTACGTATTTTCAATCACTTTGCTTACTTTAGACTTTTCTTGGTATGCCAAGTACACAAAGGATAGATACTAAGAAGTAATCATTTTCAGTGTTTTCAGCATTCGGCATCTACTGGTTAGCACTTGACTATTCTGAATGCCAATTTCTTTACAATCAGGCAGCAGAAAGCAGTTGCAAGGGTCTAATAAATTAGCCTTTCATTGTTTCAACTTCCCAGTGGAGCTAAAAATCCAAGAAACTTAGTGTTAGAAAGAACCTGGGTTTCTTAACTTACCTATTGCCTCTTATTTTCTTTCAGGCTTTTGATTTTTTTGATGCTGCTTGAATGTCGGGGGGGGGCATTGTAAATTTATATCTTAAATGTAAATTTAAGTTGCAAATTATGTTAAATTGCTGGGACAACTTTCACGTGTTTTTATTGACTACTTGGGATATTTTCTTGCCCAGAGAGTGAAAAATACAGAAGGATGAGCAGCTAGTTAATGGTCTCCATAGCTACCAGCCAGTTATCCTTCAATGTCCAGCATTTTCTACAATGCTGTGATATTTGCAGAATAAGCCTCTGAAACAGTTTCCTAGTGAGCCAACTGGGGGTCAGACTGAGTTTGCCTTTGAGAACTCAAGTGGATGTGCTCACGTAACTTTCCTACCTCTCCTTACTGTCATTTATACGTATTGTTGCCAGTGGGCTCTTCCTAAAACCTGGCCAAATTGTGGGGCCACTCTGCTACCCAAGAGGTCAATTTATAACAATTTAGTGTGGCCTGGAAGTCACCCCAAGATGTGCCTCCATTCTCCTTTAACAGCCTCACCTTCGACCACATGCCTCAGTTCAGCCTGAGGCATGAACATGTCTATCTGCTCTTCCTGAAATCCACCAGGGACTCACCCTGTTTCCTGAATCTAGATGTACAGTTTCTTTCATCTTTTTATTTACCAAAATCCTACCCATCTTTCAAGGCTTCTCTCACCCCCAAATTATTAACTCTTTATTTCTGTGTTCTCAAAAACACTCCCCTTGAGCAATGCTAGAATACTCTTTCCTCCATGTCTTTCCATTTCCCTCACTATAATCACTGTGAGATTAAGGATAATTTCTTTTTCACCAACTTGGGGAATAAGTGCTCTCACTGCTCCTGGTTCGCACCTTGTACCTCTTACATGCTCAGTATGTTAAAAGAAAAGAATAGCACATAAGATATGTATGTAAGATTGTGGTGTTGGTTTATAATTTAATGAAAAGCCTTTTTTTTTTTTTAGCAATTATAGTAAATCTTTGACTAGTTCCATAAAAAGATTCAGACAGATCTATTTTTGAGCATTTCTGTTAATATTTACATTGAACTTCAGCCTTCTGTGGGTCAACAGCTACAATCCATCACAGCCTGCTACGATCCAGTAGTTACGACAGGACAGGAATTATCCTGCAAAAAGCTCCACACTGCAGAGGGGCTGGTTTGGAATTAGTACCCTTGGCACTAGATAGTCTAGCTACTCATTTGTGTTCAAAGGGGAAGCTGCATTTGAAAAGCTTCTAAATGTGGTTTCTGGCACCTACCATGTGGAGCTTCCTTGAGGAAGTTACTAAATCTCTCTGAATCTTAATTTCCTCACCTACAAATCTGAGAATAACAACTTTGTGTGTTAAGAGTCACAAGAGGTAATTAATAAAAATTCTAACTTTGTGCTTGAACATAGGCATCGATCATAAATATTAGCTACTATTGCCTTTATTATTACTTTTGCTGTTGTTCATGTAGTACTCACCACTAACTGCTATTAATTTCAGGTTTGTCATTTCTGTCCTTTTAATTTTATTTCATTAAATAAATTATGATCTTTTAATTGGTTTTCCCATCCCTAGTCCTCCCCTCAATCTCAATCTCTTTTTTAATTCCAAACTTCAATTGCAAGGTTAATATTTTGAAAAGGAACAGTGACTTCACATTATCTATTAATAAATTCCAAATTAAGCCCAACACAACATGGTCCCAACGTAATTTTCAAGACATGATACTCTAGTATCCTCCTTATAGTCTGTTCTTTAGTCAAACTGGACTTTTTGCTATTCTCTTTTACATACATTTTATGTTTTAAACTTCATTTGAGTTTAATAAGCACATTTTAACTGGTGCCTACCCTGTGTCAAGACATTGTTCTGGGTCTTCGGGGCACCAAGATAACCTAGAGAAGTCCCCGTCTTCCAGGGGCATGTGACTAGTGTGGTGAGGCAGGCATGATTTTGAGTTATCTTTCATGAGATGTTTTTTTTTCCATTGGGATTATTCCTAATTACTCTTAAAAATCACACACGTTCTTAGAGGTCGATCTCAAAGCAGCCCTCTATGAAAACAACATAAATTTCTCTCTCATTTAAATGAATCTAGTTCTTTGTCTATACCACTTACTCATGTCTTACTTTATCTGTGTTTATGTTTTCTTGAGGGCAGAAGCTGTGCTTGATTCACTTTCCTGTTTTTCATTGTACCTTATACATAATAGGCTTTCAATAAATATTTGCTAAATATCAAAAATAACATGATAGTAGATTTTGACTTTAAATAGAAAAATACCCAAAGTTTTCATGAGCGATTGTTTACAAGACCCATCCCCTAAAGATACTTAATCTACAAAGGTTACTTGATAGGAGCTCTGTGCTACTTGAGGTGAGTGAATAGTAGCTTTGGAAATCACATTTAAGGAAACATAAAAAAAAATATATGTACAACATATTATATGTACACATTATATATATATTTTACTTCACTAGACTTGAATAAGGAGGTTGATTGCTTATTTTCTTGATGTTCTTTTTTTTGTGTGTGTGCTGTTTGTTCTACAAGTATATAAGTATTAGTAGATTACAAAGTTACGGGAACAGATGCAGGAAAAACAGAAAGACATAAATATAGTATGGGAGCCTGGACATAGACCAGGGATTTCAGAAATAGAAGGAATAGAAATGTGTCTGGGAGGAGGGCCTGCTTGGAGGGCATTTGGCAATGCATCTTTAAATATGAGACACATTTCTGGAAAGAACATAGGGTCCTGTGGGTGAAGTATTGGGTTGCCTTGTTTTATATTTACTTGAGGCTATTATAGAGAATTAACAAAAGCGTGAAGGGAAAGAAAAACCAAGTTAGTTTGGTTTTAGAGACATTAAGTATGCGTCTAACAGATTAGAGGCCCTGAGCAGATGCCTCCTCGAATACAGAGCATCTGGAAGTGCACAAGCGTGATCGTCTCCTCACGCTGCTCGACATCATTTCTGCGGTTGCTAAATGAACCACTCGCTTCAATCAGCACTGGTATGATCAAAATAGCTTCATCAGAGCAAATTCACATTCCCTCTGAGAAGTGGACAGATTATTAAGGAATCTCGCCAGTTTGCGTCAATGACCCTATTGCTTATGTGGTTATAATTACAGAGAAGCAAATGTAGCTAATGTGTTTTGTTAATGACTTCCCATCAGAGTAATAATACTCACATCCAAGTAGAAGTTAGAAAGATTTTAATAAATTCAGTAATTGGCTTTTCACTGTACTTTTGTGTAGGCCACTTACAATTAGCAAATCTTATTTATTTCAGTGCTTTGGATTGTTTTGAAATTAGTGAAAAGTTAACAATTTTGCTACCAGATTACCAATTATTAAGCTTTTATCAGATCAAATCTACACTAAAAAAGAGAAGAGTGATGATACTAACTTCAAGAACTCCTTTAAATAAGTTATGTTTTCATTAGGAAATTGGCCTTATTTAGCAAGGTTATGAAACCATTATGTAATAGTAAAATACGATTTCCAAAAATGTCCCATCGTGAGGCTTATTTTATTTCGATAAAACCATGTTTGCTACACGTTTTAACATAAAACAGGATGAATAGATTGTTCAGAAAGAAGAATTATACCTCAGAAAACCCCCTCCATCACTGTTTCGAATTACTGGTTAATGTTAGTCTCTGAATCTACTCCAGATAGGTTTTCTGTTTTCTTTGATGACTGTCACTGGAATATGACTGGCTTTTAAGATTAAACCCATTCTCATGGTATAATCCTGACTAGGGGTTGTATATTGAAAAACACTTAAAACACACCTCGTCAATTTCTTATAATTAATTTGATTTTTAGAAAACTTATAGAGAATAACTTTTGTGAAGATTATTAGAATGTTCAAAAAAATTTTTTATTTGAGAAACTAAGTGCTTGCTTTCTGCGTCTACAGGCCTATCCAACCAGCCCAAGAATAGGATTCAGTTAAGGTTCTCTCTTCAATTATGGAAAACAGAAGATTTTACATCATGCTAGTGACTGTTATTTAAGGAAGCCTACTGCGTGGTGTGTTGGAGAGAACCTGACCAGGAATCGATGCTTTTAAGTTCTGGTTCTACCATTTGTCACCTAGGCAAATGTTTTCACCTGCCTGTGGGATTCCTAAGGGTTTGTGGCTTGCCAAAAAAACTGTATTCATGCATGGGGACCACTCAAAAATATTTTGCTAGGGTCCTGTCTTTGTCATTCTGTCTAACTCTGGTCATCTTGATAGATGTTATGCTCTAGATTAATACTGATAATACTTCTTTCACTATCTGGACCATGAAGCGGCAAAATCACAGGTCCATGTTTCTAATTCTGGTTAACTAAATGCCTTGTGTACTCACCTAGTCATCATGAAATGACGCACAGTAGCACTAATTATTTTAATCAGAGAGTCATTCCTAATTCTACAGTTAATCATGGTGATTCTCAAATCAGGAATAAAATAAATAAAGATGCAATGCTATTTTCTGGTCTCCCGTGACATCTCCCAGGTTTCTCATTAAATTGCCCTGTTAGTGTTGGGTTTCAGTGCTTTGGAGACAGGCAGACCGGGTGTAAATCCCAGCTGTGTGTCCTGTCTGTCTGCTCCATGAGGAAACGGAGAAGATGGCCGTGTTTCCAACGGTATCTCCGCGCTGGAACTGTGCTGGCCACGGGTTAGGAGCCAAAAACATGTTAACCAAGGGGAGTGAAGTGGAAGAATGAATGAAGTCAGCCCTCCCATCTTGCCTTCCTTAGCTGTAAAATAGGATGACGATATCTATTAATGTTTGCCACAGGTTGTTGTGAGGATCAAATAATAGATGTAATGCGTTCAGCACAGTGAATGGCATAGAACAGGAATTCTATAAATGGGAATTTTTCCTCTTCCTACAGGAAGGCCAGATCTCTGAGTCATAGAAGTTGCTTATTAGTATTTCCCACTCTCCTTTATTTTCTTATGTGGTAAAGTGTACGTTCTACCAGTATTAAACAAGTAAAACTCTTGTTCAGAGTAAAGCTGCTAAAAACTGTTAAGTCTGTATACTTGAAATAAAAAAGGGAACCTAGTTTTTTCATCAACTTTCTGGGCTAGCTCAGGAAACTGACATTCGTTTAGAGGACACCCCTCTAAGAATCTATAGACAGGATTTTCTTCTGTATTTCCATTTTCTGAATAAGTAATAAGCAGATGCTTAGGGCCTTCTCTGCCTGCCTCATCCTAGGGTGAGCTGGTTTGGGGAGAACACTCCTCACCCTCCAGACAACAGGTGACCACAGCTCGGTAACCACACGAATCACAGGTGCTCAGGGCCAGTTAATTCCAAAAAATGATCACGTCTAGTGTTGGCTTGGATCTGAGTTTCCAGCTGTGAAATATACGGACTAATGCAGGTCTTCAGTTTTCTGGGAAAGTGCTTTATTACTTTTTCTCTTTTTCTTTTTACTTCATCTAATGACTCATATTCCAGATGGTTCTTCCCAATTTTAGAATTATCATCATCTACTTTGTAGAGAGAGAGAGAAAAAAAAAACCCTTTCATGTACAGTACAACTTATGTAATTTTTTTCAAGGAACTGAGAAAAATATAACACTCAGTGTAGAAGAATTTCTGGCTCCTTTAACATTAGAAGATGTCAACTTTTAGTATTCTATCATTGGCATGTGTTGTAATGTACTTATTTACTGTCTAATTCCCTGTGTAGCTAACGAATTTATGTTTTCAAAGAATACTTTAATAATATGGAAAAATATTCTCAAAATAATGAAAGTACAAGATGCAAACCAGTATAGATAGTGTAATTTCAATTTTGTTTCTTAAAAAGGAGAGAAATGTTCCCAGATGTTCATTTTATCATCTGGAGAGTGGGGTTTCTTTGGTGTCACTCATTGGGTACAGCATTGAGTTGAAACCTTGACTCCTCACTATTGTGGATCTGGCCCCACCACTGTCACCCAAAGTCACTTGGGACAAGTCACCTCCCTTTTTTCTTTTGTGGAACATGCCCCCTAGCACTCCCAGGGACACTGTCAAGACAATTGTAATTGAATTGTAATAGAATGCTGATACACAGCATTTCTGTTATTGGCAAGGAGTCCTTGAATGAGTCTCTTTTTAGTTCCTCCAAGAGAGGATGGTCAGAGGTTCCTTGTGTGAACTGCTGCAGGCCTTTGGGAGGAGACCCAGGTTGCAGTAAGCAGTTTGCATTGTGCCATCTCAGAGCTAGAACATGGAAACAGCTCAGCTCAGGGCCCTGCCCCAGAAGTCAGGGACTTGGGCAGATCCAGGCTTTGAATGCAGTCCCCAACTTAGAGCTGTGCACTCAGACACCTGGCCTGCCTCCTGGCCACAGGTGAGCAAGTATCAGCCATATGTAAAGCCTGAGAGAGGTTTCATCCTGACCTAGCTGCACATCAATGTTCTTCTTAAATTCCACTGGTACTGATAAAAATGACACATTTATTTTTTAAAAAATCAATGATATCTAATTACTGAGCTTTTTTCCCATGGAGACCACTAAACGGGGTGCTGTTCTTCTAGGGAACAAAGGACTCCTGTCATTCACTATTTTATAGGTTTTTTCTCATAGTCAAGCTTCTATGCTCTTTTAATGTTTTTTTTTGGTAACTGAGTCCAAATGGTTAATTTAAATCCTTTCTTTCATCAATGATACACAGAGCTCACTTCAGTACAAGAGTGTCATCTTGACAGATTCAAATACAGAGGCTCTAATGCTGCCCACCTAAGGTAGGAGGAGCTGGAACTTAGAATAGAACATTCCTTCAAATGGAAAACAGCTCAGATGGTTAATGCAAATGAGGAATTTCAATTAGCTGTGAATGAAAATAACTACCTCACAAATCACTTTCTCTTGTATCTACTTACCAAAATATTTATAAAATGTCTTTGCACTGTCATACCTAACTAAGCCTCTTGGTATTTAATTTTTCAGTAAGATTCTCTTTCTCTTTACACAAAGTCTGATGCAAAAACCAAGCACTGACTTTTAGAAAGTGGTCTCTCTCTGTCTCTCTCACTCTGTCTCTTTAGAGATATACAATCCAATCAGCATGCAGACAGAGGACCAAGATTATCACACAGGTTATTATTGTAAATTGTGGATAATAAATCCCACAAGATCATATCTGTGCTCTGATATCTGACCTCCATTCTTGAAAAATATGCACGTGTAAAGCCTGATTTCCAACGGAGGAAGTCAAACTTTTCCTTTTGAAAGTGATATATCAGTACAAAATGGGAGGTTCAATGGAGACTGGTGATCATCTAAATTGTTCGCATGGGAGAAGTAGCTCCAGGGCATTCTGTAGCTCTCCCAGGTCAGAACAATCAAGAGGACACATCAGGCTTCAGAACAACTCATCCCCTTGGAAGATAATCTCAATACAGTGTGTGAATAGGAAGGGCATCCAAGTGTGACAGAAAGAATGTCAAAAGGAGTGATCTATTACGAGGATGATCACAGTACTTAGGAAAAGGTAAGTTGCAAGCGTATGTAGACATTCATAAGGATATTCTTTGGGGTTTTCAGGATTTTGGGGGTTCATAATTCACAGGGAGACCAGAGCGCCTGGGTGACAGTAAGCAGTGATTAGACCTCTTGGTTCTGGCCTTGCTCAGAAGCAGCTTGGACCTGATGGGCCAGTCCTGCCAGAGAGACATCAGCCCCCCACTTCCCTGCCCCTGAAGTGAGGGACAGTTTCATGGGTGTGGAAGAGGGTGAGTTTGGGGACTGAGGGTGTGCTTTGAGCTTATGACAGATACCTTGGAGCTGCCCCCTGCTTGGAGATGACTCAATGTCCAATAGTGGCTGTGGTGGGTGAGTAGTGTACCCCAAAAAGATGTGAAGTCCTAATCTCTCACTACCTGTGAAAGTGGCCTTATTTGGAAATAGGATCTTTGCAGATGTAATCAAGTTAATTGAGGTCATACTGGAGTAGAGTGGGCCCTAAATCCAATGACTGGTGTCTCTATAAGAAGAGAGAGATCTGGAGACAGACACACAGGAAGAGAGAACCTCATGTGACCACAGAGGCAGCGATGAGAGTGACACTGCCAGAAGCCCAGGCACGTCGGAAGCTGGCAGAGGCGAGGAAGGACTCTCTCCCAGGGCTTTCAGAGGCAACACGGTCCTGCCGGCTCCTCAGCCACAGATTTCTAGACCTCAAAGCTGTGAGACAATATATCTCTGTTGTTTTAAGCCACCCAGTTGGTTGTGCTTTGTGACTACAAACTGCTACAGTGACTAAAATAGAGCCTCTAGGCGTGTCTTATTTTGCAATCTAAAGATTGCACTATTGTGACCTGAAGGGGTAAGAGAACTAAGTAAATTTGCTTTTTTGGGGGGGCGTAGATTTGGGTAGATTCCACTATGGTGAGTTAGATGAGCAATACACGGTGGAAGTAAAATCCAGACAATACTCAGCCAGGGTGATTTCAGAAAGAGAGAGAGCCCAGGAGCTGGAAGCCGGCAGGCAGGCAGGCAGGCCGGCCGGCCACCCACCCAGGCTGAAGCAGCAGACGGTGACGTCAGAGCCAGCCTGTCTACCCATCTCTGGAGCCCAGGCCAGCAGGGCCAGGTGGGGAGCCAGGAAAACCAACATTGGCAGCTTGGAGGGCTTAGAAGTGCTGGATGGGGGTGTGCATGGTGCCGAGGCATTCCCCGGCCCCTGTGAAGAGTCGGTGAGCAAGATGCCTCTTCTAGAACAGGCAGAGACTATATGGGAACGGCTGTCACGGAGAAGCAGCAGGAAGGGAGGAGCTTTAGGACAAGGGGCACTCAGTTACGGTTTCCCCCAGTGTTCCTAAGACCCACAGCAAGACATTGCACTGCGGAATGGGGCAGAGTAAAGAATCAGAAAACAGTCGCTCCTGGAGAGAAGAAAGCTAATTATCTCATGTCTTCGCCCCTGCCTTGCCTCACTTTCCCCCCTGTCCCCCATGGCTTCTTGTAAATCAATCAGCTTCAATCAAGGGTATCTGGGTAGAACCTCAAGGCAGAAATGCAGCTGGGAACACTGTAGACGTGAATGCAAAGGCGGGGTCAGAGTACACTCATTTCTGTGGTGCTCACCACCTTACTTTCTGAACTCCACTGAACTCTTTGCCTGCATTCAATTCCTTCCTGGCCTTGTCAGCACCCAGCCAGGCCGCGGCTGCTCCCCATGAGGACGGCGTACCTTCTGAAGAAATGCACCCAGATCAGAATGGTATATGAGTCTGTCCTATTCTGGCTCTAGAAAAGAAATGTCACAATAAATAGGTGGGCGGGACCTGCCCCACAATCACAGAAACCACCCAAATAGCAGCGAGATCAAACTGAGGACAACTTAACTTTATCATCATGTTCTTTTTCCTTTACACGGTTCCATATCTACTTCTCGGAATTAAAAAATAAAAAACTGTGAAAAGGAAACTGGGCAGATATGTATTATTTTTAGTTTGTTACATACTACAATTAGTCACCATTGAGTAATCACATGGGAAAGGGCGAATCGGGGCTGTTTTACCCAGGGTGGGTTTTAGGTGGGGGTGAAGTAGGCAGTGTCACTTTGGCACTGATTTGTTTGGCTGATGCAGTTCCTCTTTCCTTGCCCCCTATTTAATACAGGATTTCTCTATTGAAACTTCATGTGCGCCCCCCTGTCAGCATTTTAAGAGAATAGCAGCAGGCAGTATAGCAAAGACCACAGCGCTAACATCCTTTTTCCCTGCCACTGCCACGTCCTCTTTGCTTTTCTAGTCCTTTCCGACTCTGCAAAGCTGAGAGGGAGGCATGCTCCTTTCCTGCGTTCCTGCACCCACGGGGGCTCCTATACCTTCCTCCACCTGAGGCAACTCGCTGTGCAAGGAGGTCCCCCTGCTGTGCCCCTGTGCCCCTGACCCCTACACCAGCTCACCAGGATCCCTTCTTTCTCTGCCACTCGCCTTGCCCAGACTCTTCAGGAGTTGAAATCCCTTTCAGGGACTGCTCTCTGGAACGTCGAGGGCTGCGTGGCTTATCTGACCATGTAAGGCTCCGGAATGTGCTCACAGAGGTTGCACACACTCGTCTGTCTCAGGTAAATTATGGCTTTTTTTTTTTTTTAAACAAATCATTTGTATTTTTAAAACAGAGGATTAATCCCCATGGGCAGGAATTTGAGAGCAGGTAGGGAGTGAGGGTCACAGGATGGGAGGAGCTGCCTGGGAGCTGGTGGCAACTTGTCAGGGGTCCTCACATCCCCTCACCAGGCAGTTGCCTGATCAGCCTAGTTCAAGGGATGGCCCTGATTTTACAGTGAAAAGCAATGGATGTTTCTGCAGGTAAATAATATATGCTCAATTTCGACATCCTAGAGATTTGATTCCAATAAATCTTAGTAAGCTATTTTTCCCTTCTGGCAGAATATCATGTGCAGAGAGTATTTGCAAATTTGGAAAAAGGGCTTTTTTTTCCTAAATCAAGCTACTCAAATAAGAACAAAAAAGGCAAACTGTGTGCACACTACACACACACACACATTCTCACACTCACGCGCAACCCTCCCCCCAAATCCCTCCAAGTTTTCATTCTTTTTAAACTACCTGTTTATAAATAATATCTGATAATAATCTCACTAAGAATGTGTCTGCTCCTATGTCAAACTTTTGTTAAATTGATATCCCTAGACCATATCATTTCGATCGTGTGTGTGTGTGTGTGTGTGTGTCTGCGTTTGCGCGCGTGAATGTCCCCTTAGCCAATGATGGATCAAAATAAATAGCTTACCTACAGCTAACTAAAATTCTGTACCTGTGCTGTTATGAAGTTCAGCTTATTTAACAGTTGCAATTAACAAACATTCACGAAAATGTTTAGGATTTCATTTTTAAGACAATTCACATGTTGCTGAGTTCCCAGTAACACAATTATAGTAGTAACTGTGGCCAGCACTTCCCATGCTTACTATGTGGCAGACTCTTCTCCAAGTTCTTATGTCAACTCAGGTTATCCTCCCAATAACACACAAGGTGGGACCTGCGATTTTTCCCATTTATGGAGGGGAAAGAGAAGCCATGGGCGGGTGCCAAGTTGCCCAGGTCTCAGTGGTGGGGTGGGGTCTCCCACAGGCAGTCTGGCTCAGGCACGCCCTGCCGCTGCCGCGGTACAGGGGACCCATTGTAACGGTCCCACAGAGTCTGCCTCATCATTGCTTCATGAGTGTTTGGTTACTGTCAGTGAGGAAGCAATCTCAATACACTCTGTAGGTTTGTCACCCTCAAAAATGACTAATCTCTATGAAGGTGCAGTAGTGCAAGCCTGGGCTTATACTAAACTAAAAAAAAGAAAAAATGTGCTCTGTGCACAAGACAATCATAGGATTAAGACAGGTGACAAATTGATGTTCTCATTTAAAAGTCTTCCCTGGTCTGTGAATGCCCTGGGACAAGTAAGGTAAAAAGTTTGGTGAAAGAATGGAGTATTCTGGATGTTCCTGGGCAGACCTAGGACCCAGGGGAAGGTAGGAAGGGAGGGTGGGTTTAAGGAAAGGTTGAAGCCCACGCCAGTTAATAACTGCGGCATTAGTTTCTGGTTTTGTACTTGTAACAGTCCAAAAAGGAGGCTTCTGACCCAACACCTTTCCCCAATGAAGCCAATCCTGGCTTATTTAAAGGCAGAGCCATGTACTGTGGGTGGCACCAGCCCCGTCACTTTCCAGAGTTGTTCCTGGGGTCTTCCTCAGCCCAGGGCCACTCTGACACAACCCACCCGACGACACCAGGGCTCGCTGAGGCTGTGCTCAAGGCTTACTGCTGTGTGTTTGCCACCTGGTCACCCCACAGCCACTGCAGCGCAAACGCAGTGCTGTGAACAGCAGGAGCTGCTCGTCCATATTTAGGTGAATTGAGGGCTTCCCCAACAAGAAATCTGCTGCATGTCACCTAACAACACCACACTTGCTGGGCTAATTGCTCTCTTTGCCCCACGGCTGACATTTGTACTCCAAGTTAGCCCGTCAAGGCCCGGGTTGCTGTTAGCAACATCTATTAATATGAGCGTCTAACCCCCTGTACTAAAGAATAGTAACCAAGGTAAGAACTGGCAACGTTCATTGGCATGGAGATTGCCCACGGTTGCTCCCTTTTCAGCATTATTTAAGTGCTTTAAAAGCACCGTTTCTTTCATTGTTAGGAGAGGTTGATTTTCCGATGATTGCTCTGACTTGGCATTTACACTTGGAATTTCCACTGCTTTCAAGTGTCAGGTTTGGGGGGTAAAGAGGTTTGGTGCAGAAGAGCAGAGGCTGCCCGCCCTGACTGCAGCAGGGAGGGAGGTGGCTGGGGCCAAGGGGGCTTGTCAACAGCCGGGGGTCTCCTCGTTCCTCAGTCAGTGTCAAGAGTTTGCTCCTTAATTGCACCTTTGCCTTCCCTGGGTTGGCTGTTCTGTTTACTGAGACCTGTGCTGACAATACAGGTGTAATCCAAATAAATTAGATTTAAAAAAGCAAACAAACGTGGGTGTGGAGAGACAGGGGAATTCTACTATAAAAAATAAAACCTTAAACACGGTCTTGTCAAAAACTAGGTAGTCTCTAAGACCCCTGAGAGCCCGAGGTCTTGATTCTGAAGTGTGGGCGGGGAGCTGAGGGGTGAGTTGGGGTGCAGGGCGTCACCCCAGCGTGGAGAAGGCGGGTGCCTCTGTGAGCATTTACACTGTGTGTATGCGGGAGGGCAGGGGGTGGATTTTGAAAGCTCCCCCAGAGATAAGGCAAAATCTTCCCCACATCAGGTTCTGACTGAATACCTTCACCTCATGTTGGGTTCTGAGGTAAAAGGGGAAAAAGTCTCAGTAATACGGTGAAGTCTCCTGTCCGTAAACAAACCTTCCCACTCTCCACTCAGTGTGCAGAAACACACTTTGTTGACTCCAATCATGAGACACAAAGGGCACAACGGCTGACCAGTTTAAAAGAACAAGTTCACCAGTTCCTTCACAATTTCAGTGAAACTGCTTCATGAAATATAACACTGTGTGGGCTGAAAAACACTGGGGGGGCGGCTACAGAATTAAGGAGAAATAGCAACAGTACATTTTTGTGATTTCCATGGCTACTGCTTCTCCTGCAACATCTGCCTACACTTCTCACTCGATGGAGGCAGCCTGTTTACGTGTAGCTTTTAGCGGACACAAACACTTTGCTGGCCCTAGAACAGCACATCTTCCACACTAAAAGCAATTTTCGTGTAAATGATTGTGATGTTAACCTTCTTGGGTCATTCAAATATTTTCTGAGAAATTGGCTGCTTTAAGTTCTTTCTTAGAATGCCATGTGTCTCATTTTTGTGCAGAACAGATGACAGGCTAGACATTCCAACAGGAGTTTAGTTAATTTAACTAATTCCTGTCAGAAGAGAAGTGATGAGATCTGTAAAGCCAAGCCCCAGCCGAGGGATTTTCCTTCCTCCAGAGCAGAGGAAGCAAAACATGCTGTGTGGTTTTGCAACTGAGCAAGTTTAGGAATATTTTTAAGCTTTCTGCTTTGCCAAGTGTTTCATAAAAAACTATTTTCTTTCTGTTTCGTGCCAAAGAATGTCACCCCCTAAATATTATTTTTCCCATATCTGGCCACATGTCCAGGATTTCTTCTTTTCTAAGAATAAATCATTTTTCTGGGTTATAAAAATGCCACTTGCTCTATCAGATTAAACATATCTTTATATAGAAAAAGCATCTGAAACATTCCTCCTGTGGGTCTCAGGAAGGATTCCTACTTAACATGATTTTGTTAAATTAATTGTGATTAAATACTAGGTCTTGAATACTTTTCGTGTGACTCTCACAGAGTTCAGGCTTGTTTTATAACACTTCCAACTCCACTTTTTCTCCCACTGTCCTCATACTATTCCCTTTTACTAGAAAGCATTAAATGAGAATTAATTTCTGTCTTTAACCAAAATAATACCTTGGAAACGACACCAATGCAAAGGAACCCACTGAGCTCCATTCTCTATTTGCATAGTTAGCTGGAGTTAGAGGGCTCAGCTGTCAGGGTTTCAAGAACTCTAGCCTTAAAAAAGTGTGAACTTGCAAATTAGCTGTCAAGTTTCATAGAAAGTGAATAATGCAACCCAGAGCTGACTTGTTTTCATTCCTGGTGTCCTGCTGGTCTTGCTGCCAGGTAAAGCACAGGCACACAGGGCCACAAAAAGTAGCAATTTGTATGGGCTGGCCTGGTATTTACCTTTTTTTTTTTTTTTTTTTTTACCAGCTAAAAACAGTAATTACATTCTCAAAGTCAAAAAGCTAAATAAATAGTCTTTAATAATAAATATAGGGCAAAACAAAAATACATGCTTGAAAAAGCAGTAATACCGGTACACCTAAAATACGATAGGTATTCATAAAGAAATAAACCATATGGTATTAGCTCTTGTAAAACCACTAATACACTACAGATTTAAAGCTTAACATTGGGCAACTTAAAATATAGTCATTTTTTATTGATATTTATCTAATCATTGTAAGTAAACCTACTGTAACAAAAAGCATTCTAAGTTGCTCTATAAAGTTATTGCTAGTTAGTAGGTTAATTTTCAAAGTCTCTTTGTGTCTGTTAGTCTGTGGGGGATGTGTGTGGGGGCAGAGGGGTTCTGGTCCTTAATAGATGGTTTCCTCTAAACTTCCTGGCTTGCAAATCTTCATCATTCTTTTTATAATCTAAAAATGCAAGCTTATTATATTTGGAGATACATCAAGATGAGGACAGGAAGCATTTCAGAGACAGCACATGGCATTATGATTTTGAAATGCCACAAAGTTGCTTCAAAATAAACCAAAATTCTCTCAAAGGTTAACAATATACTGAGAAACTAGAGGATGCAGCAAATTATTCTGCCTGTCTTCAACCCACTGTCATTCTGCCACCAGTCATACCAAATACAATTTCCATCCCTCTCCCATCTTCCCAGTACATGGCTCTTTCCCCCTGCTGCATGGGAAATTTGTTATTTACATTTTGCAAACATCAAGCATCTCACAACACTTACGTTTTGCTGAACCAGGTCTCCCATGGTAAAATGATAGAACCCAACACGGTGAGTTTGCTTCCTAGGAACGGCAAATCAACATTGTGATGCGCCCAAGCCAGAAATAATACTCCTCATTTGCTGCAATTGGTTTAGTATCAGTGCTATAAAAAATAGATGACGGAAAACCAGAGCCCTCGACAGAAATACAAGTCTGCTTGTGTGTGGCTTGTACAAGAACGAGGAAGGGAGAAGCGGTGGTCTTCTCTGTACATCAAACTCGGGCTTCACACGTGCTGACAGGCAGAAGCACGTGTGCAGTGGACACATGCTGTCAGGACATTCATCGCTGTGGGCATAGGCAGCGCCTGATTCGACTGACAAAAAATGGCAAGGAGCAAAACGTATGAGCTCCTGTTAGAATTCAACTGGCACAGACACTTGAGCCTATGGAATAACACTGTGGAGAGGGCAGGCCAAGGTATTTATGGTGCTCTTGGGTTTTCCTCTTTGCTTTTGCAAAAAGGTAATTTTCAACTCGAGAATGCTCAGTGGCTTTGGCATAAAGAAAGCTTAAAGTCAGTGAAATTAAGGCTTGAAGGTCATCCAGTCCACGCTGTAGCAAGGAGTGATGTTGGGAGCTCAAAATGCAAAATATGCAGCTCAGAGCAGCACTAACTGAGTGTGCTGATCCTTGGGAATATGTGTCGAGAAAGTCTAGCTAAAAATTGAAAAATTAGGACCTGTGGTTGTGCCTTGCCTAAATATGACACTGTCCATGAACACAAGTAGGTGTAATATGGCATAAAGGTGGTAAATAGAAGTTAGAAACCTCTAACATCATATAAGAAAGGGCAGGAGGAGCCGTGAGGGAGGAAGGCTGAGTAGAACAGAGAGATGTGCATGAACAACACTCTGCTTCTCCTGTCCTACGAGTGCATTAGAAGCAGAGGCCAAGCCTGAGACCCAGCCCCCGCCTCACCTTTCATTCTGCACTCTTGCTTTTGTGGCCCTGCTTGGACACTGCACCACAATCTACATAAAGTAAACTAAAAATATATTTTTGTTTTCATTATCCACTTTATTTCTGGTCCATTACATGGGACTAACCCAGCCACAAATCATACACTGGCCAGTTCCCCAGAGCCACCTTGAATGCTTGGCCCTTGGGGTGAGTAGGAAGGTGCTGCTTCCTCCACTCCAGCCTGGTCTGTATTCCTCTCTTGCATCTCCTGCATGTCACAACCGTTCTTGTTGGGTACAGCCTGGTCCTGTTAAGATTGGGGGCCCTTGCTGATCCTCTGACTTGCCTTTCTCTGAAATGGGGATCTCAGCCCCCCTGCATTATTTCTGATTTAACCTGTCTCCCTGGCTTGTTTTCTCTGTTAATCCTGGTGAGGCAATCATCTCTATCTCTTAAGGGCCAGCCCTGGCTCCAAGGTTTGGGTGTAGAGTTCAAACAACCTTGAGAATCCTGTTTTTCAAGCCTGTCACCTGGCACTGTAGGACTCCTAATGCAAGCAGTAAATGAAAACAAAAACAAAGCCAAACAACTGACCTAAGTAAAAGTAATATGCACATGAGAGCTTGCCTGTGTGGATGGACTGGCTTTGCCACTTGCCCTCACCACTGACTACTCACTTAACCTTGCACATCACAAAGCAGGAGTAACAAGATTACCTATGATGTAGGTTGCTCTTTCACTCACTCACCCATTGTTCGTTCCTTCAGTAAACACTCACTGTGCACCTACCACCTCCAGGCATAGGGATACAGCAGTGTGCAGGGTGGAAGAGAACTTCCATCCTCATGGAGTATATATTCCAGTGCAGATTTCTGCAGGGATCCGATAAGATAATCCACCTGAACCATAACCTGAGTGCTTTTGCCATAGTAAATACTCAAGAGCCATTAGCTATCATCATCATAACAATAAAATAAACTTTCACAAAGGTTTCAACTGGATCAAGCAAAAATCATGAATAGAGTTATATATGCTATAGTGAAAAGGGGAGAAAACATAAGGAAGCCAGGGAAGAGGAATATTTGCTAAAATCGTTCATGAGTCTGACACTAAGTAGATTCTGAGTGTTTCCTAAGCCGTGGCCTGTGTGTATGACATGGCATTGCAAACCTGGGCACGTGGGTTTATGAAGTTCAGACCTGCGTGTGCACTGACACACCCCAGGGCTGCACAGCTTTCAGTGTGAGTGAGCACCACCCTTAACTCCTAGGAGCCCCACTGAGCATGGGATGTCACCTCGGAGCCCTCTGGGCATGGTCGGGACCAGCTCAAGTTTGCTGGAGAGATATCTCCTTTAAACCGGTCCCTAGACCTGAACCTTAGATCTCAAGGTGAGACAGGGGAAGGCTGAGGTTTCCTAGTGTCACTCTTTATTAGCTACACCGTCCTTTTTAAGTTACCATATTTTTACAATCATTTTCATTTATTATTTTTTCTAGCATCCTAGTGAGGCATGCTAGTTTTACAACATGCTGCTGGGAGGAAATTTGCTATCAATAAGTCATTTAATTATATAGAATTTTGGCACAGTATGAAAACCTAGAACATTTCCCACTCTCTCTATTTTGCATCCCCGCTGGGTCCCTGAGAGCACTATCTTGCTCCCTGGTTGCTACCTGGGATGGCGAAGAATAGACAGATAATGCCCCAGTAGCAAGCTTTCTGAGACCAGGCTGTGAGTTTGTAGTCCTTAATTCCACACTGTCCTTCACTGCTGAGGATGAAGACACAGAGCTAAAAACTGTGATGTGCAATGATTTCTCACCACCTTTCACTCCACACTACCCCCCGGCTTAGACCTCCGTTTGTCGGCTTCATCACCTACTTGATGGCTGTGCATTCCCCTCCCCAACTCCCACAGTTCTGTGTTGGAGAGGGTTCAGGGGCCAAATGAGTGGCTGCACCAGGCAAACTTTAGGATTCTTCCTCCTCCTATTCCTCCCTCCTCCTCATCTTTCCTCTCTCCCTCCTCCCCCCCCCCCAGTCTACAGTGTACCATCAGGATAGAAATAGTCCACCTACTGTTTTAGACTCTGCATTACTAAAGAAAACTTGTGATTTTTGATTAGGTTTTATAGAGGAGTGAGGATAAATTATCACTGTTCCAACCATCTTTAGCTCAGTCCAAACAATGAAGTGATGTCTTCTCGTAGGCTGTGCAAACAGATGATGGTACTACTGAGTCCATTACGTTGGATCAATCTCTGAATTGTCAGAATCCCAGAATGAGAACTTTCTACAAATTCACAAACATTTTGCAGATGGGCAAATTGGGCCCTTATGAGATGAAATTTTATCATGACGTAAGAAGCCTAATAGGATAGATGTCTGTTACGTGTTCAAGGTCAGGTGCTACAGTCTGGCTCCTACCATTAGGACTTCCCTGAGACTGTGAAACAAGATTCCCACTTAACCTTGGTAAAGGGCTATTCACTAATGGCAAGTCTTCCTTTAGACTAGCGGCTCAGAATTGGGTCATACTAAAGTCACCTAAACTGTTCCTCAGCCCAGCTCCCTGCTGGCTTTGGCCAGGCAGCGAGGGAAAGGAGAGGCCACTGGCCCAGGTCAGGGGCAGAGAGTACCAGGCAGCCCTCTCCGTGTGATGCAGGTGGTGAGTGGACACACAGGGAGTGGGCATGTCCCCATTTCAGCTGGGGAATGATCAGGAATGGGGGAGGAGGGAGCAGCCACAGAGATGCCCAAGCGGGGCTGTCAATGGGTTCCAGAGTGGCATCTCCACCGGGAGTGAACGCTGGTGGTAGCAGCAGCACCACCCTGAGCACAGCCAGTGGGAACACACGCCAGACCACCCAGAAGTCCCCCTAAAATAATGGGGGCTCAGGGACTGCTCTAATTTTTGGTTTCCACAACTTTTAGACAGATATCTTGAAAAACATCTGGTTCACTTGCGTGGAGAATTAATTCATCATGTTCCAGATTGATGCTCAGGTAGATACGGAGGACCGGGGAACTTAGCAGGCTCCACTCTCCCTCCCAGCAGCCCTTCCTCACAGCACCTTTGCACCCAAGGCTCGGCATACTGATTTGATAATGGCAACGTATTGCAGACTGGCTTAGACTGCAAGGAACCACACTCTATTTCATAGCCATATTTCATAGAATACTTAGCTTAATGCTTGGAAAGTATTTAAATTTAAATATTATTTTCATAGGTCAAATACAAAGTAGCCATAGGCAAATAGCATTTCTCTTTTTGGATTTCTTTAGCTGATATATTTCATTTTTAAGCATATGCTACGCTCCTCCCACTTTGAAGACATCACTTGGGCTGCTGCAAGATGAAAGCCTGTTTTATCGATCCCTGGAGGTACGATCTCTTGGCCATGACCTTGCTGCCATGTTGACCTTCCTGGAAAGTGGGGCCGACTCAGCTGTCACAGAGATGTCTTCCTGGTCATATTCTGGTTCTCTCCACACGTCAGCAAAACCCTAACTGTATCTTTCTACATTGTGAACTATGGAAAAGGAAGCAGAGGAAGAAATCACAGAAGGAATAACAAAGTGACAGAAGTGTAGAGGGAGGAATAGCAAGTGGCTTTTCATCAGGGTGGCCTTTAGGTACGATTTATGGGAGAGAATGTTTTCTCTGCACTTATGTGGCTTGAAAAGTCATAGAGAGATGATTCCCCAGTGACATAATTCAAACACATTTAGTTGTGTCTGAAAGTACTTCACTGACATCACCATAAGGGATGGTTTTAGGGTTGATTTTCAGAAGTGTGATGGATGCCTACAGAGCCACACAGCCTCTTTTATCTGAGCAGAGTCACTTAGGTGGGAATGGAGCCTGTGGTTACGGGCCGGGGCAAGCTCCGGCAAGCCAAGGTGTCCATCCTGCAATTGACATATGGCCAGGGATACCAGTAAAATGTTCCCATGTGAGGTTGAGACCCTGTAAGAAAACACCACTTTGTGAAGAGGCTTTCTTTTTCCATCAACCAGATTGTCCCCTAATTAGTCTCAGCCTTTTTATGGGCTGAATTGTGTCTCCAAATTCGTACGTTGAAACCCTGATCCCTAGTAGCTCAGAATGTGACTATATTCTGTATTTGAAGATAGCACCTTTAAAGAGGGGATTAAATCAAATGAGGGCATTAGGGTGCATCTTAATACAACCTGTCTGGTGTCCTTAAAAGAAGAGGAAACTTGGACACACAGAAGACACAGCAGGGATGCCCCACACAGAGGAAAGACCATGTGAGGGCACAGCGAGAAGGCGGCCGTCTGCAAGACAAAGAGAGAGGCCCTTGGGAGAAACCAACTCTGCCATCACCTTGATCTTCTGGCCTCCAGGACTACGAGAGATAACTTTCTGCTGTTTAAGCCACCAGTCTGTGGCACTTTGTTATGGCAGCTCTAGCAACCTCATACAACCTGTAGGCTTTAAACTGTGAGCAAGGGATGCAACTTTATTGTAGGTGTAGTCATTTGAATTTAGTTGCAAATGCCTGAGTGTAAGGTCAGAGGCTCTCAGGGATCTGACTGGAGAGAAGTGGAGGGCACTAGTTCATGAGCAGGGTGCTCAGGGGTGCCTGGCCTCTCTCGGTAAGGGCCCCATGCAAGAGGGGGTACTCTGGCCCTCGCACAGGGCAGCCAGGGGTTCCAGGACAGCACCAGGGCAATGGCTGCTCCGTGTCCTCCCTCCGCATGCATTACTCTGCTGGGAGTGGTGAAGGACCGGCCTTTGCTCCTCCCTGGGTCACACATCCTCACATTTGTCCCTGCCTCAGTCTAAGCTGTGGTGAGAGCTAGTAACAAAGCTTGCTTTTATTTGAGGTACATTTTGTGAGTTTCAGGATAGCTCACCCTAAGGTAGAGAGGCCTACTCTCGGGGACACCCTGGAGCTAGGAAATTGGCATTTAACCATACCACATCAGGACAGGTGGCCTTGTCCTCTTCGGTTAGCACTGGGCTGTGATGAAGTCAACTGCGGCAGGGGGCTCAGTGTGCGTGGCTGGGTATGACCAGCCCCATCACCAGGAGCCTCTCGCATTCACCAGGGAAGCTCTTTTTAATCATACCAGCTTTGTTTAGTCAATAGCTCTTTTCAGTGTTTAGTCTTCATCAATTTTATTCTTCCATATTACATCTGCTTCTGGAATTTGGCATAAGGTGAGCTGGGGATTAGGGCTCTGAAATCTTTGAAGAGTTGCATAAATCTCCCTGCATATTAAAGCAAACACAGCCTCCATAGCCGTGCCAGGTCAGCAAAGGGAGGGCCCACGGGCAATTTTAAGGAGCTAAACATTGATGGTGAGAGAAGGTTAATTACGGATTTTGTATTCACAGTTTTGACATTAGTGACATGGTAGGCATGAATAAAATTGATTTGTTAACTACCTCTAAATAATGTCCCCATTCAATTAGATTTTGTGAGAGAACTTATTCATTAGTTTTAGTAATCCAAGTAATATACTAAAAAATTATAGCAAAACCTGGCTTATTTTTAGAGCTGGTTTTCATTCTACCTTTGGCAACTGTAGGATTTCCTTGGGCTGTTTCTGGAGCCGAGTTTACCGATGAGCTTCTGTGCCCTACTGCGAGAAGATGCATCTTTGCACCTGAAGAGAAGGAGGGGCTCTACTGACAGTATTCTTGGAACAGGAACTGGGGAGGAATGCAGGAGAATTCCAAGCTAAGATGGCGTTCAACCTCAGAGCATGGCAGAAAGTGGCCAGAGAGGTGTTTAGAAGTGTGGCTCAGCTTGCTACAGCTATGGCTTGCTTTGTTAAAGGCACAGTTAGGGAACTTTGAACAAGACCCTTCTCATAAAATTGTTCCTGGATAAAGCCATGGAATCCCACAGACTCCAGTAGAGCTCAGCCACCCAGCAGGCACATTGCCATTAGCTGATCACTGGTGGAGGTGCTGAGGGAGGACGCCGAGTGACACAGCCAATAAAGGATGGGGAAGTTGCTCCCGGGCAGCCGAGGACAGAGACATGGGGACAGTCAGCATAACTTGCTACCATGTTAGCAACTGGGGACTGGGATTGCCACAGACTCAACAGCCTGCTGATGGCCTGATGTTGTTGCCAAGTGCAGCTCCCAGGAATTGCTCCTGCTTTGAGCCACCTCTGGGAACAGCAGAGACTGTCAGAGAAGATTTAATTGCTTTGACCTTCCTGCCTTCTTGATGTCTCCATTGAGAGTCAGCCCTCAGGGAGAAGTCTTAATAATTTTGTATCCAGCAACAATAAGAAAGAAAAAAAAATCTTTTTACCTGAAATGGGAAATCAATTAGTCAGTCACACTGAGCCAGAATTATACCTTCTGGCTTAGAATTGCAGAGACAAGTGTTTTAAGTGTAACCTTGGGGTATGTGGACTTTTAGACCAGTAGAATGTTATGGAGAAGGAACATGGAGCCCAGTGTCTGCTGGATCTATGAGGAAATAATCCTGGTGATGTTGCAGGGGCAGAAGCAGAGTGGGCCAGGCTGGACTACTTTGCCAGCAGTTTGCAGATCTAACGGAAAAGTCTGAGTTGCCCATTTAGGCAAAACAAGTGCAGACACAGAGACCAAAGCCCTTAAGGAACCAAAAAAGAAAGTGTGTACCTACCAAGTGTATATCCATTAAGCTCCTCATAAACAAGAAATTAGAAGTTATTCTTTGGGGATCGTTGCCAGCTTTCTGCCCCAACCGGGTGCTATGGCTTTATTTTCCATCCACAAACACTGGTTGGGGTGGTTGCTAAGTGTATTCACTGGGGAAATGGTTAACTGCTCAGATGTGAACCCCTGGATGGATACATGCAAATACCACCCTCTGATCTCATCCGTATGCTGTCGAGAGACACCATGTTGCAGGGGACTGATGCTGGACGCCAGAGTGTCCCACAAACCCAGGTTAGAATTCCTGCCCTGCCACTCACTAGACATGTGACACAAAGCAATTTTTTTTTTTACCTCTTCTAATGCTTTTCCCCATGTATAAAAGGAAAAGGATGGCAAAATATCATTTTTCAATGTCAACTACATATATCAATTATATATAAATTATAAAATCCTGCTTAATTTCATCACCATCAAACTGTGGGCTTAAATTTGCTCATAATCTCAGCAATACTGTCTCTTTTCCACTGGAAAACATCAAGAACTTAGAGCACATCTGCATCTGTATTTGCATCCAGAATCCATATTCCTCTATTCATATATTTGAAAAGAGTCTCACAAATTCGATAGAATCATTAAAATTTTTTAAAAACCCCAAATTCAATAGCATCAGATTGCCCAGCTTAGGTAATCAGCACACTCTGTTTGAGTGTCCCCATCATATGGCCCCACAAAAGTTCTAGGGTGGATCAAATGCAGCTGGGCAGTCCCTAAAATTTGATCTTTATTGAAGTTTATTGATAAAGTTGGTGCACTCTTTACATAGCTACTTTGTACTATATTGAAGATACATTAACTAATTCCAAAGTAATAAGCAAGCACCAGGTTCAACTATATTTCCTAATGGGTGGCTAGATTGAGAATAAAATGTTCCCTCTTTGTGCAGTGAGCAGTGCTTGTGTGTGATAGAGAATTGGAATGAGGAAATGGGTTTCATTTATATTTTGAACCTTGGGGGTAAGCTGCAAGCTACTTAGGAGCATTTATTTCTTTCTCCTTTTTTTCCCTTTTGACATCATTTCTCTCTTCTTCTTCTTCTCCTTGACCTTATATGGGTGTTGGAGTTCAAATCACATGAGAAAATAGCAATCAGATTTCCATAATATGTAAGACACTTTGAGAGAGGCAAACATTTTACAACATAGTTTCAATATCTCACAAAGTTTATAACCGTATATAACATGGGCACTTCCATTAATTGCTACAGGAATTCTATTAGCTCTAACTGCTATAATTTGGAACAGAGAGAACGCCAGGAATTTTACAGTTAGGATTTGAGGTAGATAGAGGACAGGAAAAAAAATGAACTGTTTGAACAGAACGTGGCTGGCTAAGTCAGTTTGGACGTAAGAAGCAGCGCTGAGGATCACGAGATGAGGAAGACAATGACACAGTGAAATGAGACAGGCCTGAGGAAAAGCAAGAGGAACAAAAGTTCGTGGATCTTCCTAGACATTTTGCTAAATTAAATGGCAAAGGGGCAAGAAACAGGAATCCTTAGGCAAAGTCAATCTCTGGCTAAGCTCGATGAGGGTAGATTGAGGACTGGTTCTGGCTTTAAAGGAAGATGCAGGGGAGGCAGCTGCCCAGCTGGTCCTCAGAAGATGGTTAAGCCACTCTGACGGGAAGTAGATAAATACTGACCACAGCAGGCGGACACAAAGCAAGTGCGCGCACGTGCACGTGAATGAAGAGGTTGAGAGGAGAGGAAATACAGACGGAAAGGAAGTCAAGGGAAGATGCCGGACATTCCACAGGAGAAGCTTAGGCACAGGAACAATTAGGAGAAAAACTCCAAGACGCATTGGAGAAGGGTTTTTACTAGAGTCAGCATCTATAAACAAGCAAAAGCTCCTTTACGTTGAGGTGAAATTTGGTAATATTTTATTATCTAAGACAGTGGTGCTCAAACATGGTGATTCTGCACACCCCCCAACCCCGGGAACATCTGACAATCTGGAGATGGTTTGGGTTGTGGGGTGGGAGATGCTGACTGGTGTCTTGTGGGTGGAGGAGAGAGACGCTGCTAAACACCCAACAGTGTGCAACAGGGTCCCCACGACAGAGTCGCCCACTCAAAATGTCAACAGTGCCCAGACTGAGAAATCAAATTCAGAGGATCCCAGGGAACACAGAAAAATCTTCAACATAAACTATACTATTTAGTATTCTGCCATTGACAAATGTTAACACTGTGCACTTATTGAAAACAAATTTAAGCAATAATTATTGTTGTTATTTTTAAATATATACATGTACTGCAGCAGACTTTTAAAAAACTATAGTCAGCTTCATCACCCTTTTTTAATAAACTGAAAATACTTCCATCAAAATCGTGCCAATGGGAAGCAATGGTATGCCGAGCACAGTCCTTTGCAGAAAGAATTCAGATATAATGAGTGGAAAATACCTTAGAGAAAAGACTGAAAGAAGTGACTACTTAATTAAACCCAGCTACTGGTCTCATTTTACATTTATCTTTCCAAACTGCTAATGAATTCTTACCCATTTAGTCATGACAAAATATATATCCTGAAGAATCTGTATCCCTTTTGAGGTGTACTTAATGGATGTTTAGCAGACATGAAAATATGGCATGTCTATTATTCATAACATTTGATCTTTAAATTGACATTCATATGCCAGATTTAGGGTACTACGGGAAACCCCAGTCAAACATACAAAGCAGCTACTGAGATGAAAGACATTCCACAAGGGGGAAACCGATCCCAGCACTGGTTAACACGGCCATGAGTACTCCATGGGTTGCTACAGCACATTAGCCACAAACAATTTCCATTCTAGGAAGTACACTTAGTGCAGCTACTGGTGCATAATAAATATTTGATCCTAATTAGACCTAATGAATGAATTTTAATTCTGTCTTCACCATGCTTTTGTGGGACACCAACCCATAAATACAATAAAAAACCAAAAGGTTTTGGTGAAGTGGATATAGAACTATAGTCACTTTGACACCACTGCTAACAGTTTTCATTTCCCTAAGTCATTAAATAATGATGAAGAATGGTCTGGAAGTCTTCCTTAAAAGACAGATGCGGTTTAAAAATATTATCAGGAGAATTGGAAATTGCATAAAGATTCAATACAAAGTACTTTGTAGTATGAAATTTTAACTTCCTTGTTTAACTTATTTTAATTCACTGAGAAGTTCGAGGTAAAATATGCTCTCTAAAAATATAATCTGGCAAATTTTAATTGGCATGATGATTTGAAATTTGATTAAATAGGTGCAAGTCTATTTTTAAATATTATTTATAAAAATGCTCATCTCAGATAAAGGAAAAAGGATAACAATTTCGTTGTTTTGGCGAGTTAAAAAAAATAAATGACTATGCATTCTTTAGTTTCAATAGAATAACTCCTATCCTCTTGGTAGGCACAAGTCTTGAAAACCCAGATTTGATTATCAAGCAGGGGCCAGACCACACATCAACTCAGATCACAAGGGCTAAAGGTCTCACGCTGACTTTCTGAACATTCAGCATTTAGAACTAGAAGAATAATCATATTCATTCTTTCAAGACCTTTCCTTTTAATTATATATAAGAAAGGAAATGTCTTCCCATACCTCATATCTCACTTGGCATAGGATCTTCTCATATCTGTTCATCTCACTTATCATAATTTCATACCTACTTATCTTTATTAGAATGAAAAATTTAACTTTGAATGTCAGAAAATAGATCTGAAGTAAACATCAGTTAAGATGCAAAACAAAAAACAAAAAAAGTCCCAGATTTTTACAAATGTTGTTTTACAGGAACCATAAAATTGAGGCAACTTTGAAACAAATTAAGACATCTGAGAATTTTAATAGCATGCAAATGATTTGGACAGGTGCTTGGCAGCATAGACATTAAATCAGCTGAACTCCTCATTTACAGCCTCTTGGAGAGAGGATGCTCTGAGAATATCAAACAGAAGATGCTCAACAGATGCTCTTCTCTGTCCAGATCATGATTGCTATTTTGTTTATGTCATTGCAAGTCATTATTCATATTAGAACATGTAGCTTTGTAAAATTTAAAGATTACTTAAATCAAATGAAAATGTTCCCCTTAGTACAGCTGTAAGTTTGCTGTTTATGCCACATGGATTTAAAAACTTAGGCAGTCCATTTGATAAAGAGACTATTTCACAAAGTTTACTCTACTCTTCTAGGATCCTGATTCTAAGTAGCTCATTCTCTGGAAAGAAATCATATAGGTCTGTCCACAAAATTTAAAAAAATATTTAAGCCATCCAAAAACTTGAGTAATGTTGAGTACTGCCAGAACACTGCATAATTTTAACTATATGATCAGCCAATAAAAATTTATTTGGTACATGTGCTTATAGGGAATATAGGTAACACCTTGAGCTGGATCCTAAATCAGGTTTTCATTTTTCCACTTTTGGGATGGGTTTCTCATTGCACTGCATGGAAAAGCAGGGGGTGCACGGTTCAGGGGGCCTGGTCTACTAGAATATTTTAAGATATTGTTGAGTTTATTCCATTTCTTTGCACCTCAGTAGCTTCTATTATGACATAAGGTAAATAGATGATGCAAAAGCCCTTCAGGAAGCATGATTTTGTAAAGAGAAACATCCAATTAATTATGCTGTCATTTCATAATTAGCTTCAGAAATGAGACAGAAAAGTCACCTATGTGAAGAAGGCAGAACTGAGCAAAACACCTTTACTGCTTTTCAAATTTTGATTTCAGAGTAGGAAAAACATACAACTAAATCTTATATCAAATTTTAGTCTTTAATTTTACATTCTAACTTTTGAAGACTTTGCTTGATGTTACTTTTCATTGTTAGCTTTACTTAATAGTCAAGGAACTTTAGAAACCAATGCCTTTATAAAATAATTTCAAGATATTAAAATAGCATTCATCTTTAATGCCGCTTTGTACCAACATCATACGTCTATTTTAAAAGTTATTCTGAGTCCTAGGAAATTAAGCCACTGTCTCCACTCCTTCGAGGAGATATAAGAAGACACAGAGGCACAAAAATCTAGCAGAGAGAAACCTAGATGGTATGGGATTGCTTTGTATTGTGTAACATATCACAGAGACAAGGGTATATGTTAGGTCAGCTACTTCCTTAAAACATCTGCTTTCTCTCCTGCTAGATCTATACAACTGGATGGCGAAGATCAGGCTTAGGTGTTTTGCAAAATTTAAAAATAGTATCTGCGATGGTGGCTTTCCTATTTTCCTATTATTATTGGAGTTATTTTCAAGCAATAGCTTATACAAATTGGTTGGCCCATGGATGTGATTGAGTGCAATAAATGAAATTACTGTAGATTTTTAACATAGAGGTTGATGACCAGAATCTAGATTCTTGGATTTGGTTCATCTAGAGTTGTGCTGAGGCTGCTGCTAGAGCATTGCGGACATCACAGCATGCAGTTTGTTCTCACAGTTAGTGAGACTGGTGCAGCAGAATCTCTCGGGCCCTAAACAATAATTCACAAATAGCTAATAAATCAGCATAATTTTACTTGTGTTACACTTCAATTTTTTATTAAATATTGCACAAAGGACTTTCCAGAATTATACGACTCCACCAAATTGCTCCTGGCAGGGTCTCCTTCAAGCTCTCTATTTCGGAATTCCCTGGTCTAGTCTGAGTCGCCCTCTCACTTGATCATGCCCCTCCCCCCCCCACCCGCCAACCCCCATACACTTTCTTCTCTTGGCTTCCAGCACACACTGTGCCCTCTTGCTTTTCCTCCTATCTCCCTGGGCATGCCTTCTCACTTTCACTGACAGGTTTCTCCTCTTCCTCCTGACCTCTCAATCTTGGAGTGTGCTAAGGGCTCAGTTCTTAGTCTTTTTTCTCTTTCTGTACTCACTGCATCCTTCAGCCTCGTGACTTTAGACTCCATGGAGAACCAGCCAGTTCTTGCTAGCTCCCCCATTTCCACCTGCCCCAGGCCACTGTCCTTTCTCACCTGGCTATTGCAATAGCTTCCTAATTATCCTCCCAGCTTCCGCCCTTGGCCCCTTACAGCCTACTACGCCCAACGCAGCAGCCAGAGCGGTCCTTTTCAGTGTAAAAGCCTTGATCTCATCTAGTCCTCCCCTCTTCCTTCTCTTGGCTGCAGCTACCCCGGCCTCTCTGCCGTCCCTCACACAGAGAGGCTGCTCCTGCTTTAGGGCATTTGTAGAGGCAGGTCCTTCTGCCAGGGTCGCATCTCCCCCAGGTGGCCGCAGGGGTAACCCCCTTCAAGTTCTTTGCTCAACATATAAAATTCCAAGCTCCGCTGTCTTCAACACAGACATTCTCCAGACCCCCCTGACCCTGCTATATTTTTAAAGCCCTCTTTTACTTTCTTACCTACTTTACATAATTTATTATCGTGTTTATCCTTTATTGCTTGTTCCTCCCATGAAAATGTAAGCTCTGCGGGGCTAGGAATTTTTATCAGGGTTGCTCATTAATGTGTCCTGAGCAGTTGAAAAAGTGCTTTGCTCGTGGAAGGTGCTTGAATTGTATCTGTGTGAGTGAATGACTATGCTATCTCACGAGTGGTGAGGACGTCAGTTTTTCTAAGTTTAGAAATGAAGCACATCCTGTGGTAACCCCAAAGGCTGCACAAGAGATAACAGCTTCTTGCTTAATGATATGAAGTAGGAGTTAAAAAAATTATTTCTGCCTAGTATAAGAAGGGCACTTTTCAAGTATCAACCTGAACGAGTAGATTGTTTTTTTCTTCAGTAATTCTCACAGTGCCATACAATATCAAGTTCTGTTGTCCTCTTTTCATGGGTGAGAGTAAAGTGCTCCATTCGATATGTCTAGAAACAGAATAAAGTTTATGGATGTGGGAGGGAGGGAAGAGATGTCTTTTTCTAAGGGTTGAGCTAGATGACTATATGATATAGTATATTTAAAGGTCGTGGGTAGACAGAATAGAGGTACAGCAATTCATTAAATTTCATAATAGTGAATGAATAGAGAGCACCTAAGAAATCTCTGAAACAGATGAAGTTCCTAGAGGTTGAGAGGATTTTTTCTTTTTTCCTGTCACAGTTTTAAAGGCATGTGGAATACTTTGATAAGATTTAGCTGTGTTTTGGATGAATGCTCTAAGAAGTCATCCCCAATGATAAATATGCAAAGATAGATGGTGATGTTTTAGATAGAAGTTCACAGAATGAGCCTGTGGGATTCCATAGTTACAATCCTATCAACTGCTCTCATGATCTTATGTTACTATTGTATTCATTATTTCAAAGCTTATCACATTTTGTGAAGTCCTGTACTTATTATCAATAGTCTGAGTCAACGTTAGCAATCAATTAAGGTTAGGTCTTCAACTTTTATGAATACTCTATGCCACAGCCCTTTTATATTCCTAAGTGGCAAATTTCTGTTACATGTTTCACATTGGCTCTTTGAAATGGTACGTCCCCAAGGCCAGCACAGCATAGGGGCCCCAACTGCCATGTTGATTTCCACTGTATTCAACATATCCCATTCCTAGTCCCTGCCCTGATCTCCCAGTTCTCAGGTTCAACTCTCAGATTGGGAACAATCATATGTACTGTGATTCATTTCCATTGAATTGGAAGTGACTTATCTTTTTTATTACTCTCCATGATTTGGCCAAACATAAGGAAGGAATACTCTAAAAAATTAGCAAATCATATCTGTTTGGGCATCCTGCGCCTGTCTAATGCATCTGCATAGACTTTGTGGCTGCAGCAGCATTTGCTAGAACAATACTGATTCCTGGACAAGAGATGCCACAGAAGGGCTCAGCTGCCTCTCACAAATATAATGTGAGTTCATGAACACATCCAGGAAAATAAAAATGTGCAAAGCATTAAAAAACACATTTCTCTCTCGTTAGTTGCATGCAGATATTTTTATTTGAAAAATTGACATCCTTGAAATAAATAAATCAGTCTTATTGCCAATTTAAAGATGGGAATGAGAGTAGAAGGAGCAGAAGAAAGAATTATCAATCTTACTCTGAGTAATTTTTCACCATACTAATGAAACAGAAAACATTTTATTTTAAATGATTGCTATTTCGGTTACATAATAAAAGTTAATAGATATAACCTCAAACACAAGACTTCATTCATTCATACACACACACAGTTGTGTTGGTCCATGGAAGAAATATATCTTTTATGTTAAAAGTTATATATTTCTTTGAAATGTAGTTCAAAGTGAGGAAGAAAACTTTAAACATTTTCCTTCACTTTTAACTCCTTACATATCCCAAGGCAAACACCTGAACATATGTTAAAATACTCGAATTCATAGCTGCAATCAGTAATGTCTTTATTCATTGAGAAATTTTGTTTCAATATCCCTCTGTTAGACTTTCTTGGATATTTATCTTGAAAATCCATGCTGAAAGCCCAAAAAAGTTTTTCTGCAAAGTCATATTAATGATCCATAGATGATTTGAGAAATAATACTCCTTTGCTATTTAAGTAGGAGCAAGTACAACAATATCTCTGCAATCCATGGATAATTTATATACACTAGTACAGATAGCTATCATTCTAAAGATATTTTTTCCAAGGGGTGAAAGCTATCACATGAATTCACCTGCACCTAGAGAGTATATGTTCGTGATGGTACCACTGGGGAAAAGCTATGTCCCCAGTGACTGTC
Source organism: Eulemur rufifrons (assembly GCF_041146395.1). Classification (NCBI taxonomy): domain Eukaryota; kingdom Metazoa; phylum Chordata; class Mammalia; order Primates; family Lemuridae; genus Eulemur; species Eulemur rufifrons. Next base: position 13,686,165 of record NC_091000.1, read on the forward strand.
CCAGACACTAGTACAGGGAGTAAACTTTCAGCAAATGATTGTTGTGCTTATTAATTTCAGAAGAGTGATCCTATATATGAGTCAGAAACCAACCCCTACCTTCTTAGCCATTTCTCTACCTAATTAACTGCCCTAGCCCAAGCCACGCTGCCTTGTCCCATTTGTACAATTTACTACTTTTTGTCTAATTCAGTATATAAGTATTCAGCTCTAACTTCATCTCTGGATCTTCATTTCCAAATTATGAAGGTTTCTGTGCCACATAAACTTGCATTCAATAAAGTTGTACATTTTTCTCCTGTGGGTCTGCCTTATGTCAGTTTAATTTTCAGGCCTTACCTCAACAACCCCCCAAAAAATCCCTAAGAGAGTTGAGGTGAAATTTTGCCACCCCTACATCTGGAAACATAGACAATATCTTTTCTTTGAATTTAATGATTTAAAACTATGAAGACTTCTGGCTTGCACCGAATTTTCAGACTACATGTGAAATTACTTGTAAAGGAAAAACAGAAAAAAAATCATTCAATATTATCCGTCATTTGTCAAAACTCTTAAAAAGATAGTGATGTCTACCAGCTTTTCCATCTTAGCATATTGGAATGAGTCTATGGATAAAGCAAATAAAAACCAATTGGAATGAAAATTCTCAAAATTGAGCATTGATGCCTGTCAAATGGTAATGAAAAGTCACTAGTTTTTTTCCTGTGATATTAAAGAAAAAAGTGTAAACATTAAGGAACAGCTGTGTGTATGTAAATTTTTCTGAATAAATTAAATTACAAGACATGTATACATACAGAGCAAAGTCTTTATATTAAAAACAGGCAGTCCTTGCTTTGCATAGTACCATGTTAACAGGAGACTCGTGCATTTTGAGCTGTGTCATCCACTTCCATGGTCCCATGGCAACTGATAGGACTGTCTGTAAGTTACAGTCACTTTTCACACATTTATTGCAGAAATCCTCTTAGGACAGGAATCGTTTCTTCTCAATCTATTGTCCTAAAACCAGTGTTAAGTAAGTAAGATAATTTTTGCTTATTCACTGATAGATTCAAACCCCATTACCAATTCTCATATAGCATAATGACAAAGTATTTCATAGTTTAAGGAGTATCACATTTGTAACAATGGCATAGGAAAAGATACACACTTTGTAAGCCAAAAATATAGGCTTACAAAAGATATTTGTCTACTAAAGAACTAAATTCATTTTCTTTTCTAATTTACCATTTTTAGGAGTTTGGGCCCTAAGCCAAAAAATATAGACATATTGACCAAACGTTATACTATCTGTTGTATCATTTTCTCTTTGTAAATTTTCAGAAAATTTGGGCTGTTTTAAGTTTTTATTAAATTAATACTAAGTTAATATTGTATATCAATGCTAGGTACTGAGAAAGGTATTTACAATTTATTTAGTATCTAGTTCATATCTTAAATTTAAGACATGGGTGGTAGAGGGAAAAGACTTTTTAATGCAGCTCTTTATTCAGACATTCTAAAGATAAAACAAAGAGGAATAATATAACAAATGTCCATGTACCCACACTTCATCTTAAAATATGACATTATGAATTCAATTAAAGCTTGTTATACACCCCTCTAATTGAAATCTCCTTCCTACCTCCAGAGGTAACCAGTATCTGAAATTGATGTTTATCAATCTATATATTTCTTTATATTATTATGATGTAGGTTTTTAATACATACTCCTGTTAAGGTTAAAGTAATTCTTTTCTTTGGTTGTGAGTTTTTATCTTGAAAGGTTATTGTGGATTTTACCAATTGCTTTCTGAATTGAGATTGGTCTATAGTCAGAGTGTACAGTTTAAATCACCAACCTCATATGATTCACAGACAATGGTGAAAGAAGTCTTTACAAAATCAGCGATTGAAGCAATATAAAAAAAGACCCTCATGACAATTCAATGAATATGAAGTTGCTTAAGGCATTAAAAGTAGTTATCAGCGGTTACTGTAAACACTATTTGGTTTTACGAGTAAATTACCAATTTCCTTCCTTTCTGATTTGTATGTAAGGTCATTCTTAAATTAATAAGCACAGCTGAATGTTGAATTACCAAATGGTCTTCTGCCAAATGTTTTTACACATGTGCTCTCATTTAGTCTTTCAGAATATTGATTAGAAAAAGGATATATGTGAATATATAAAATTATGATATGGACATAAATGATAGGTAATTTTCAATGCTTTTGAATTTCAATATCTAAAATAAATAAAATATTGTAAGGAAGATAAAAATTTCACTACAATTGAGTTTTCTCACCTTACCATAAAAAATTATCACTTTGTTTTCAGACAAGTTTTTACAAGCTGTGGTTCTTAAGTGATGGATCTCAACACATGAGACAAGGAAAGCATGTGTTCCAATTCTAAGTTCGAACATGAAATATGTCCATTAATTTTTAAAGTTGCTCAAACACAAAATAAAATGAAATACATATGAATACAAGTAGCCATCCTCAAAATTTTGTTTTACAAAAAGTAATTTTCATTATTCTTTTCACAAAAAAATCATCTACTTCTGAATTTACTTTTCACATAATTTTTCATTCTTTTGCTTGATTTTATTAGTTTCTCATCATAAGCCACAGTTCTATGGTATCCATGTGAAGTTTAGAAACTAGCTGATATCTAATTTTGGTCTTATTCTGCCTTGAATAAAAATAATCACAGTAGATATAAGAAGAAAATTTCAGTGATTTAATTTTATGTCAGAAATACAACTTAATTTCTGACTTAAACTCTGCCACTAAGAGGTGACACTCTGTAAACTATTTACTTCTTCCAAAAGTTAGTGTTTTACTGCCGGGTACGGTCAGGGGCAAAAACCACTTTCTATTTCGGAATGAGCGCTGGATCTCCTAGTCTGACATTTAACACCCTTCTTGAATCAGCACTAACTTTCCATCTTAATCTCCAACTCTTCCCGCTGAATCCTTCATGAAGGTCAACCAGATGCCAGGCCTTATTTTCCAACACTGGGCTCTGCTGGGACCACAAGGATGTGGTTTCTAATCCAACTGCACATTTAGATAGCCATATTTGTTTTTGAATGTTTCCCACTCTTAACTCTGGTCTTTAACCATTTTTTTTTAAAAGTGAATACCTTCATAGTAAAAAAGATAATGTGGAATAGAAAATATTTTTGATCTATAAATCAAAACTAAATTTAGAAATTATATTTGATTGTATATTCATTGAATTCGCATAAAATGTATCCATATATCACTTTTCTTGGGTGTTTTAAAAATAAGAATTTGTTCTAAAACTTGACTGTTGCACAGTTCTGAAATATTTCAAAGGTCAGTTCAAACAAACAAAAAACCTCTGGATACGACTTGGAGCTAAAGTCAAAACCAGCCGAATTTCTTAGGTTTGCGGAGTTGAACAAAGGAAGTACTACTGAGTTGAGCGCATGTCAAGAGCGATGGTTTCACTAGCATTAAATCAATTCAGAGTTGTACTTGGACCAGCATATTCACCAGGTCAAATAACCAAAATGCAAGGCTTTAAAAACACATTCTGTACATGTGTTTTTCTATTAAGCTAAATTCAATCTCTTTTTTTTTTCAGACCCAAATTTATTTTTAGAACAAGAGACGAATGCTTCTATTCTACCCTTTCTAATACTGAATTGGCCTTTAGTAAGAAAGTACATTATTTTATTTTAAACTGTGTCATGTTACTAACCTGAATCTTTTTGCTATACTGACAGGTTGTTTCGATCAGCCTCCTCCTAATCTTTGATTCGTTATAACACTGGCACATTCCTGTCTTTCCCTGTAATCCTCACCCCTCTTTTGCTTGTTTTTCTCTCAGTGAAGTATAGAAAGTCAAAACTTGTTATGGTTTGGAAATGTCTCTTTCATTGCTGGAACGGACTGTTTTCCTGTTATCCTGTCTTTGTGATTTATGTGGAATGGCACACTTTGAAAGCTTTGACCTGAGAGCCCCTCTCCCCATTGCTATTAACTATTGATGCAGAACAGATGGCACAACAACTTACCTGGGCACCTGTGTCCTCACCTGGACAGTGGGGAACATAATGCCAACCACATCTCCACAGCAATGCCTACCTATGCAACAGTAGATGACTGAGGAAAATGAAAGAGCTGTGCCTTTGGGGAAACAATAAAAATTAATACAACCTTTTATCTCTGATAATACAGAACAGTAAATAAAATTATCAGTGATTTTGCAGGTAGAGTGTTACTTTCCAGGCCATAGTCTAGTTAAGGAGGGCAGTAAGGACCTGCCCTGATGCGCTGTCCCTGCACGGTTGGTCTCCTCATCTCATTTCTACCACTCTCGTCTTTGTCCCTGTCTTCTCAGTTACAGCTACTTAACAGGACTCCCTCATCATCTTGAACACAGCTCAGCAACATCACCATCATATGAGCCTAAGGATGAGACTTTTGTCCCTAATAAATAAATGCATTGTGTATATGCTGTAATAATATATTCTTGAGGAATGGATAAATATTATGTAGACTCCATTTTTCTGACCATCAATTAAGCACAAAAAGATTTTTAAGGCACTGATTTTTGCATTCTTAAATGAAAAAAATAATATTCTTGAAATAAAGGTTTTTTTTTTTTTTTTTTTATAATTTGGAGAAACATTTGCATGTGCACAAGTTTGGTGCCTATTTTCAACCTGGCATTTTTACCCTTTCCCTTTTCCTATTTTATTATGGATGGTGTATGTTTTAAAAAGACTGAACTCCTTATACCTTTATGTGTTTAGTGAGAACCTCCTTGTAGAATAGTTCTGAATTGTTTTTTCTTATTTTCTCTAGAACCTCCATTTGAGTACCTTACTTTCCCTACATCTAGTACATTGTACTAGTTTGGGGATATCAAAATCAGATACGCTGATCAATGCTGCACGCTGACTAGCAAAGCCAGTGCTAAAATGCAGCTCCTACCTATAGCACCTCCAAGTTTTGTCACTGCTAAATTTTCAAATGCTTTAACCTAGGATTGGATAAACTGCATGTCACCTGCTAAAACACAAACTGTATCTTTCATAAAAGTATATTTTATTAAATAAAAGCATAGACTATAAAATTTTAAAGTGAAAGTTGATGGCGATTTAATTTTATAATGAATCTATATCTAGAAGTCTCACTAAATTTAGTCTGAATAAATCTTTAGCAAGGTCACAAATTCATTTTTATAAAAATTCTTCAAATGAGTTCAGAAACCTTCCAACTAAGGAAACGACAAGTTCAACCTTAGTGTCCTGAGTGGCTCAGTATCTTATAAAGGCCATAGAATCACGAAGATCTTTCTGAGACTGACTCATGGGAGTCCATCGACAACTATTTAGGTCTTCCAATGGGTCATATTCTCACTGGAGATTATTTACTATGTCTGGAATCCTAATGCTTGGTGTCTTTAATGAGAAAAATAATATCAAAAAATGTCAATGTTCAGCCAACACAAATTTGTATGATCTACAAAAGAAAATGTTTTCAGATTTTGGGCTTACTTATTTTTGTTTTTATGTGACAGATTTGCTAAACAAAGCTTACAAATCCCTTCTTCCTCTCTACTGGCCACTATCCCCACCCGACACACACACACACACACACACACACACTCCTCCTCACATCCAGGCCCCATTAGACTGTTAACACCCACATAAGCTCTAGGATGCCAAGCTTTCTGAGGGAAATTGACTCTGCTGAGTACTCCTTTATCCTCAGTATACATTACATTACAAGGAATAGTACTGAAATTCTCAATGCTTACAATGTTCCCTAGGAGTGTATCAGTTGAGCAGGCGAAAAAAAATATGTGGAAGTTTATTATTTTTCCACCAATATATTTGACACCACCTTTGGAAAGTGAACAAAAGGCATACTGTCAAGCGGATAGACCTGGACAAAATGTTACTGTTTGTTCCTCACGAGCACAGAGGTACATTTAAGCAAAGAAAGACATTCCACGGCTCTCCTGGGGCTTCCTTCCTCTGGCTGAACTACACCAACATGTTCACACCACTGTGGGTCAGACTGTGCTGGAATTTAAAATGCAGACTTCTATTTGCCAATTGCTTAAATACCACAGCTGTAAAAATTCATATTAGGATTGAACCTGGCTTTAAAATATCATGAAACAGATGAGAGTTTATTTTAAAAAAGAGAGAGAGAGAGAGAGATGTGTACACATGAAATTATAGTAGAAGACACGGAAATAAGGACTGTCCTTGTTTGGCAGATTCTATAAGCCTCAAAGTCACCAGAAGTCACCTGGCTTTGGATTATGTTTCAAATCCAAGCTCACTGACATTCATGAAACTTTTGGCAAGCATGGGCCAAGTTTCGAGCAAGGCTGGGTAGAATACTTCTTTCATGTGGAACTTGTGTGAAACTCAGTGGCTTTGGCTAGATTTCACCTTGAGTTTCACATTCAAACAATCCAAAGTTTCAAAGTAAAATTAAGGGTCACAGAGAAACAGAGAGAAGGGGAGAAAAAAACAGGGAAAATATGGCTTGCCTGGGAATGGAATGGTCTTCTAACATCTTCCTACTCAATGTCATCCTGGGGCCATTTAATTTTGCACCTGAACTTGTTCTGCCTTTAGCAATACATCTGCACTCAGCACTGTTGGTCCCAGGCTTCCCAGTACTGAGGGGGACAGTATTCTGGACCCCCAAAAGTCCCAGGCTCAAAATAACTGGAAGATTTAAAATATTAGCTATATGCAGAAATGTGATGATTAATATACTCCTTATAATGTAGACTTGAAGGGGAAAAGTAGTAATCAAATGTCCAAGTTTGGGAAATAAAAAACTAGACTGAACATCTCTAGGTTGAATAGCAGGTTTTCCTACCGTTAATCCAAATTCTAGAGAACCCATTGCATCTGCTCCTAATCCAGGGGGACCTCCCCCAGAGCATTTTCCATAGCTCCATCCCTTTGAAAACTTGTCCTGAGCGCGCTTGCTTCCAAAGAAGCAAGGTGCAGGCTACAAGGAGCAGACTGCGTCAGCTCTGAGGAGCCACTGTCCTTCACTGGGACGGAAACAGTCTCCTGACAGGATTAGGCTCATTCTATTCCTAACCTTCAACAGAACACGCAGGGACAGTTTGCCAGGGAATGTCAAACTCTGCATCTGGTGGAGGACTTAGAGAATACCTTGTGCTTGGGATGGGAAAAAAAAAAAAAAAAAAAAGTAACAAACAAATATAATGCACATGTGAGCTTTCTTTAAAATAAGGAAAATACTGAAAAGTTGATTGGCTAGTAAGTGCTACATTTTGCCCATTTTAGGATATACATTTAAAAAAAATTCCCTTATCCCTCACACAGAAGTTTCACTAGCATGACAGATTTTGGCTACTGAGGATTTTTGTTTTTTAAGTTTCTTTTTCTTCCTTTCTTTCTTCTTCTTTCTCTCTCTCTCTCTCTTTTGTTACTCAGAAGATCACTGTGTGTTTTAAATGTATGTCTTCTTTTGACATGTGGTCTGTGTACTGATAAACTTCTTTGAAAAAAAGCATCTTTTAATTCCAAGCGTTTCAGTATTCATGTTAAAAAAGCACCAGTAGGGCCCCAAGATACATGGTGATTGTAAAGACGCGGGACACTCAGGAGGGACTCTGTACTGTCATTTGCTGCTCACTGTTAGACATCTGCTGGGGGGAGCCACAAACTGTCGGGAAGTCTATGTGGGGGAGAACCTTGCCAAAGAACCGTTTTCTTTCAGTTGGCCTTATGGAAGTAAAATCTAAGACATATCAGTGAGGAAAACCAAAGTTCCAATAAATTATTTAAAGGAAATGCTATCAAAGCATCAAGCCAAAAAAAAAAGAGAAGAAGAAAAAAGACTTTTTACTGAACAAAGTAAATACCCACAATCAAAGTAAATGCTATGTTTGAAGTTCAAGTCCACAGATCAAAGTACTTTGCAAAATGTCAAGTGCAAGCATAAGGTTGGGGGGAGGGCGAGGGGAGGCACAGAAAGCTAACCAAAATATTAGATTGTCACATTAGAAAAACCTTCCAGCAAATGTACCTAGCAAAAGACATCCAACTTAGTAAGGAATTCTCAAAATTGAGTCTCCAAAATGTGCTGGGAACATACAAAACAACAACCACCACAACAACCAAACAAAGAAATAACCCCTCCAAACAACCGTTCTCATTCCAAGCTAGCAAATTAACAAAACAGTGATGAAAGGAGAACATAACATGGTACAGCTATCTTGTCATCCTTAAAGAAAAATCATCAATATATTCTCTTTGCTCAGGTGGTTACATCTTTTACCTCTTTAAAGAAAATGCCCTGGAAAAGTTAAAAATAAGAAAGCAGTCTAAACAACAAAATTATGACGTCTGGAAGGTCCTTGCATTGCCCTGGCAATGAGACTTAATTAGAGTTCTGATTCAGGGCTCAAAGTCCAGACTGTACTGCAGGTCACTATTATAGACAGCTTTAGGCAAAGTTTAAAATCACAGCCACAAAAATGCACAGATGCTCCTGCCGTGTTCTGGAACACAGTATTTACCTGGGAGTCGTTCACAGCCCCTCTTAATTTTCACTATAAATAAATTATTTTAAACACATGAATCATGAACATATTAGAAAATGAATAAATCCAGAAGAAAAAAAAATCTTACCTACAGGCAGCTGAGTTCAACAGTTGCTCTAAACAGAGGAAGTAGGAGTCAGTGGCCTTTTACATGCAGAGATTGTTTATTTAGCCCTTTTTAAAAGGTCTTGAACTCCAAAGGTTTAAGATTAAGTCCAATCCAAGTGTCTGAAGGGAAAAAAGGCAAGAGAGAAGGCAAATAAGAGAGGGAAAGAATCCCAGCTGCTGGGTGGTGCTACTGTGCTGAGAGCATTTGAGCTATTTTCAGCATTAACAGCAGCCGGGGTTGTCTGCAAAGAGATGAAAATGCCTTGCCCGAGTCGCCACCCCCCACACCGACCAGGAAACCCACAACAACTTGGTTCATTGTGCAAATATTCATTTAAATTTTGGGGAAAATTGCCAGCACCATAGAAAACAAAACAAACCACAACTTGACTGGAATCTTAAAGAAACACAGTGCCTTGCCATGATCCTCAAATTTTCAAAACGATTTCCCTGATTCATTGCAAGCAAAATGTTCTGTTTCTGCTTTATGGAGAAGGAAGACTTCTCCTCTGATATTTGCTTGCTTACTTCTATGGGTCTTAAAAAAATATTTTCGATCTGTTAGGAGTCTTCATTGTCAGTTTAATTCTTCTTAAGACTGAAGACAAATGGTTTCTTTCTAGCACGCACCTAAATTTCCAGTTTCATCAACTAGGCTATTTTTGAAAGCTTCTGCTTAAGGCGTTGACATTTCTTATCTGGTGGCAGAGACGGGGCCATTCCGTGACATGATGCAGACAGAGACTGACCCCTGCTTCTGACTCCATAGGCCAATGAAGAAATAATTCAAATTGGGTCACCAGCAATGACTGGAAAACTATGAGCATTCCTTTTGTTTGTTTTATTTTATTTTAATTTTTTATTTTTGAAGGGGTGGGGGTTTGTGAGGAGGGGTGCTCCATTGCCTTGTTTGTTTTTATTGAGACAGAGTCTCACTCTGTCACCCTGGGTAGAGTGCAGTGGCATCATTGTAGCACACCGAAACCTCCAACTCCTGGGCTCAAGCGATCCTTCTGTCTCAGCCTCCCGGGTAGCTGGGACTACAGGTGCTCATCACTGTGACCACGCCCCACAGGGTTTTTTTTTTTTTCTTTCTTTCTTTTCAGTAGAGACGTGTCTCCCTATTGCTTAGGCTGGTCTCAAACTCCTGGCCTCAAGCAATCCTCCCTCCTCGGCCTCCCAGAGTACTAGATTACAGGCGTGAGCCACCATGCCCAGCCATGAACTTTCGTTTTGTTTCTAGAAGTAAAAATTAAGAGCTAGAAGCTATATTCACATTCATTCATTCATTCAGCAAATATTTATATGGCAAGCACTTCTGAGCCTGCAATGAGCGAGGCACTCTAAGAATATAGAAGTAGGCAGAATAATCAGCCTTCTTGCCTTCTTTATGGCACACAAATGCAGCAAGAATAAATGAAAATGAATGTGTTACATTCTCCAGCCTCTTTCTCACATGATGAGACTATTCAAATCATAGCAGTGTGAGACTGAGATCTCTTCCTACTGCGACTGAAGGAAGACGCTTGTGTCCTCAGACCAACTTCTGGCTTCCATGACTCCATTATGCCTTTCGCACCACCAAGAAGCAAAATTACTTCCTACCATGGAAGCACTTAAGTATTTTTATAAAAGCCTTTATTCCATGTAGATGAAATCTTTGTTTCTTTTCAACTTCCTACTCCCTCTAACAAAAAGAATGCTTAAGCAGCCAGAAAGCGCTGTGGAGAGGCTTTATACATCAGTAGGCAAAACAAGATTCTGCAATCTTAATCCAGTATTAAAAAACTGCCTTGATATATTTTATAATTAATATGATGGTTGTACCAGATGCTCACATCACATCCACTTCTTTCTTTGCAATTAAAGAAAGACACTGGAATTGATTATAGAAAATACTAAGGATTATATATCACGTAAAAAAAGGATTACAAGTACTATGTTAAAATAGTGAAATCCTTCAGCTCAATAGACCTCATATTAAAACTACACAGATATTTTGATTAAAAAAAGAATCACAGCTTAAATTTGAAATATCTAATCATATTTTTAAAAATAAGATTAACTTTGTTTAAAAACTATATACCAGGTTTGAAAAAATCGCTGTAGATAATGCGTTTTTTTGTTCATTTATTTTAAATGGTCACATTTTCATGTCTTAAATACCTGCCAATTTAAAATAGGATATTTGTTTTGCCTGGCCACAATGTTGAATGGTCACTCTACTAGCAAAAATTGAAAGCCTAGCCTCAGATAAACACATTTTTTAAAAAACTGCTTTTACTTTTTCTTCCTTATAATAGTTCATGACAAAAATTGGAAGATACATTTAAAAATTGTCCTTTCTTGAGAAACTAATGAAACAAATAAAGATGAATTCTTTGACTACTAAGTCAACCATTACTTTTAAATTCCAAGCTGCTTGCTTGCCACGTCGGTCCTCAGGGAAGCCCAGTGCCTCCCTTTTACCTGTTGGAGTCATATTGTATCAAACTCAGCACTGGAACAAATAGGCCACCACCCTGCTAGCTGCGTTCACTTAGGATGACACCTATCCCGCTCTGTGGCAAACCACGGTCCCCTTTGTTCCCCAAGGATCCCGACTGTCCACATAGCCTGTCAGTAAGCACCTGTCAACAGATCTGATGGCACAGAAGAGTACAAGTTCGACTTTAGGCATATTTTAGAAGGTGAGAGGGTAGTAAGTTCTCACTTTTCTACTTACCCAACTAGTATGACTTTTCTCTTACATGCTATTGATGCATTAACAATTGTTACCAACTGCACTAATGTTAATGATTTTATTCATATCTTTCATTTGTTCTTTCTTTCTTTTCTTTTACAAATAAGTTTATTTTAAAAATTAGGACGTGCTTATATTCAAGTGGACTTCTTGTATCGATGAAACACAAAAGAGGGCTTTGGTGTAACCCCACCCCTGTATAAAATGCGGATGATAGCAGCACCAATCCAGAGCTGTGTTAGGGCTCATTTGAATAATGCACACAAAGTGCTTAACTGAGTAATGTCTGGTGCACAGCAAGCCTTTGATTAAAGTTAATACTACTATCACAGCTTTGCTGTCCAATATGGTAGTTACCTGTTGCTATTGAGTTCCTAAAATATGGCTAGTCAGAACTGAAATGTCATGTAAGTGTAAAATGCACACTGGACTTCTAGGACTTAATATAAAAAAGAATGTAAATTATGGCACTAGTTTTTTATATTGATCAAATGTTGTAATGACAGTATTTTTGACATACTGGGTTAAAGAAGATATTTTGTTAAAATTAATTTTACATATTTCCTTTTAGTTTTTAAAACATGACTACCAGCAAAGTTAAAGTTACACATGTGGCTTGCATTGTTTCTATTGGGCAGTGCCATCTAAGCCAATGGTTCTCAAACTGTAGTGAGCGTCTGTCACCTGGAATGTTTGTAAAAACACAGACTGCCACCCCGAGTTTCTGATTCAATAGGTCTGGGAAGGGCCTGAAATTTTGCATCTCTAATAAGTTTCCCGGTAATTCTTGACAACGTTTTGAGAAGTGCTGGCCTTGAGGCTTGGTGCTTAAAAGGTGGTCCAGGGACCAATGTTAATGTCATCACTTGGGACCTTAACAACATCCCCAGGCTATGCGTCTGCACATTGAAATTTGAGAGAAATTGATATAAAGTTGTGTCTCTCATCCCAGGTCCATAAAAGACTTACCTGGCAAACTTTAAAAAAATACCAGTACCCTGGACCCAGCCCTAGAGAGTTTGATCTAGTCAATCTGGATGAGACCCAGGCATCTGCATATCTGAACAGCTCTCCGTGTGATTCCTCTGTGAAAGCACGCACTGAGAGTCTGAGGGGCAGTGGGGCCCCATCAGATGGATGTGGAAGGGCCAGGATCTAGAAACCAGACACTCCTTCTAGTGAGGGACGGATGCTTGAGGGTTGTCAGGTTTGGGAGGACAGGACCTATCGTGGGTGAAGACAGGAGAAATCACACAGCAAGGGCCCATGAGTGGGTGATGCAGTCAGCGGGGGAGCCAGGTGGGAGACCTCCCTGCCTTTGCATATCTGGCAGAAGTCCCGGCTGTCCTAGGTCTGGAGTTCAAAGGAAGACCAGGTAACGCAAAGCACAGCCTTGGTCTTGGAGGAACTAGAGCACTAGGCAAGTTACCTGGGCAGAGACGCAGGCTCAGAGGGACAGGAAGAGTACTTAGTTACAAGAACCCTGGTGTAAGTCAAGAGCAGGACCAAGAGCCACATTAAATGAGTTTCCTAAACTCTATGTAATGACAGGCTTGGTTTCAGAGGCCAGAGCAGAAATAATCTTTCAGACAGAGATGAGGAGGGAACAAAATGGATGAAAGTGTTGAAAGTCAGATTAGTTGTCTATTTCTTTCTCTCTCTGGCTAACACACAGTAAAAACCAAGACAGTTCCGGGCTGAGTGTTGGTCCAATTAAAACAATGTACATTAAGGTATAGTTGACACAGACCAAACCACCTTAGAGGGTAATTATACCCAAGAAAGGATCTTTTTAGCCCCAATAACTCCCCAATTGTCAGAACCAGTGGGAAATACTCGTATTTTGGAGGAGAGAAGCTGTCTGTTACTCACTGTACCTCTGTTCCACCCTTAAATCAGTGACCACACCATTTTTAAGAGTCTGTCCAAATGACTTCATCAGTTTGCCAAATGACTCTTCATTTTTTCAGGTGGCACCAGAGTTTATGTGCTTCAGACAGTGTCACCGAAATAAAATCCTCACTGTAAGAATCTGGGCTCACATTGGTAACATTTGAAACTTCCAATTCCGCATGCAGACACCATCTGTAGCTTTACTTCTCACTTCCTTGGTTAGTTGTTTCAGAGAACTTTTAAAAGTGCCAAATGCTTAAAGCAGGAAGTCTGAAGTCAGGGTACCTGGGTTTGAATCCAGGTCCTGCCACTTACGCATGACCTCGGGCCACTTAGCCTCTCTCTGCCTCCATTTCCTCCTCTATAGCAAACCGATCTCATTGAGTTGTGAGGATGAAAATAGTTGTTATATGAAAGAAACATAGAAAAGTTTGGTACTTTGTAAGTGCTACACACATGGTGGTTAAATAATCAAATTATATTTGAAAAACTGCAGATTCCGTATGTGGCTAAACTGAGTAATTTTTTTTAGATATTATGGTGATTTCCAGGGACTTTTATGTGCGTGATTTTTTTGAATGCAAATATTATGAGGATTTCTTTGAGTGTTGTTTAAGTTTTTTTCCCAAGAGAACTCAGAATTCTCAATCGATTCCTCATCACTTCCTATTATTTGAGAGGATCTCAGTAGGAAGGAAGTGAATGTAGTTTTCCCATGAATATTGTTTTCTAGAGTACATTTTTTCCCCCTGAAGTCCTTTGAAAAGTGAGTCGCACTATAGATGTCTGAAGGCTTTCGTGGCCCATGTCAGTTCAGTAGCATTGTCTAATATTCCGGGAGAACAACGGGTCATTCTCCTAGACAAATATTTTAAGTGCTTAGGGAGAGGCAGCAAGACCGTCTGAAACAATGACGTGAGTTACAAAGATGTATTGAAAAGGCAGTCAGATTCTCCTACTGTAGGGACTATAGAAATCAGATAATGCTGATTAAAGGAAGGGGTGGGCCACTGAAAACAGGCATGTTGGATACCAGTGAAGGCTCTATTAAGAGGAATAACATTTTTCATGCCTGTGTGCTTCAACCACGCTTAACAAACTGAAGCATAGGCGAGAAAATGATGGTGCTTAATAGCATTGTGCGTTAGCAGGCATCTGCCAGGTCACATACAGGAACCTCAGCTACAGCAAGTGTGTGCTGAACAAGGCTGAAATGTGCTGGGCACGGAAGCTGCGGCCCAGAGGCTGAGCAACTTCAGACCAGTCAGGCAAGCCCCCTATGCTGTGTCCTGAAATGTAGGCAGAGGAACTGGACTACACATCCCATGCTCACCCTCAAATCCATGCTTTTGTTTGGGCTTATCTAGAGTACATGCAGCAATATCCCATGATTTACATCTGCTGGTGTCACTATTTGGAAGCTGGCAAATCACATGTTCAATGACTTCTACAGCCTGGTTATTGATGTTAAGCAAATGTTTTCTAGGAGGTGATTTGTCATCACATGTAATATTTTACCATCGGGGATGGGACTTTACCAAGTGAGGTGGAAATCTTGACAAAAGGTTAAAGAACTATTAGCCAATGCAAGAGATTATACAGAAATGACTTCTTAAAACCTTGAAATGCAATTTTCTAGTTAAAACTTTGTTTTTAAACTTACTGCCTGAACTCCATATGTATTTAAAAAGTATCTCTGCTGTTTATATAACCATGACTTAGCTTTTTTTGACATTTACATTGCATTTGAAATTGAGCATATGCAACAGTTGCTAAATATGATATGAAAATTGTTAAGATAAGCCTTCTTAAAGTGGCTTATTTAGGGGTCTGTGCGATCTGGTGTCTTGCAGCATCTCCACCCACATCCCCACCATCCTCCTCCTAGTTCCGCTGCTCCAGCCTCTCACGCCTTCCTTCCACCCCTGGGATGTGCCATGTTCAGAGCCCTGGTGCGGCAACCCCTGGTTGGCACGCCCACCCCTCGCAGCAGAAGTGCTGTGCAGCCTTCAGTCCTCGGTCCCTTCCCCAGGAAGGGCTTTCCTGATCCACCAGCCCAGCTCAAGTTTTTTTCTTGTTTTTAACCCTTAAGGAATCACATTCCTCCTTCCCTCCAAGTTCAAACTCAGTAGCATGTATTGCTCCTGTTTTCCCCTCACATTGTACTCCTCACACAGGTGTTGTATGTGTGCCTGGCACACAGTGGGTGCTCAATATGCAGTTGTTGGATCAATAGGCAACTAAACAGGTTCTGCATTCAGTATTAAATAACATGTGAGTACATTTTTTTGTTCTATATTTATCAGAACTTGTGAAATAAAAAGTATCTTATTATGTGTAAAGCAAAACCCATGTATTCCAATTAAGGCACTGTTTCCAACCAAAACAATTTTCTGAAATATATGGCTTTGTAGCTACATATTTGGTTTTAAAAGCTGTCTTAAGGGGCAGATGTCACTTGTTTTACCCCCAGGATGTATTAATAATATATTCTGTTATCTTGATAATTTGCATTTATCTTCTAAAACAGATTTGAAATAAAACAAGTTATCTGCATTCATATAGCACACCTCCAGACCTTTGTTGGAACCAAGCGATACTCTACCAGGGTGTATTCATCCCTCGGGTGGGGTCCTGGATAAAAATTCCTTATGACGAAGGTGGTGGAGAGAATTATATATTTGTCTATATATTGCTGGACAGTTACGCCACCTGCAAACCATGTCTGATATTTAGAAGGTCATTTTATGAGCAGAACCCACCCTGGGCTGCCTGTCCCTGGTTGTCTTGTGAGAGGTAAACCCAACCCCTCACCTGATTAAAAGGCTGTATTGAGGTAATCTGTTAGGTGAAGCTAGAAACATAACTAACACAATCATGTAAGAACAACTTAATTACATTAGGCTGATGGAAAGATAGCAGTGGACTATTAGGCCTGCCATTAAGATATCACCTAAAAAAATAGTTCCAGAAGTTTTGAAAGAACTTCTGGGCATCAGCAACCAGCCTTTCCAACAGTTGTGGCACTAAGTTTTAGGCCCATTATCATTTCCTAATGGAACGAAAATTGCCCTAAAAAACAGCACCCACATGCCTGAAGCCCTAGGAACTGCATCATTTGAATATTTTTGGCTCTAAATATAGTAAAGTAGTTGGCTCTTTCTTTTAAAACTAACATTGAAATTCCGTGATATCGAGAGAAATAAGAACACAGCAATAATCTACAGGAAATGCAAAACAGGAACCCATTGTTTATCCCGTCCTCAGTGGACGTTGCCAGAGCATTGTTCAGAAAACTCTGGAACAGGGTCACTTCAATGTAGTTTATAGAGCTTTTAAAATCTTAAATTGAATGGTGGAATTTGTCCTTGTTACAGAAAAAGTGATTGTGAAAGGATGATTCAAGGCCAGTAATGTATTGACTTCGAACATTAAAAAAAGCCTTTAAGAATTTTACTTGTGCTTTAAAATGGTGAATGCTATCAGTCAAAACTGAGGTGAAGGTATGTTAGATTAGGAAGCCAATCATTTTTCAGAACTAAATAAAGATACACATGCAACATGGAAATTATTCTAAGCATTCCTGTGTCATGGCTCCTGACGAAGTACCATAAATTGAAGAAATGAATGTAAATCATAACACATTCGATTTTATAACAGGCAGTTCACGTGTAAATATTTGTCCTTCTATCCATGCCTGCCAAGAACTGCACTAGAGTATAATGATTGAGAAGGTGGCTCTGGAGCCTGTCGGCCACCATCGAATCTGACTCTACTGCTTCCAACATGTGTGGCTACTCTAATCTTCTCCTGCGTCAGTTCTCTTATCAACAAAACAAGAATTATAGCAGTGCTTGACACTTCTGGCTGTTGTGTGGATGAAATGAGTCAATATATGCAAAGCTGGGGTTTGAGGATAAATAGTTCTGAGTTAAATTTCTGGTTCTGCCATTTATCAGCTCTTTGATTTGGGCATGACCAACTGAGCCTCAGTTTCCTCAGCTGAAAAATGGGGAATTTAATTTCCTTATAATTTATTTCAGTTAGCTCACATTCAGAGTTTTATGTCTTTGTTTTGTTTTCTATTTTAATTTTAAACAAGAATTCATGGAATTGTCAAGCAACTGGATTGAGAAAAGTCCTATCTCTGCTAATAACTTTGTCCTATGGTTGATGTCACTGTCTCCCTAAAGCGATGACACTATCATCATTTAATTTGATAAGGAGAAGAAGGTTGAAGAAGAAAGATATTGGCATTAAAAGGAATAACGTGGAAGAAACAGAGAAGAATTGACTTTGTAAGGCCCTGAAAGAGTCTATCATTCTCTTCACAGGAAGGAGAAGCAGAGCTATAACCCTATCCCTCTTATTGCAAACACACACACAGTAACTTATGTCAATTAATTATAATTATAATGAATGATAATTGAACTATAAGTATGCCTGTATTATAGCATTGATTACACTGCAAGAAAAAATAATCAAGGCTTTGGAATCAAGCAGAACTGACCTCAAGGCTTGGCTTCTCTGGTGACAGGCCACGTCACTTTGGGTGAGTTACTTAATCTCTCTGAGCTTGGATTTCCTTGTCTATAAAAAGCAGACAATCCCATCTATCTATCTGGGAGTCTTTTGAGAGGATTAAATAAGACTTTGCACGAAAATTGGTTACTCCATCAAGTGCCTGTTGCAGAAGAGGGACTTAATATATCATTGTTGCTGCTTACCTTTCTTTTTCCTACTAAACCATAGGCCACTTGAGGACAGGACTCCCTTTAAAAACGTAAATACAACCAGCACCTAGTGTTAGGGTAGGAGACTAGGAGACAGGGCTGAGACCAGATGCAGGGGCTTGAAGACTGGGTGCAGGTGGGTTAAAGTAAACCACCCTGAAGCAGAAGGTGACCAGAGGGGCTGACAATGACAGGCAAGAACCAGCTTCAGTGGCTTGTCAGCTGTCTCTGCCACTTTACATGAACTTCAGCTGATTACACCATCATTTACATTGTGGTTTTAAAATTTCTCTGCCTTTGAAATCACCATGACGGTTCTGAGACAACCATATAAAGTATGAAAAACGGGAGGGAACTCAATTCTAGGAACGACTACCCAAATTCTCAGCAAAAGCTGACCCTTTCGCTTTGAATATTCCTCGCCTCAGTTAGTAAGACTACAGAAGATCTAAGACCACTTCCTCCCAGTGCAGCTGCTTTTTTTGAGCCTGCCCGCTCTCTTTCCTGAAAATGTACTTTTTCTTTCAATAAAGCTTTTGCTTGCTCGGTTTATGTGGTGTGTCCTGAAACTCCTTTCCCTGATGAAAAACAAGAACTTGGAAAAACCTCCACTCGGAGGCCTGAAACAATAGTGTCCAGGTACTAGAATGTACTGGGTGAATGAATATATCCCAAATAAGGCAAGACAGGGGCACCTTGATGGAAAACTAAGGACCAACAATAACAAATAGAAGACTTGACTTGTATAAGTGGAAATAGTTAAGAGAGACAGGCACTGACAAATTGAACTAATGTACCGGGGAATAGATGTAAGTAAAAAGTAGGTAAAAGACATCTTCCTCACACACATATTTAGAAGGGAGAGACAAACTGTAAGTGACAGAGAAAGGTTGTCACGTTGACCATCGCACTACCTGACGGGATTATAAATATCATTTTCAAATGGGGCTATTTCTATATATCATCTATACTTTCCTACTTTGTAGAAAGAGGAGAATGACCTTAGGCCCATGATTTCTGTGAGCTCTGTCTGATCTCTTTTTTAATTGACAGGAGTTTTTATATAAAACTCAGGTCTTCTAATTTTGCTCTGATGCCCCTCCCTCCCATCCTGGGTGAGTGTCTCCACCTTGGGGACCGGTGGGTTTTATGTCTAAATCCAGTGACGCAGATCCTGGGTGGGCAGGCTTTACATATCGTTCCTTCCCCATGTCCCTGTCTATAGCATTCCTCGGATATGGCATAGTCTGGAGACTTTCCGGACCAATTTTAGTTTCTTATATTTCTTCCTTTTCATTTAACCTTGAATAGTAACTGAAAGGAATATTACATCATAATCATCCCCTTCACACTTTAGAAATTGCGGACTGGAGGATGATTTCATACGTAAAGCCATTAGTAGGACTAGGGTCTGAGAAACATCGCCCCAGTGGCAGCGAAGGGGCATAAACAATATCAATGGCATTTCCAGACCTGAGACAGGACAGGAAATTCCATGGGTCCTGCCGGTCCGTCCATGAGCACCATGGCTGCTCCAGCACCAATTGCTACTTTCTTTTGCCTGGAAGCAGCTCTGAGAGAGACTTGCTATTCAAAGCCCTGATCAACTAAATTAGCTGTTAATGCTACTTACAATAGTAGACTCATTTAAGTATCAGATGATAGCTTCACTAGAGTAACAAAAAGGTTTTCACAGAGGAAAGAAAATAGACACAAATAGCAGAGAAGATGAGATTTGCAATAATTTTGGTGAGAATGGATTCAGCGGGGGGGAAAGAAATCAATAGCCTATCTCCTAAAGAGAAAAACAGATAAAATTTAGAGCTTCAAAGTTCAAAATGAGGCACATTTCAGTTGAGGCATAGCCAGACGCTCAAGTGGAGTAAAGTGACCTCAGACTCAATCAATTATCAGAGAATAACACCGTTTGTGACAATTAGAAAAATGACTCAATGAGATAATTCTCAGAGGTAAATTAGTTTTTATTAACCCAAGACTTGCTTGTAAAAATCTTCTGAAAAAGAGAAACTTGCAGCTGAATTCATCTGATAGCATGATATTGGGGTATACTTATTTGATAATTTTATAATTATACTCTGTAATGAATCCTATCTGCAATGACAGATGAAAGAACTAAATTCAGGTCGCCTTTAGATTTACGTATACAGTGCTGGGTAAGAGAAAAAAAAAACTGGAAAGCTTTTAAGAAACTGGTGCCCATCACTTGTGGCCAAACCTGGGCTATAAATTGCAGTGACTCTACCATTCTGTAACCTGAACTCTGTTTTCATGTTACAGATTAAGATCTATTCACCTGGCCTCTTTTAAAAAGAACTGCACACAATTTGAACACACCTTTGAGACTCTAAATTGGACTTCTGCACCACATTCTATTTTGGGCAACCAACAAAGGTGCTGGAAATTTCAAGTAGTAACAAACACCATGACCTACAAACTTAAGAACCTGAGCTGGAGAATACATGATTCCCAGGTTGCAGAATATACCCTGGCTGTGGGCTCCAACTATTCTTTGAGGTAGTTGGCTTACAGACAAAGTCCAGGTCAGGTCATCTTTGTTTGTGATGTTTTTACTCTTTGTTGTGATGTCTTTAACTTAATATTGTTCTTTTTTTAACATCAAAAATCAGTTTAAGAAACATTTTAAAGCTTACTTTTGTGTTGCCTTGAGATGATTAATAGAGACATTCATTTTTCATAGGAAATGAGAAAGCTTTCCTTCTACTTTTAACCAGCCCTGTAGAGAAGTCCTTATTCTCATTCATCCCTGCTCATCTTAGCCAGATTTGAATTAGCTATAAAGGGACTCAGGTATTCTATGCAGGAATTATTCAAAGTAAAGTCATAATAATTTCGTTATTTGCTAAAACACAATTTATCAAATAAATTATAATTTACACTTATAATTTTGTATTATAGAACCATATATCATATTGTATATTAATGGCTTATTAAATATTATCCAAGATATATTTATAAATAATTAAATTTATCATATGATAAGTTATGCCAATATAATTTTATCAAATAAAGTCATAATTTTATTCTACATCCCCTCTCTTTACTTTTGTTTTTAAAAGGATAAATTTCTGTGGTACCTTCAGTATCAGTTTCTTAAACAGAATCATTCACGAGAGACATTGTAACGCTTAAATCGTCTTGATTTTTAATGCAATATTTCACTAAACTTTTAAGTATTAAAAGTTTTTGAAAATGCACAAGGTTAGGAATTGTTATGTAACTTTGCAGCTATTCTTGCTTTTCTGACCATCTTCATACTGTTTGAGCGCATTTGGAAATTAGTTTGACCTTGAAGTTTCTTCTTCCACATACAAATACATATAAACTCTTGCACTGTTTCCAAATCAAAGGGAGCAGTTCCTCCATGGCCTGAGTCTGCTATTTCTGTTTCATCAAGAAACAATATACCTACTGTAGTGAAGAGGTTTATGAATGGTCTTTGCTAATTTCTAGGCTGATGAAACACGTCTCTAGTTTCGAAGATTTCGAGGAGGCAGGAGATTGGGTTTTATTTCTTATTACACTTATCTCCACTCACTGCTTCAGTGGTTATGTTAACTTTGTCCTGAAAGGAATTAGCACTGGGGTGAGATGTAAAACATAACAATAATGAAGTAAATCAGCCTACTAACTCATATGATCAGTGTCCACACTCACACACAAAGACACATTATAACTAAAACATTCCCCCTTCTTTCTTACATGATAACCACAGTGGCTCTCCAAATACAGTAAATGTATCTTTGCTACTTCATCTGTTGGATGTGTACTAACAGCTTCTGCCAAATGGGTAAAGACTGCGGTCCTCAGGGATGATTACAAGATACCTGAGTCGCTGGGTGACTCTAAAATTGGAATTGTTTTCACGCCAAAAGAGCCAGAAAATCTATGGACTCACATCTTACTCTATTTGTGCAGCCAGCTGTACTTATAGAAGGTCTCTTTAGGTAAAAGAAATGCTAGTATTTTGATGTTAAAAATGTTGACTTCCTTATGGATACAATAGTCCCTTGAGCAGATAGAAACTCTCATTTCACAAATACTTCTAAAATATGTTTATCACTTAAAACTGACTTTAATTTAGGGAACAACTCAAAGTTCCCTGCTCACATTTTCCTAAAATGAGCCACTTTTGTAACTCAGCATTGACTCTGCCACTGAAATTGCATTCCTCTTCCACACCGCATAAGTGGAAAGTACGGCTGATTTTGCCACTTAGTTAAGAACATTCCAAAGTATCTGTTCTCTGAAAAATTTGAACATTGAGTTGAAAACCATGAGTATAGTGGGAAAGTAATAAAAGATATGAGTGTGCTTTTAAAAGCATAGCAATGTAATGATGCTTATTAAAATGCCATTTTTCATAAACAACTTTCAAAGTTTCTCTAAGTACTAATTTGGGAAAGTATGCTGATTTGCAACACAACTTACAACCTACATTTGTTTAAATTAGAATGAACACTTTTGTGCCACATTTTGTCATCCAATGGAATGTTAAATTTACCACCTACATAAGAACAAAATATGGGAAATACATTTATGAATACTTTAAATGTTTAGGAAAAAACTTGTTCACATTTCATATGATGTTTTGTTTATACAGACTCAATATTCATGAATTGGGTAAGTTAGCTTCAGATAACAAAGTATAAACAGATGTTAAGTATATAAGGTCCAGGAGGGCAAGAACTTCTGTTTAGTTTCTGTAGTACAGCGCTTAACTCACAGGAAAAGCTGACCTCATGCTGATGAAAAGGGAATGATGGAGTAAATAGATGTGCAAAGCCAGCCAAGGCGAGGCTGTGCAATGTACACTGAACAGCCAATGTTTTGAGGATGACCTTTTCAATTTCCTTTTCTTATTTTTCTTGTTTTAAACACTCTAGGTGAACTCTTTCATCTAGCATATTAGGACTTATATGTGAAATGGAGTTTTTTATAAAAGTTAGTGCTCATACTTGTTATTTATCATACTAGATACTCTCTTAAAAATGTTAAGAAAACAAGATTGTTTTCCCCCAAAATTACATGCTGTCAGAGTAACCATTTTCTTCTTAGGTCAGAGTGCTAATAGTCAACAAAGGGAAATTGTTCCACGTGTACGTAGCCACAAGACTCTTGATTCTTTTTGAACTCCAGTTGAACCGCATTTGGTTCCAAAGTAGAGCTAATCATTCTTAATCCAGAGGTAAAACCATCGCCGCCAGTAAACAGACAGGCCCACTAACATTAAGCACAGAAAATCAAGTTTGTGGTGATCAGTTTCCCAATGGTACATTTTCTAAATAATCTTCTTAATTAAAACAGATGCAAATAAAAAGAAATTGATAAAATTTTTATATTTCAGAGGGCTTTTAAAATTTTGTCTATTGTTTAGCCTTGTAGCATTTTAATTTGATGTTAAATATGATTGGTACGGCATAAATTTCCTTTGATCCCCATCTAGATACAAATTATTTTGAAATTTTAATAACTTCATATAGATTTTAAAAACATGGGCAAGCAAAAAGAAAATAAAAACCATTCACAATATCATTACAAAAAAAGTTATTATTGACATCCTAGATTGTTTTTTTCCTCTCTACCTCATTTTATTCTTGTACTATTTCTGACCTTTGAGAATAAAGAAATTTGGTGTTCACTTCTAAACAAATGTTTCCATAGAGCCCACAAGCAAAAATATAGAGAGAATGATAAGATGAGAGTTATAAGATTTTCTTTTGGCTGATCTGTAGTTCCCACAAATAGGCAGTCTAGAAAAATGTTGAAAGCACAGGGTTTGGAATCTGGCCGACCCAAGTTGGAATCCTACTTTCCCCACATGTGTGACCCGATGCAAGTTGTTTAACTTCTCTGCGCTTGTTTCCTCTTCTGTAAAATGAGAATAATACTCTGATCAGAGCGTTTTTTGTGAATAGTCAATGAGAGGTATTTAAAGAATTTGGCATGCTGCCTGACAACGGTATGCACTGAATGAATGGTAGCTATTATTATTATTTATAAGAATACTTACTGTTATTTTACATTCCTAACTAGCCCTGCAGTTCACAAAGCTCCAGCACCATGTGACATGAAGACTAATTTCAGATCAGCCCAAGAAAAGCATAATTGAGCAGGTAAATCTATTTGAAAACGATCATATGATGCATTCTTAAGCAAGTACTTTAGGATTATTGGGCTGTAGTCTCTATCAGCATAGTCAATGTCAGATGGCTGTTCTTTGCAAGTAGGATCTTTAGAAATAATGATCTCCCACATTCTATCCTAATATAATTTTTGCAGTTAATACTCTGCATAATTTATCATAAAAGATTAGTTTGCCTCAGTGCAATGTAATCCAGTTGGGACCAGAAGATAACAGAAGTGTGTTGTTATACTCTCATGAAGTTTCTCTGAGTTTTATTGTAATTAGACTTCAACAATTTAAGAACAGCGTGATCACTGAAAATGTGGTGGGTTTTATATTAAGAAGCTTTTTATTTAATTATTTATCTATCATGGAAATTTATTTTTATTTATTTTATGTAGTTTATTTTAGGCCCAGTTAAGCTTTGTTAGGTCAAAATGTTTGGGGGATCTTTATTTCCCTTTCATCCTGGGTTTTTTTTAATGAATGGCATAGTTATTTATCGAGCACCAGTTATGTGCCAAGTACTTAGTATGTACTTTGCATGAATTATTTCAAATAAGAGAACTACTAGTCCTATGATCTAGGCATAGTGTCCTCATTTATCAGAGACCAGGCCTGTGGTTGACAGACATAAAGTCACATGCCAGCAGTCACACCTCCACGAAGGCTGAGTCCATGACTGGACTTGGGTTCTCACAGGCTCCTGCCAAGCCTGGCCTCTCGTTTCCTGCAAAATTGGAGGGACTTTAATGCAGAATTGGAGGGACCTTGTCTCTGACAAGGCACATACAAAGGGAAAAATCAGTTATGGCATATAGAGACATTAAAAAGCACTTGTTCTACTTTCCTTTTTGAAAGAAAAAGAAATACTGTTATTTACTGACTTTTAAAACTAAGCAACCAAGACTAGGTAACATAAAATTGTTTATGAAGTGCAAAAAATGGCACTTCAAAGGATAGCTTGAATTTTCAAAATAACCACGTAAAGAAATGGCACGAGGCTGGGGAGTGTGGGCAGTGGGAGGAGAGTGGAGAGACGCATGAAGAAGGAGGAGGAGGAGGAGGAGGAGGAGGAGGAGGAGGAGGAGGAGGGAATAGAGGTGGGGTGGGGAGCTCACTTGCATTTATGAGTGTCTGGGCCATTGGTGATTGGTGCTATTCCATGAGGCAGGTCATAAATAATATGTTATAGGGAAAGTCTGAAGTTGATCATTAGATTTACATTTTTAAGGTAGAGGTGTCTCATTCACAGAAAGCCATAAATACAAAAATCCAAATAAGGCGTCTTCAAGCACTGACCTGGGACAAGAACTGCAGTTGCACAGCCCACTCCAAAGTCTCTAGATGTTCTCCTTATCTCAGGGAATTCCAGTTTGTGTTCCCTTGTTCCATAGCTCCTCCCCAACTCTCTAAGGAAACCCAATTTTTCAATTTTCACGTTGGATGCTCCTTTAGCATAGCAAAGTGTGGGAGAAGAGGGATTCTTAGAAGCAGAATGACCATGAAGAGGTGCCACATGCCTGCCAGGGTGGGGACTCGGTGGGTGGGCCCCCTTGACGTGATGCAGGGTGGGGTGATGGTGTTCTGGCACGACTGAGGTCTTGTCTGTGTGGGGAAGGCGAGAAGGGTACAGCAAGACTCGTGAACCCCAAATGCTCCAGCCTGGGGAGAAGCTGCTTTTTGCCTCCAGCCAGGAAGGGTGGCTGCCAGCAATGACTCCCTACAGTAGCTCAAAGTCGTTACTCATCTCATGAAACAAATCATGTTTCATTCACAAAAGGCAAGCCTGTTCACAGATAATGCATAAAAACGCAAGCGGCATATGCAGGGTGGGCTTCATGGGCATGTAACTGGAGCATCTGCGGCCAACTCAGGGGCTCCGTTTAATACTTTGCTTTCTTCATCTCAAAATTTTAAATCATAATTTTGGAATAAGGGGTAATAGCATTTTCATCTTGCAAACTGGGCCCTGTAAATTTCATAGTGGGTTCTGGTTATATAAAATTTCAACACAGATAAAATCTCCCTAAATTTCTGGGACTCCAACCTCATGTCTTGTATCCTCAAAAGATAGAAAATCAAAGTCAGGGGCAGTTTCAGTAATTCCTCCCTCTCTCCTGCCACTGGAACAAGCTCTCCTCATTCTCTCCACTCTCCGTGCATAAGCTCCCTTTGATCTGTAACTTCAGAGAAGTCTTTTATTCTGATCACTCTCAAACAGACATCTCCTCCCCAGACTCCGGTAGGGGCTGTGCTGTCCAATATGGCAGCCACGGGCCACACGTGGCTACTGAGCACGTGAAAGCTGCCTAGCTCGAACTGAGATGTGCTGTACATGTAAAATACACGTCAGATATGAAAAAAGAAAGCAAAATATCATATTTTTATTGATTCCCTGTTGAAACCATAATATTTTGGATATATTAGGTTAAATAAAATGTTGTAAAAATTGATGTCATTTGTTTCTTTTTACTTTTTTTAATGTGGCTACTAGAACACTTAAAATTATATATATGGCTTCTGTTGGCTGCTCACATTATATTTCTATTGGCCTAGACCTTTTTATTTTTCAATCTTGCTTCCAAGTAGGTGTTCCACTTGCATTTCCATCTCAGAAAGTCTCAAACCAATTTCATTAACTTCTCTTCCAAACATGCTTTTTCCGTATCTTCTTTTCTCAAGATAGAAACCTAGTAGTCAAAGCATGCCCACGCTCCCACCCCCTGCTGTCTTCTGATTTAATCTCCATAATCTCTCAATTCCAGCCCTTTCTTCCTGGATTGCTGCTCTATCCTCCTATGTGAAATCCTTGAATTCAGTCTCACCTTGCCTCAGGGGTACACTTTCTCCAGAATGGCAATCTTATGTCCTCACTCTCCAGATTGAAATCACTCAGTGCCTTCCCACCTAAGGTAGTGTGACACAATCGCACCACAATCTGGTCTCCCTGCCCAGTTGTACTCTCTCTATGTCTCCATACTGGGTGCCCTGCATTCCAGGCATACCAATGGCTTTCCGTGCTCAGAACATGTCCCTCTGTGCCTGTGTGCTCAAGCCGTGATGTTCCTGGGTCACGGAGGGCTGAGCGCTTTCCAAGAAGAATGCCCACAGGCCAGTCGTGGTGGCTAACACCTGTAATCCTAGTTTTCTGGGAGTTTGAGACCAAGATGAATGCCCACATATTTGTTAGGCCCCACCTCAAACACCTCCGCAGTGATGCCTCCAAAGCTCTTCCCTAAGCCATATAGATTATTCCCAGATTTCTCTGATTTTGTGCATTTGTGTGTTCCATACACCTCTATCAATGCAACATAGGACTGAATCAGAATGGCTGATTTTTAAGACTGCTTTGCAGTCACTGCTGTGGACGCATCCCAGACACTTGGAAGCGAGACTGACAGAGCAAGTCTTGACTGGATAAAGGCCTCACTCTGTTCTCCCTGACCCACCACCTTGGTTCATGCCTAAGTTTTTCTCTTGCCTAGTTATTGAAACTGATTTTTCATAACCATTTTTTGCACTCTTCATTTAATTTGATATGCTGTTACCAAGTTTTATATTTTTAAAAATATACATGTATAATATGACCCTTACTTTTCCCACTTAAAGAAACTCCAATGTTTCTCTCTCTCTCTCTCTCTCTCTCTTTTTTTTTTCTAAAGTATTAACCCAAACTACTTATCATGATGCTGCTCCTGATGCTGGTGATAAAAACAGGTGTGGTAACCTTTCATTCTGGTGTCCCTGATGTGCCCGGTGCTATGAAGGTCATTTTACAATAATCTCACTTAGTTCTAATGATGATAATCCTCAGGCATGAGTGTTGTTACCTCTTCCCTATAGACAGGGAAATAGAGGTCTAGAGAAGCCGAGGAACCTGTTCCTATATGCTAAGTTAGCAACGGCAGAGCTGGGAATGACACCGAGTCTGTGTGACTGCAAAGCCCGTCTGTGCCCCCACACCACACCAGGCCCAGTTCTCACTATTGTTCCTACACTCCAGACCCACCAACCAACCTGTGCCGCTCTTTCATGCCCTGTCCACGTGCACCCGGCGTTCTCTCCATCTGAAACCTCTGCATCCTCCTTGCACACATTCAACCTTGTCCAGGCGGGAGCAGTGATGCCCTATTTGTGTCGTGCCTCTGAGTACGCACTCACCTCTGCCTTGGCACTTGTGATGTTGTGTGATTACTACCTGCCCTCCCCCATCCCGAAGGCTGAACAGTCCCCAAGAGCAGTGACTCTGAGTAGTAACCACCGAACTCACACAGCCTGGGGAATCAGAGGTACATAGTACAGGCCTTTGCAATGAACTCATTTACATGATAAGAAAGATAACACTTGCCAACATTTTTTCAGCATCTTCTACATGCCAGGCCCTCCCCTATACAATTAAAATGCATAATCCATTTAATCCCCACAAAACTCTTTGAGATAGCCTATCATTTTAATCCTTACTTATTTTTTCCAGAAAAATTAAACTTGCAATATTAATACTTATAACTTACATAGAAAAAAATGACTTGCTCAATAGCAAACTCCTTAAAATAACTAAAATTTGCTTACTAGGCTGGGTCTTGTTGATTTGCATTATTTTTTCCCAGCAACTACATTTAGGCCAGTCAAATCCTTTATCTCTTTTTTAAACAAAGAAATAAAGATTTATTACTTGCTTTTAAAATTCATGTGTGACAAATGGAAAAAAAACCTGGTGGATGCAGTTTAAACATCTGACCTAAGTGTACTTAGCAACTATATTTAATAGCTTTAAAAAAAACTCTCATTTTTAAAAATGTGGATATTTTTCTGCAGAGTGACTAAAAAGACATTAGCACAGGCCTTTATTGATTAAATATGTTCTTATCAGACAAATGCTTTCATAACGATAGTTTATATGCTCAAGCTGTAAGCAGCCACCAGTCCTTATCTTGGTTCAGGCTACATCTGAGGTCCTGGTTTGTTCCAGAATTTGCCCTACTTCTTTCTGATAGCTAGAAAAGTATTTCCAGCTGCCTACCAGGTGCGTTTAGCTAGATGTTTCCAACACATACGTCAAGTCCTACATATTTGAACATTTTCTCCCCTAGATCAAAAACAAAGCAAAACAGGTCTTCTCTGTTTCCACTTTGCTTAACAGCATCACCACGTGCCCAGTAACCTGATCCCCTGTGACGCCAGAGTTTTATAACACCCCAAAGCAATCAATTGTTGGATGAGCAGTAGAGCTCCTTGGAGCCTTAGATTTCACACCATCATAGAGGTGACTAGGGTCTCCCTGAGGGGCGACAGCGGCAGCTTCCCTTCATACCACATGCATTCATGGTTTCTCAAGACTCTAGAGGACCCAGAGACAGGTAACTGGAGCACAGAAATTAGAAGGAGAGACTTACTACAGACTTCCATGAACAACCAACAACAGTAGCACCCGGCATGGATGGGACCCTCCTTTATGTCCGACACAGCGCGATGGGGTATACACAGCACACACATCCTTCCAGGTGAGCAAACTGCAGCACGGGGGCTTTGTCCTTGGCTTCCTTCACTGCAGTCAGCTTTCAGAACCAGAACTCCCACCCCACAATGTGTGGGGCTGAAGTTCATGCTGCTAACCACTAGCTCCCATGTACCGCCTCCCTTCCAGTGAAAAAGACTAGATCCGAGAAATCTCGCCTACGTCAGACATTCAAAGTCACAGCAATTTATATAGATAATTTTTAGGTGTGTTTTTTGACATTTAGAGCCAGCACATGGAGGAGGAGAGTGTGAGACAGCACCGTTCCCGATGGGTGCTCCCTCCTGACTCTGCCTCTGCAAGCTGTCACCTCGCCTTTTGTGCCCCTTGCTAATTCATGGCTATGGACAGGACAAGCCCTCTAAGGCTCCCACCCCTGCGCCACCTCCCTTACCCCACACCTCAGTGGGAACTTCCCGGACCTCCCTCTGGCGCATTTGCTCCATCAGCTCCAGGCTGCGGAGGCCCTGGCAGCCCAACTCTCTGAGGCTGAGCTGTCCCTGGGCCCTGGGTCTTCCCTCTTTGCTGCCCTCTGGGGTCTTGCTCCAGCAGTAGCCTCACTTCCTCTCGAATCGTCCTTCTGTCCTACAAGTGCTTTCCCCATGGCTATGAACGGCCTTAGCTCTTATCCATCATAAACTGGTTTCTTTGTTTCTCTCCCTCTCTCTTCTCTACTCTCTCTTCTCTTTCTCTCTGTTCTCTTTCTACTCTGTCCACTGGGCACTGTCTATCCCTTCATTTCCTAGTCGTACCTGTTGTTTCCATACCCTTAAAAATATACTCTTCCCCACCCCTCAGCTTTATTGAGGTATAACTGACAAATAAAATTATACATATTTGAGGTGTACAATGTGATGCTTTGATACGTGTATACATTGTGACATGATTGCCATAATCAAGTTACTTTACACATCCATCACCTCACAGTTACCTTTTTTTTTTTTTTTTTTTTGTGGTAAGAACATCTAAGATCTACTCTCTTAGCAAATTTCAAGCATACAATACAGTATTATTCACTATAGCCGCTGTGCTATACAGCACATCCCTGGGTCTTATTCACTTTGTAACTGAAATTCTGTGCCCTTTGACCTACATCTCCCCATTTCCCCCACCACCCCCAAGCTCCTGACAACCACCATTCATTCTGCTCTCTGTTTCTATGAGTTGGACATTTAAATTCTACACATAAGTGAGATCATGTGGTATTTGTCTTTCCCTATCTTACTTGTTTCACTTAGCACGATAGCCTTCATACATGTTGTTGCAAATGGTAGGATTTTCTTCTTTTTTAAGGCTGAATAATATTCCATTGTGTACATATAAATGATATGAAAACTGAAATATCATTTTTAATGCAAGTATAGCTTTGGCATCTACACCTGAGTCTGTTTTCTCCTTAAGTTGTACCCAGAACTTAGGATCTTTCTCATTCTCTACTTACCCTTATCAAGGCTTTCTTTTCAATGCCAAATAAAATTAGGAAGGTCAGGACCAGCTGACTTATAATAATATGCTAACAATTGAGACAACACTCTACAAAAGTCTGGAAAAGGAAGAGTTAGAGAACTTGCTGTTTTATGGTTAAGATATTCTGGTCCACTTGGCAGTTATGAACTCATGGCACAGTTATGTTTGTTGGGCCAATGTAGTTTGATGATAGTCTTAAAAATCATTTGTCACCTAGCATTATCCTTGCCAGAAGAAATTCTGATTTCACTTCCCAAGAGAATATGCTGACCAATTATTAATAATAATCTCACCTTTTGGAAAGTAACATTTCTCAATGTCCATCGACAAGGGGCCATTCTGTTTTGCTGGCCAGATAGACTACTCTTTCACTCTCTGAGATGCATTCACTAGAGTGCATGCAGATTTCTTGGAAGTGATTTACTTTTGCTTGGAAATTGAAACATTTAAATTTCAAATCAACACTTTTCCTAATTCCTGTTGAACTCAAAAGCTCTTTTGGTTGAGTGACCCCATGGATAGCAAATATTCAAGGGCTGGAGTCCTTCTGGGTCCTAGTCATTAAGCTCCTGTTCTCTCCTCCTCAAAGGCCTTATCTGTACCATGGAAGTCCAGCACCTCTTCTCACAGGCTGGGTAGAAGCAGAACAGAATGAAATGACTGAGGAGTCTGGGAACAAGGCAGATCATGAATGGAACATTCCCAGGAAACATAATTTTATAATCATAGTCTTTCAGTTCTTGTCAGTTGCAAAATTAAATATCAGAGCCAAGGAAAGCGAACCAGACTTTTGAGGGTATGTTTTCCCAATTCATTCTAAAGGAAGCAAAAGTTTAAGATTCAAAATAAGTATGATGTAATATTAGACCACATAATAATATATAGGCCAAGTTAAATTATTTTGCCATAACTGTCATTATGAGGTGCTGAAAGCACATTTGGGACTTTGGGTCAATAGGAATGTGATTTTCAAACTAAACTAGATTATTTATGGCTTTGCCATTTGCTTTTAAAAGATGAGGGTGACGGTAACTCCTCTCTCCTGTCAGTAAATGCAAAAATTAATTTAAAATATAGTCAAAATACTTGGCACACTTGAGAAGGAAGATTTTTAATTCAAGGGAAAAAGTTATATTAATTACTATATAAATCAGTTATGTTAGTTTTATAAAATTAAATCTATGGTAGAAAAGAAGTCAGTGAGTGATAGATTTCAGACAACATATCATATAAAAATTTATGTTTCTAAGTAAAGTCAGTGTGAAGGAATTCAGTATATATTATCAGTCATCTGAGTTATTGACCTAATTAAACCTTTTTTCCAAAACAGATATATTTTCAACAAATAAATAATGGTTTTATGGTAAAGAAGATAACTGCATCTTCCCACATTTTTGTTGTTTTCTTAATTGTTAGATATAACTTACATGTAGTTAAGTTGCTCAGGAAATTAAATTCTGGGTGAAAAACCTCTAGTCATTTAAAGAAGCCAAGTCAATTTTGGTTATGTCATGATTTTCCTCTGTTGGGAAAGTCTTGATGACATTTAGCTTAGTGTTTTACAAAAAAAGAGTGTACTAACCCCCCAAAAACAATCAAACAACCCATGACAAAATAAATAAATAAACATTTAAGGATGCATAGGCCAAATTAGTTTTCTCATGATGAAAGTTACATGGAACCACATATAGTTCATATTACTTTGACTAGGTCTCTTTTCTTGGATATGAATTTTATTTGTTGACATTTGATAAAATAACCTATTTGGTCTAGTCATTCATCCATCCTTCATCTACTCTTGGCCAAGCACGCAGCAATATGATGGGGATAAAAACATGAATAAAACACTATTGCGCTGTCATGGAGTTCACTTTCACATGGAAGGTTAGGCACGTGTAGTAAAACTTCACCAACATGTTATAAAAATAAAATGATATGAAAGGTGGGATGAGTAAGAAGGAGCAACTAAATGTGATGTTTGTTAAATATCTCTTTGAGAAATAATTTAAGATTACAGGAAATATTTCTGAGAAACTCCAAACAAAATGGCCTTAAAACTCCCTATTTTTTGCTACTTAGCATTACACGCCTAGGTTTTGTGATTTCCTAGAGTCTTCATTAAAAGTCAATACACGTAAAGCTTCAAGATTAGTAGCCAGCACAGAGTATACTATATATAATTTCTTATTATTACTAACAATATCTTTTGGATTGAACAAATTGAATAATTTTTGAATAATATTTCCTGTAGTTTACTGAATGCTGGTGATTCAGGTTTTTTGTTTTCTGGAGTTAATCAGTAGCAGATATTGTGACTGACTGTCTAAGGTCTTCTAGCTCTTATGGTCTTTTAACTTGAAAAGACCTCCTCAGAGACTGACACCTTTTACTATCTTGAACTTTCTGTTTAACTATATTCTAAAGCCTTAAAATAAAGATTTCAAATTTTAAAATTCTAGGTTGAAACTTTTCTTTCATATGCTTATTTTAAAAAGGAAAATTTTAACTCTTTAGTGTTAATTATATTTCTTGATGAATATAACTGTACCCAGAGGCTTTAACAAAGTTAAGAGCAGAAATCAGTTTTTTCTTGTTGTCTGAATTATTCACTACATGATGTGTTACATTTGAGCTTTATCTACGCTACTGGTAATATCCCTGTGTTATATAATTGTTAAAATATAGTGCTTCTCACCAAGAAGGCTATATTTTATTTTTTTAAATAATGGTATTTTCCAAAATTTTAATTTTTTCTTCTGTTTTATGATTTCAAACAATGTCAGAAAAAATTCTAAGTTGTCATTTTATCTCTAAATTCAAACAGCACTTTCTAATTATGTGCCAGCATTAGCACAACATCGAGGGAAGATCTGATTACTGTGAGACATTCATTCATTCAACAAATACTGGCTTCATATTCAATATATTGACCTGTTTGTGGGAGTGTCTACATGTTCCAGCTGCTATTCTAAAGCAAGCTGCATTTTCTCTGTAACCTTTTGTTCTGCATAACCTGTACCTTCTTTTTCCATCCTTTTGCCTTTGGCCACTTTCTTGACCTCCCTTTACCAAAACTGGTTTAAACCGGTGCTCTAGGTATATCACATAACACATATCTATCTATTCAGGCTGTAGCAGAACAACTAAGGGGGTATAGAATTCCATCCTAAGTACTAGTAATGCTATGCTATATAAATTTCCAAGTCTAAGAAGCAAGATACTAAGAAGCAAGTTCTTTTAAAAGTTGCTTATCCCCACAGGACAAAATACATAGTATTTACTAGAGTGCAAGAATGTATCTGAAAGATTAAGTGTACTTGTTTCAGAAAGTGCTCAAACTGCTCACCAGATGACATAGCACAAGAACAGCTGAGGTTATTGTTATCTAATCTCACTTCCCTTGTTAACTTTAGCACAGAGAACTGAAATGATTAGGTGTGAAGGAATCTTGATCATCTACCAAAAAAGCTCACTTTAAAGCAACCAAGTGTTGCTTTCTTAAACTTTTGTTTTTCATTATAATAGTAAAAGTATAGGACCATATAAAGTATTAAGATCTGGACTGAAAACACCCAGTGAGGCAGAAGTAGCTCTTGTCAATAGGTGGAGGACGATTCCTCAGTCAAAGCTGGAGGCGTGTTTCTGCCAACAGGGCTGCTGTCTTTGCAGTGGTCGCCTCTTTAGAGGACTACATGCCTCTGAGAAGCTGCCTATCTTCACCTAGAAATAGGTACAGGAATTTCTTTTTGGAGAAGGACAGAATGAACTTTTATACTAATAAATTTTCTCCAACATGGCCAAAATTTCATTTGTATATTTTTTTCTGAACATTTAAAAAATTTACCGCACCGTTTGGGGAATGGTCATGCTTGAAGGTGCTGACTCGGGGAGGGGGGATGCGAGGAGGGGATGGATATATACCTACATGATGAGTGCAATGCACACTGTCTGGGGAACAGACACGCCTGGAGCTTTGACTTGGGGGGGACAGGTGGTACATGGGCAACGTATGTAACCTGAAATTCTGTATCCCCCATAATAAGATGAAATAAAAAACAAACAAAAAAATTTTACCGCTCTTCATATCATTCCCTGCTTGTGCCCTTAGAGGATTTTTACAAGTGTCACAACTCTTAGTTAGAAGCCTGTTTTTGCTATAGTTTTTTTGGATTCCTTATGGCTCATTCTTACAACTGTATTAGTAGCTCAAGGATGCCAAATTGAGTTTAGCATCAGAAGATTTGGAACCTGAGAGGTTTATGTTGCCTCTGTCCTCAAATTCAGCCATTCCAGAAAAAATTTACTAAGAAAAGGATTCGGAAAAAGAAGAATTATTTCTAACAATTGATTGGATGAACTCTCCTATTCAAAGCAGAGGATCATTATAAGAAAGTAATTTTAATTTATAATTTATTCCAACCATTGAGAAAACATCTCAAAGGAAAGATAGAAGAACTGAACGTCTAGGTTGAATAAAAAAATAAAAAATTTAAAAAGCAGGCAACAATATAAATGAACAGAAAAAAATAAAATATCACTGAAATTTTCAAATAATGTTTATTAAAAATAAATTTTCCTAAGTTATAACATGGATGTAAAAAAAGAAATTAGGAAATATAATGAAAATATTACTAGGGTTTTTCCTCTTCCTTTTCTCTTTTCTTTTCTTTTTTTTTTAGGTAGGAAAGTTTTTCTTGAAAGTAAGATCCTTGGTTAGATTTAGGAAAAGTGAAAGCTTTCTGAGATTTGCTCAAATAATGCTACTCAAAGGTGCAGAACTAATGCTGGACCTATGTACACCTGACTCCTATAGGGACGAGGAAACCAATGACCTTTGGCTAAAAGTCCTAATTGATAAACTATTATATTTCTGTGTTGAAGACTAGAGCATGGTAAAGTGTGGTACAGTTCTATTTGGATATACCACACTGCTAAATCCCAAAATAAAAACCTGTCTTTGCTGGTTCACTGTCATTTATTCAACTAATATCACCTTAATTGAACTTAAGCTGGAATGAAAGTTCTTATTTGCCAATATTTAGAATTCAGTAGTTACAGAAGTGCTTTCCTACAACTAAATGCATATGTCTTAACTTTTTCAGAAATAATATAAATAAGGACATTTTTAAAATCTCAGTATAATTTTTGGCAGTGATAGTTTAGGACTTAATAGGCACGTGCATAATTAAATTATTAGTTTGAGTAACTTTTAGAAATTTATCTAATACAATCATATATTACAACTCTTCATTATAAAATGCAAGTGCAACTCATCTCATTGCACTATCAGTATAGTAATACATAAATTAGATCTTCAAAATATTATAAATTACTTAAAATATAAAATATTAAAAATAGTACAACATATTATGGAATCATGTTTTCTGAAATCTAATTACTATATACAATTTAAAATAATTGATTAAATGATTAGTCTTTAAGATGGATAGAACCAATTCCAACTTTAGCTATTACATAATTATAGCATGCTGTACATTAAAATCAGCTGGAAAATGGCCAAAATAAAGCTTTAAAGGACAGCATGATGATTAAGAATTGCTATTATCTTATTTTTATTTGAAAATTCAATGCTATTAATATATGAATATGAAAATGTCTAGTAATAAGAATTTAAGTAATTTCCTAAATATTTTATAAATTCCAAACATCTGGAAGTTTTAAGCCTCCTAATGATTTGTTCTTTGTACACAAAAATTCATACAATATTAATTAGAACTTTTGCTTCCAACATGGATAACTTAGAGATAAGGGATTATATATTTATTACTTCTTAATAAAATTAGTGACACATTCTTAGTTTTGATTATAGCATTGTGGCAATTTTTCCATAAAAAAGCTATTGAGATTAGGCTTCTCTAAAAAAAAAAAAAAAAAAAAATCATGCCATCTACCGTAGAATAGGAGGTGGGAAGTCTCTACAACCAAAACTATGTCTGTATCAGAAGTGATACTAAGAATATTCTCTCCCTCACCCAGGAACTCAAGTTGTAGGGAAATGTAATGTAACTAGTGATACCAGTAACCTTTCAGGTTTATTTAGGAAAATTAAAAGAAATTTTGCTATTGTAGACTTTATTTCAATTATTTCGTTTCTTTCCAGTTCACCTTTATTTTCTTCTAGTTGTACTATGAAAAACAATTTCATAAGTATTTTATATTAATCAGCTGCTAATCATCATCAATTCAACATTGGTTTTAAATAGCCTGATTTTATAGCAAATTTCAAATTGGATTATTTTCTATACTTATTTTCCCTTATAAATTTTTAGAATATACCTATAGATAGTAAAATAGTATTATCTGTATACTAAAACTTCCAAGTTATTTTGTTTAAAACATATATGTGTAAAATTTCCCCTGAGAAATTCTGATCTAAGACATTTATTAGCATTTATGACATTGTGATCCTAAAGTCATATTTTCATATCAAAGAAGTCAAAGCCTCATTGTTTTTTAAATGTTTTGAGTTTCTCTGATATAAGGCAGTATTAGGGCTTCTATTTTGAGGGTAAGTCTACATTTACAGTAACTAACAAGAAAATAGTGACATCTGAGGTTACCAGCACGATGTCTGAACGCCAAGTTCTACACACTGGAC
This sequence comes from Eulemur rufifrons, assembly GCF_041146395.1. Lineage (NCBI taxonomy): Eukaryota > Metazoa > Chordata > Mammalia > Primates > Lemuridae > Eulemur > Eulemur rufifrons. The sequence continues at coordinate 13,723,987 of NC_091000.1, forward strand.
AAAGTTCTTTAGAATAAGAAGTCAGCAAAACTCTGGAAGGCTATGAGCAGAAACAAATGCAATATGGTGCAGTAGACAGAACTATAGACATAAGATTCAGATGTAGCCAAAGGAGGTGGTGAGGAACAGTCTGGGGAAACATCCTAACTGGATTTTGAAGGACACATGAAAGCAGCTACTGCCATAGGGAGGATTTAAAAGAAAAGTCTGTCAGAGGGCATTGCATTTTCGAAAGTTTGACATAGTGTGTTTTGGAAATTACAAAAATTTGATATCGTCAGCAGGAGAGTGGGAAAGTGGCATAAAATAAGAATCCCCAAATAGACAAAAGCCAAGGTGCAAAGTCTTGATAGGTGGGGATGATATCTCTGAATCTGGTTCTTGAAATTGTTGATTTAATAACCAGGCAGGGGTGCTGTGCAGAATTGGACTAAGAATGCTCATCTTTCACAGCATATCACCTTAAAAGGTTACTAGTGCAGGGAAAAAATAGCATAGGTATAAAGTATGAGTCATTTTTCTCATGGGCTAAATAAGGCTTTTGTCACATATGGCACTACCATAAAGGCAACAGGGCACAGCGGTCAGGTGTGCCTTAGCTATTGCTACAACTGTTCTCAAATCCCCCCGCCCAAAAAAATACAAAATCACTTTCTTGATGCAGCTTTCTGAATTGTGTTAATTCTAAGAATTCCTGTGGCGGTGCAATGGGCTGAAGCGAGTTAAACTGGAGAGACACTTTCTCTTACCTTTCAATTTGCTCAAATAGAGTCACTTATCTGGCTGGTATTTTTCACTCATAGAATTTGACTGAAAACTAAGTCTGTTCATTTAGTTTTTCTTTGAAAGTTAAACATAAGCGAAGTACAAGGCCACCACCTCACCATTTTATCTCAAACAACCATCCTCATACAGGCATGTTCCTATTTGTTCTTGGCATTAAATACGCAGACGTGGTTCTCTCCACTGCGATTGCTTAGTCTGTGTCTTTATATCTCGAATATTGGTGACATTTAGAAGAAAAGTTTTGAAAAATTCTCTCTATAAGCTTTATAATTCCCTTATCAGAGGGCATATTAGCATTGCTATGTCTGTGAAACAGGTGATTCATGCTCAGATGTATCGATGAAAATTATACTTAAAATTCTGAAGAGCTTCCCTGTTATCCATATTTTGGGGGAATAAGGTAGCAAATAAAAATATATTTCTTAGAAGCAGATCTCAGTTGCAATTTATTTTAGATTTCATGGTAGATTCCACCTTTAGCAGGTAGAGGTTTTATTCAAAATTTTCAACCAAATATTTTTCATCAAATATTTTCAATAGCATTATAAATGATCTGACAAATCTGGTAGACCAAAAAAAGGAATGGACTTAGGTAAAGCTGAAATGCTGCTGAAACAGAATTTAATCATTACTTGGTCATTTCCTTACCAGGGATTTTGATTTGACTGACCAGTTTCAATCCACAGTAACAGCTTTGTTCCTAAGAGACTTTAAATCAAAGAAATACTCACTACAGGGCAATTCCTACTGCAATTCAAAGTCTGTGCTATTATTACGAAGCAACTGACAGCAAATATTCGTGCACATTTGTATGAGGTGTGTGGTGTTTTTGGCCTCACTCTCCATCTCTGAAACCTATCTGCTTGTGAGAAAAATCGTGTAATAAAAGAAGTTTTACCGCCACATACTATAGCTGTGCTGGAACTCAATGCGGAGACTTCACTTCCTTTCTTTCCTTGGATTCTGAGCCGGGGGAGCACAATGGGGGTGTTGTGCTCTGGGCTAGCGTGGCATGCATGATACTCTGGAAGGAGGTGTGAACAGCTTCCAATACCTACACTGTTTGCTTTACAACTACCCAGAATTAAATCAAACAGCACACCAAGACACTCAGTCCAGAATAAGCAAGTACAAAATCCACTGGCTACTATGACCTACATAGGGAATGGAATTTCTTAATTTAAATATATACATAGGTGTGTTAAGAGTTAAATAAACCATTTACAAGGCTTAAAAAGAAAGGTTTCACAATTTACATGCTGCTAGTTTTCCACACAGTTCTCTTAATATATGTCAAAGTACAGGTCATAAAAGAATCCATTGTTTGGAAGAGAGAAAGGCTGTTGGCTATGCAGACTGGTCAGAATGGCAAGCCGTCATAGTGTGTTAGAACAGCAAATATTTATCTGAAACTCGAAGGCATATCAATAATGCTTTTTATCACACAATTTCTAGAACCTAAATTCACTGAAACAAGTTTATGTCTCTGACAATATTTTGCACAAATGTCTGTGTGTGTGTCTCTGTGTGTGTGTCTGTCTTTGGTAAATGCAGATCACACAATCAATGCAAATCTTTCAGGTTAAGTTTTGCTTCTGTTATTTTTTTATGCTGTGCTTTCAAAAAGGCCAGAAAAGCTTACCTCTGTCAGTCTAGTGGGATGCCCAGGAAGCCCCTTCTCCGCCTCGGCCTCCGCGTGCAGGCAGATGCCCCGTGAGCCAACGATCTGCTAACAGGAAGCAGGTAAGCCCGAGCGCGTCCCCTGCGTTCCAGCCCAGTGCCCGGCTGAGCACACACCTGCCGCTCATACGCCCCAGCCACGCACAGGACCACTGTTAGCTGACGGCAGCACCCTCCTTTCGGATCCCTAGTTTTCAGGGTGAGCAGCTAGGGAGCTGCTGAGATAACATTGCGGGGAAGGCTTGCCTTCCCCAGACAAAAACCTTTGCTGCTGCCTGATAGCAGATATGCAGCACTCTGCATTCCACCTTCTGCAATCAGCTAATTGCAACAGCAGTCAACAGCTTGTCCAAACGGCAGCTTGCAGGCATGCGTGGCTGTAATAACTGTATACCAACATGCCCCTTGCTCCTCTCTCCTCTGAATAGATGTTTAAAAAACGCTTCTCCCGGGATAAAGCTCAGCAGAATATCCCACACTGTTTTCCATAAGTAAAATGGCTGGTCCTCTCAGCGCTGCCGCAGACAGCTCATTGGGTTCCACTGGCTTTTCGTAGCCATAGCAACAACCAACAGACAGACTCAGGCAGCAGGCATGGCTGGTCATGTGCAGTGCACCGACACAGCTTGTTAATTTCTTTTCATCGAACTCATCATTTTTTGAGGAGGGTAGCTTCCGCTATCTTTCGAGGCATTTCACCAACAGGACGAGTCCCGGCTTTCCTGAAGAACTTTTTGTTATAGGAGCCAGTGCTGTGTATGAAATCGAGGAAGGGAATTCAGCCCTATTAGCGTCTATCCAGGTTAACAATATGCAAATCACTCGAGAGACACTAATTGGAAGCATTGTTAAAACAGGTTCTATCTTCAAGTCATAGACTAAGTGCAAAGGAGATTGGGAGATGGGGGCACTTATGCATTATTGTTTTAAAATGATAATCTTGTAGCTGCTTACCTGAAACAAAATCCTGTGAATTGTTATATGTGGTCAAAATAATAACTAAACCAGGGAGGATATTCTAACAGGATCTTTAAATATCCATTTATTTATGGTTCCTTTTATCTTCCTATTTTAATATGCTTTTTATACAATTTAGAATAAAATTTCTAAAAAAATCCCTATTGTTTCTACTGCAGAAAATGATTCTTTAACTCAATTTTAATTTATTTGTAATTTAAAAATATTAAAAAAATCCAAACCTAATTAAAAACCCTTTGATTTTAAACACTACCTTCAAGGCAGGAATAGTTTTACTTCCTCAGTAAGATGGATAACATTCCTCCCTTCCTTAAAATTTTCCCTCCTCTGGGAATCTCCCATGAGTAATGCCATTAACAATTTAAACCTTCTGCAACGCCCCCAGTCTTTTCTTCCCTTTCAATACTGTGTCACCAGTCATATTCTATCTGATATATTTTCAAGGCACTGCCCTATTTATTTTTGTTTCTAGCAATCTGTTTGAAATAGTTGTGTTAACCTTTGGACTTGTTTCATTTGCTAGTCGTCATTGATTTAGTAGTTTGTAAATATTGCATTTCCCTGCCCATGTGAACACAGCTACCTAAAAGGTTCACAATCAGACCTCACCCCCAGCCCTTTTCTGCCTTCTCCCTTATCTTCGACACCTTGGCCAGATCGACCACCTCCGCTCATGACACCCCCAGGTGCAGTTTGCAGGGGTGGCCTATTCCGTGCCTGCACCCTAGAGGGGATCTCCCTTTACTCTTACGGGACCTGTCACACCCTGCTGACTTATTAGCAGCTTTCCTTTCACGTTCAGCTCCCAGACTGCTCTGTCAACTCCCTAAAAGCCAACCTGGTCCAAGTCTTATTTGTCTTCCATGCTCGGAATTTTCTAATTTCTCAATAAATTTTGGATGAGGACCCACAACCCTGTATGCACAGGTACTGAATGATTGGATAGTGTGAAGTCTGTGTTTTAATTCACCTTTTCAATATCACACATCTGTTGACCTATCACTTTAGAAGAAGTTAACGTTCTTGATTAAATGTTGGCACATTACAAAAAGATGTCAAGAAAACTCTTAAGTTCACTTGATATTTTTAGGGTGGCTTTTCTTTTCATGGTATGTATGAAAATGTCTTTAGACCCTCACACTTGGTTGATTGTTCAGCTTGGTGTAAGAATCTTTGACATCGTTTTCCTGTGGAAGTTTGAAGGTCTTCTTCCTTTACCTTGTATCTCCTTCTCCACTGCCCCCACCTCCCCCTCCTCCAAAGAAGAAAACCAGAAACCCCCCCAAGCTGCACAGGACTAGAGCTAGGAAGCTGGCAGGGCCTGAGATGAATCTCTTTCCTCTCTTCACTCCGTGGTGTCCCTCATGGCATCTCTGGCGATCGCCCCACATCACCCCGTGCAGCAAACGCTCTGTTCCTCCAGTGCCTCTCTCCCCGCCCCTTCCCCCCGGAACTCCGTCTGCCTGGCCCCTCAGTGCTGTGCTGCACCTCAGGCTCTGCTCTACCCAAGTCTCTGACGTTCATTCTCCTTCCAAACATGTCATTTTAAAATGGGCTAAGTACAGATTCCTAAGAGGTAAGTATGACTTTCCCAGCTCATCTTTCTGAGTCATAAGAGACCTGCTACGTTGCCAGCAGCTTCATACTTGGATTGTCCCGTGCCTTGGTCTAATCAACTATGGTAGGAATGCTCAGCATTATCTAGTTTTAGAATTTTTCCAATATAATAGGTGCAGAGTAATAGCTCATGATTGTTTTACCTGTGTTTCTCTAAATACTGACTAAATGAACATCTCTTCATTTTTCAGGGTGTTTTGGGTTACCTCTTCTGTACATTTCTGTTCATAGCTTTTGCCTGTTTTCTCTATTGAAGTTACTGTCTTAGTGTGGATTTTCTTTTCTTTTCTTTTCTTTTTTTTTGGGGGAGTGTGGGGACAGGGTCTCACTCTGTGTGTCGTGCTAGAGTACAGAGGCATCATCATAGCTCACTGCAACCTCAAACTCCCGGGCTCAAGTGATCCTCCTGTCTCAGCTTCCCAAGTAGCTGGGACTATAGGAATGCACTTCCACATCCAGCTAATTTTTCTATTTTTAGTAGAGATGGGGGTCTTGGTCAGGCTGGTCTCGAACTCCTGACCTCTAGTGATCCTTCCACTTCAGCCTCCCAGAGTGCTAGGATTACAGGCGTGAGCCACTATGCCTGGCCCCTTAGTGTGGAATTTTAAGCAAAGTGGTCATAAACAGTATTTAAAAAAATTTTTTTTTAGATATCTAAACACTATAATTAAATCTGTTACATGATTAAAAGTTAATAAGATGTCCATTGACATATAAAGAGAACACTGTAATTCACACTGCTAATTGTTTTGTTTCTATTATGAAATAAAAATGCAGGACGTGGTTGAAAAATCTCCATTCAGAAATTGTTTTCAGTATGAAAGCATATACTATCACACCTTAATATGATTTTCTCAAACAAATACAATATTTGTTTAGAAAGATTTTTCAAACAAATGTAATACTCTTAGAATATGCATAGATCAGTCTATCTTCTATTTTAAGAGTTAAATTATACCACATACACACCACATATCAATCATCTATCATCTCTATTAATCTATTGAGGGCAAGTACAATGTGCAAAATTATAACACCTGGTGAACCTTAGGTGAAAAATATTTCCAGTTTAGTTCTTTCCACTTTTCTGAAGGTGGAATTTTTTCTTCTCAAGATAAAAAGTTTTAAAAAATTAAATAAAATGAGAATAAAAAATAGTATTTAGAACAGACCCAGAAGATTTAAGATGAAGATGACTTGATGGGGACATAACTGTTTACTAGAGTTGAAACTAAAGAAATTGGTAAGTTATGGATTAACTGTGGTTATTATCATTATTATTAAGAGACTACTTTGGTAGAGAGTACTAAAAATATTTTACACTTTCTTGAAAGAAGTTTGCTCTTTCCTTACATTTACTGCTTCCCTGTAGCCTGATCTTAAGCTACTTATCCTCTGGTCCCCGTGTTGCAATCCTTAGTCTGGTTCCTTCATTGCTATAAAAACTCCACAAGATCATCACTGCTCGAAGCAGCATGTTCTTCTCCAGTCACATCTAATTCTATAGACTCCACAGCTGGGATCCACCAAAGGATCCAGTCCCTGGTACAACAAAGAAACTCTTTGTATGATTTAGAGAATGGAACTTAAGCATGGTTTGTTTATGGGGTAACACAGACTTTTGTAAAGGTTACACTGAATTTTCTAATTTCTAATAACAAATAAAATAGAATATCTCAAAGGTTGTTCCTAAACCTTGCATATTTCATTATTTTCACAATGACATGAACAAGATGTTGCTAAACGAGACCATAATGGGAAGCGTGACACTACCTTGGACAGGATTAGGAAGAGATTTGGAATATCTCGGTAAAGCAAATTGGATTTATTTCTAAGATCATTCTCTACAATATAGGTACTGGAAAGCGGGCTGACCCACAAGCTATTAATCAGATGCCTTCACATCCTCTGAGGAAGTCTGACCCTGATTAGTATCCAGAATGCCCTTGCTGAATCAGAGGGACCTGAAACCAAAACAAACCTAGCAGAGTGAAGGGTTTATGGAAATCTACTTAGTAAATGAGTTAAAAATGAGAAAATGATTATGGAACAACAAAACCTCACCAGAGGACAAATGATAAGAATGTAAATGTCAGCAATATGAAACTGCTTTTAAAAAATTGGAAATAAAGAAAAACTTAACACAAAAATACTGTACGTGCGCCATAGAAGAAAAGTCCATTTGTAGTTACCAGAAGGCCCTAGAAGTTCTGTATCCTCTCTAGATTAAGAGGACTATGGAAAATGTGGCCAGAGGTACAGGAAGAAGGCTTAGCTAGTCCTAACTCTGGGGAACCTGGCCTTGACTGGCTAATAGTAACAACATTGTTTAAAATATTTCAGGTGTATCAAGCACTAGGTTTGCAAGCGACTATGACTGCAGTAGCTTACAGTAACTCCTCTGTCTCAAGATGTGCATTAATATGTGCCAGTATCAGGTGGGGGAAAAATTATGGTGCTACCCAATAACAACAACAATAACAAAACAGTAACCCACAATTAACAGCCCTCCTATCCCTGCAAACCCTGCTAACTAAACCCAAACACAAATATGTTTTGCTGTCTCCAGCTAAAGAAAAGTACTCTTGGCTTTTATTAAACCCACGATGTGAGACACTGTGCGAGCGATATAGAAAAGGCTGCACTTGCTCCCAAGGAATTTGATTGTTTGTACTCCATAATGATAAGCTTAAAAAGCGACCTGGAAAGAGGGCCGATTGCCTTCACTCTCCTGTGAGGGGCCATGCTTTGTTCTCGGAGAGGCACTCTGACCAAATTAACAGAGTGTATCTCCAATGACCTTTCCCGCTTAGCATTGTGTCCTACGGAAACAGTGGCTCCCAGGTACTTCCAGGCAGTGTGCCACGATGCCCAACCACACAGAAAAAGCTGCGGGCTCTGCCGTCACAGCGTTATTGAATTAGTAACGAAACACATCAGCCTCGGCAAACAAAAGCCTGGCGAGAAGCATTTTAAACAAATGCTGCTGGTTTCACCTGAACCACTGGAACAAATTAGGAGGCACAGGGTGAAACTTGGCAGCTTCCGTAAACTCTGAAGAGGCAAATGCCAAAGCCCTCAGCAGCCAAATTGTTCAAATCTCAGAGAAATGAAAACTAGAGGGGTCACCTTTTGCCTTTTAGAAGCACTTCTGCTATAACTGTTCAGTGAGATTCATTCATCAAAATAATAAAATGGGCCTGCCTGAGTAATATACTACATGGCACATGATTTAGAATCCAATGGTCTGATACCAAGTCAGAAAAATAGCTGAAAAACAAAAACCCCCAAATCACCTTAGACATAGTAGACGCTCAGTTAAAGGCCTACCAGGGATAGCATACACAGCCAGGAAAAATAAACTATGCACCCTTGCAGAATATTCGACAGGAGACCTATTTTATGACTTTGCTTGAAGCAGCATATTCTTCTCCAGTCATGGTTAGGACTGTAACCTAGAATGGTAATTATTTTACTACATCTCCCCAAATCAGAATTCAGTTCCTATGCTTTGAAAAGTATCATTCTGACACCCTAATTTCTGCATAGTTACCCTGAACTGCTATCACTTACCACAACAAAGGAAGATTAACTTGAGAAACATTCCTTGTGGTTTTAAAGTAGCACAAAATATCATTTCACAACCAATTTTACTATAAGCACGAGGGTGGATTAAAATAACTCTTCTAAGAGCTGACACCTAAACTGTGTCTTGAAGGACATGGAGGACGTAATGAGGGAAAGACACAGAAAAGGGTCCACAGACCAAGAGAACAACATGAGCCAAGTCTAAGTTACGTGAGGCGGCTTGGTGCATTTTTCTTTCATAAATTAGATGAGATGAATATATCCTTTGAAATAAGATATGAAAAATTTTTAAACTCAACAATTGTAAACAAATTCAGGTTCGTTTTTCAATTTTTGGTAACACTTAAGAAATAGTCTAAGCACAAGATTAGGATTGGCTACATATAAGAGAAAACCTAAATAAGAGTGCTGAAGCAAGACAGAGGTAAGTTTTTCTCTCTTGAAGACATGAGAGACAAGCAGTCCAGGGCTAGTGGAAAACTGGCCCCACGATTTTCAGGACTCCAGCTTCTTCTCTCTGTTCTGGCATCTTTAGAAAATGGTTTCTATCCTCAAGCAGTCCTCACGGTCTAGAATGGCTACTTGCACTCCAGCCATCATGTCCACGCTCCGGGCGAGAGGAAGAGAGGGAGAGCTAAGGGGCACATTTTCCATTCGAACTGGCCTCTTTTAAAGAATTTTCCACAACTCCCACCCAACACTTCTGCTGATAACTATTGTCTGCCTCTAATTACAAGTGATGCTTAAAAATGTAGTCTTTTAGCTGGGCAGACTGTGGCCCCAGACGAATCAGTGCTCAAGCATTGAGAAAGAGAGAATGGGTAGTGGATAGACAACAAGCTGCCTCTGCCAGATAGGGTCAGCCCTGGGTCTGAAGACAGAAATATCTCATTTCTGGACATTGTCAGTGAGCCTTTAGTCTATTGGACTTGTCAGGGATTCAGTCACATCAATAACCTCCTCACGATTTTTGAAGAGAATCTCCCTTAAACTTCATTCTCAGTTATTTTCTCGAGTGTTTCTGACCTTGCCAAACATCTGTCAGTGTCAGGATCACCAGGGCCAACGTGCAGGTTAAGGAAGTGCCCTTGCTTTCTGGAAAGAGGAGCAATCGTACATCAGAGGCGTACTTGCCTGCGGAGCCACTGTGGCTCTCAGCATGGACTCAAAGCATTGCTCAGCTCTCCTTACACTGGTTTCATATCAGTATCTCAAAACTTATCTATTCATTCACCCATCCATTGGACAAATAAATAAACTGCTTGGATTCCAATGGTCTGCTATGTATTAGCTGTGTGATCTTGTTCAGAACACTTGACTTCTTTGTGACTGTTTCCTCATATACAGAAAAAAGGATAATAATATTATCTAATAGGGTTGTTGTAGAATTGCTCCAATTGTAGAATTTCAATTCATTTAATTGAAATGAATTAATTGATTATATAAAATTATATAAAATAATATTAGGCCTTACTTTATATTTTTGTTTCTCATATTTACAGCACAGCTACTACATGGCAGCATTGGGGTGGGCACAGACCTCTGGGACCTTCTAATGCAGCTGGAAAGACTAGATGCACATAGACCAGAGCGTCAGAAAGAAATGCCAGTTCACGTGCTGGTCAAGAGAATGGTGCAGACGGTGAGGGCCGATGGGGTTCAGCAGAGGAGGAGCAGGCGCTAGCGTCATCATGGGAATCGCGGGGCACCTGGCACTTTATCTGGCGACGCAGATCTGTGTGGACAGTCACTGGGAGAACTTTTCATTCCCCTTCCTGCAATTTTTATGCGGTCTTTTTCAAGGTCGTATATTTGTGAAACAGAAAAGTTATAAATGAATGAGCCAGGCTGTTTTGTCCGTGGTTTGAGATGAAGGCCAAGAAAAGCCAGCAGATTGGATCTCAGAAACTGGTTCAGCCACTGAAGAGAGATAACTTTAATCTTAACAGTCTGCAGCTATCCCGCATCTGAGGTTGAGAGTACCTCACTCTAGTTAGGTGACCCTGGGCAATTTGATTAACCTTCATGGTGCTCATGTTTTGCATCAAAATTGTTATGGTTCTTGTATTTATTTCCCAGGGCTGCTGTAGCCAAGTACCACGAACTAGGTGGCTGAAAACAACAGAAACTTTGTCTCCATTTTGGAGGTTGTAAGTCTGAAATCGAGATGATGGCAGGACCGGGCTCTCCCTGAAGGCTACAGGGAAGGCTCCTTCCCAGCATCTACCCACCTTCCGGTGTTCCTTGGCTGTGGTGGTATAACTCCAATCTCTGCCTCCATCATCACATAAGCATCTCCCTGTGCATGTTGGTATCCAGATTTCTCTTTCCTTATAAGGACAATGCTCACTGGATTAGGGCCCACCTTAATCTATATGACCTCATCTTAACCTGATGACATCTGCAAAGACCCTATTCCCAAATAAGGTGACACTCACAGCTTCAGACCCTATTTCCAAATAAGGTGACATTCACAGGTTCAGACCCTATTTCCAAATAAGGTGACATTCACAGGTTCTGGGACTTAGGACTTCCATATATCTTTTGAAGGGACATTATTCAACCCATAATAGTTATGGTGTTACAGCTGCCATTCTTTTTGGGAAAAAAAGTTGTTGCTTTCTATCCAGGTGGGTCTGAGAAGGACTAAAGCATGGACAGCTTGGCTGAACTCAATTAGCAAATGAATGAATTCCCAGGACACTGGTGGAAAATGTCAAACAAACTGTGTAACTAGATTTTTTTTTTTCTTTCCTATACTGAATTGACCAAGAGATTCCTTTACTGGATTTAGACTGAATTGACGAGTATAAAGTTGAAGCAACAACAAAAAGAAACAAAGGTGATACGTTGAAAAGATCCTACCAAATCTCCTCCGGAATGATTGTGTTTTTCCAGAAGAGTCTTCCAAAGGAACAAATCTCCCAACCCATACTCTTAAGATGTCAAAGTGTGTCCTCCCCGAAGCATGGTTTCTGAGATCAATCGGTGACCTTCTCTTCATCAATTTCTTAGAGAAAACACACATGATTTCATTGTATCTTCAAAGGCAGGAAGTGCTTCCTAATTCAGACTCTCCAAGACCTTATACCATCCTCAGGATATAGGTCACGTCCTTTGGCAGCTTCAGACAAACGGTAACTAAAACAGTTATTGCAGCTTTCAAAAGCCTAAAATCTCAGAGAATTATTAGGCACATAGAGAACATCTTATTTTTATTTGTTCATTTTGTTCTGTTTTTGCCTATATTGAACATCATTTATAATGTCTAAGTATAGTGTAATAACAGTCAATGTAATTTATTTAGCAGATTATTACGTGCCAGGCACTATGCTACAAGTTTCATAAATATTAAATCTGTGCCTTACAGAAAACCTGCCAAGTAGGAAGCATTTTTGTTTGACAGGTGAGAAATTAGGCTTAGAAAAGTTATGACTTCCAAGGTTAAAGAATCACATGATTTTTCTTCTATAGTGAATTTCTTATTTCACCACTGCTTTAATTCATTTTCTGTAAATATAGAGACTCCTCGGTTTTGTTTGGATCAGATTACTGAAAGTACACCAGAAAGGAATGTTGATGTTCCCAAACCTTTTCTTTTGCCATTGATTTAGTATAAATCATGTTGATCATTTTTATTATAATTTCTACATCTTGAAATAAAGGTATAATTTTCATTGCTTTAAGGCACTGCAGATAGGCCTGGGGAAGGGGAGAAAGCATTATCACAATTTAGATGCCAGATTATTTTACAAGCAACAGTATCACTTGAAAATCAAACTACAGAATTGCTCTGAGGTGAATGAAACAATTTCTGTTTCCAACCGTTCTTTACATTGGGTCTAAGTCCACTGTGAAGAAAAGAATAATGGCTTTGATTTTCTCTCAGTTGCAATGACCTAGCTCACTCAAGATTTCCTCTCTCTGCTGTAGGACATCTTCACCTAAAACTCCTATGAAGTGAACTATCCCGGGTCACCACAGGGAATCTTTCTCGGTTAATTAAACAAGCTGGGCTGAAAGCCTTTAAAGTCCATAGCCTAACAAGCCAAACAAGAACTTCATTCCAGCAAAGTCTAAGTGCAGAAGCGACATTTCAGTCAGCGACATTTTAATCAGTGACTCCTCATCAAATGTGGACTCGGATAAAATTCTTTTAAATTCATTTTGCTACATCCATGCATTTATAGCACAACAAACATTTCTTAGCGCTCATATGCTCTGCAAAGCAGGGGGTTTTCCCTAAAGGTTTCCCTCCCAGTGCGGACTTGGTGGAAGTGGCCGTCAGACATCTCACCTGGCTGAGGTATGTGCGCGCATTGATCCTTCATACCTGTTATTCAGGTTATGCTGGTCTAGGATAAACACAACTCCAGGACCACAGGTAGGCCTGTCAGCATGATGTGGAAATCTTTTTCAAGTTTCCTTTTAAATATTTTCTTTTTTCTTTGTCCTATATGTTTGTCACATACAAGTCTTCATAATTTCTAAACAAAATGGGTAGGTCATGTGAGCTAGCGAGTATAAGAACATTTATTGGAAGGAACAATTGAAAATATTTGAAATTGTGATTAACTTGCAGAATCAAGACCCTTCTTTCTCTGCCTTGCAGGGTCAGTGGGAAAAGAGGAAGGATAAAAGGCCAATGAAATCACACTAATTTATTCAACAAATATTCTTCCTAGTTCTGTGATGTGCCAGGCACTGTAATCAGGTGAAATAACATTCAAATGGGAACTGGAAGACTGGATTTACTATAAAACCTGTCCCAAATTTTATGGTCATGAGCAAATAATGACTTTACATTTCCCAATTCTTTGATTTGTAGACTGGGGATGATTTAGGCCCCATGCTCACTCACAAGTTATTATGAGCATCAGATGAATCTTTTCACTGGTTAGCATAAAGGGCATCGCAGATGAAATGCACTTTGTTTTTCTTCTGCACTGTTACCACTGTACCCCACCCCCACAACTGTCATCATCATCATCATCATCATCATTGTCTCTGCTGTCTTAGGTTGATTCTCTAGAAACGTATGATAAGGAGGAGATTTACTAAAGGGGGTAAGGGAACTGTTGAGGAAAAATTGGACAGAGAGAGAAGGTGAACAGAAGTCACAGGAAGCTATGGTGCTGGGATGACACTTCCAAGTTGTCCAAAGGAAGAGAAGGAGGTTGGGCCTTTATACCCTTACATCCACTCATTGCATGCAGGCTGCCTCCAGGGAGGAGGCATAACTTTGGGTGAACCCACTCTCGAAGAGGGAATCAGTTGTGAGCCTTCAGCAATGCACACTGGGGGCTGGGTGAGGGGGCACCCTGGTCCTGAAGGGGGGATAGGAGAGATTGTAGTGTCCACTAAAATCATCATCATCATCATGATCTGGGGATGAAACCTTCAAGAAGTACTTGGAGGCACATAATCATTTCATTCTTTTTCCATAACACAACAAAGAAAGAAAGGACAGAGTTGCCCTGATAGGTAGCACAAAACTGTAGCTCAACTTCAAAAGCATCTTAGCGTGGAACTATGGTTCATGCGATCATGGCAAGACCAGAGCCTAAGTGGCCTGAGAAGCAGACGCTACACATCGATTCCATATCAAATATCTTTCATCCCCATAGTAATTGCTCCTCAACTTCCATTTCTTTTATTGAATGATAGATTCTCAGAGTTGGAAAGGGCTCTGGAGGTCAGTTGATTCAAGTGCTACCTTGTAGTTGAGCTCTCCTTATGACCCTGATGAACATTATCCAACTGGCCCCGAGGTGAAGGCACACTATGCTGCCAAGCAGCCCATGCTGTTGTCAGGGACTTCATGTGTGGCTGGAATCTACTGTCCCACAATTTTTACCATTCACCCCATCGCTGTGCTGTGGGACAACACAGATCAGATCTCATGCATCCTCAGATGTGCCACACACATATTTTTGAAATGTGCTCCGTTCCTGAAACTTATCCCTGATTTGCTGTATTTTCAAAACCAATACCTGGCCTCAATCTTTTGAATATCTTCTTTTTCCTCTTAAACTGTAAGACTGCTCCACGCTTTTTCTAATCCATGCAAAGAAGGATGGTGTAATTATCTTTATTCTTGCTGTTGGGCCTCTCTATTCATGTGGTCTAAGATTAAAATACTAGACTCTGCACTCCATGTGTGAAAGATGTGCTATGCTTGGCAAATCAAGTTCTGTTTTTAAGTCATGTTTCCCTTCTTCTTGTACTAATGCAGCTGGGGTTTTCTGAATGCCAGCATAGCACTCTATGAGATCTGTATAAAATTTGATTTGTCTCTCTTTTCAACTATTGAGATCTTGGTGTTTACTAATTTTGTTTTAGGATTTTTTTTTCAGTACCATTAATGTGATTACACACAAAAAAATGAATAGACAGAACAATGGAAATTGAGAAAAGAGGAAAGAATGAGAGAGAGAAAGGAATTTCTACCCCCATCCCTGTACCTGCTCCCACTAGACACACAGACACAAAAACCAAAAGATGACTTTCAAAAATTGGATCAAGCAGATTGAGCATCCCACTTTCCAGAAGGTAGAGAAATGAGTTTTCCTTTAAGTTTTGCTCTCAATTTCTGTCATAGTCATTATTTATAAAATGTGAACACCTACTCTATACTTATGCACTGAAATAAAACATGCATGAAAAAATATTTCATAATGTCATAAGATTTTTTTTATTAATTATTAATTACAGTTATCTGCTCTATACAATCTACAGTTGCTAATTTTTCTGTCCAACTTCCCGAGCAGTACCAAAGATGCATTGCTCAGTATATCAAACAATTTGATTTTCAGACTTAAATGTTCAATTGAAATGACTTTACTGAACTGGGCAAAGGAAGGGCATGGGAAGTAAAACTACCACTCCTGCATTCTCTGTCTTTTAATGAAATTAAAAATTTGAATTCTACTATAATTTTCCCAAGGGTTCCAGTCTCCAGGTATGACATGATTTTAAGAGGGACAACTGTAATTGCATATCATTTGATTTTTTCCCAAGTCAAATTGTACTCTTTTCACTTCTCCACATTTTTTTCATTTTTTCCATTTCTCTGATTACTATTATTAACACAGAAGTATCACACTGAAAGGTGCTTAGCACAATTGTGAGAAAGTGCACGTTGTGGTTGACCACCTGGATGCTCTCAGACCACAGTTTGGTGAATGAGCCACTAAGCTATTGAAGGTTCCCAATGAATGAATCTGCAGGCTCACCATATAGAGGTCAGAAATCCAGGACACACATGAGGTGCTAGGAGGAGATTAAGCACATTTTTGCTGAATAGCTCTTTAAATCTCCCAATAGCTGATTTTGAATCTGCAAACAGAAAACGGTTATGGGAGGAAAAAGCTGAGCAAATATCATAAATGTTGAAGAAATAGGAGCATATCTTTAATGTGTTGGAAAAGGCTTCCTTTTGATCTCTGAAGTGCAACCAGGTCCAGCTTATGAAAGAGAGTGGCTTCTTCAGGGAAGGTAAAAGCTCATGCCCAAAGGAAAAAATGCCAAAAGGAGAAACGCTCAAAGAAAAAGGAGAAAAATTTGTCAGGATGGAGACTTGCTGGTTCTAACGCTTCTTTTTTCAAGGTAGAACCCACATAGCTTAGGTTGCTGCTGTTTGTTGAAGTAACCTGCTTAATTATTTACCTTTCTCACCATTTAGCTCAAGCTCAGATTCTTTTCTTATCAAATTGCTCTGTCTGAACCCCCTAAAAAACAACCTCCCCAGGGCAGTTAGTGACCATGTGAAGATGGGTTTATGCGATGGTGGCTGGAATTTTTCTATTCTTTCTCTCATGGTCATTCTCATTTCCAGTAACCATTCTGTTAGAGAGAGTCAAGACTAATTTGTGCTTCCATGTTGGTACTTAGGGTCTGGGGTGACTTGGTTCTTTTTGATCTTTTAAACCTGTTCTTTAGACCTCTTCCTTATTTTCCAAGCTAGTCTAATTCCTCCATTCAGTGGGGTCTTTCAGGTTCCACTAGAGAAAGAAGCCTTTCTTATTCCTAATGTTTTTTCTGCTGTTGGATTTTTGATCATATGTTCTAAAATGGACCTCACATGATCATCTAGAACTGGATGATTTAATCATTAAAAATAATTAGACAGCAAAGCTGATATTTTGGGCATTTCTCTTCTTTCCTTCAAGACTCCTACAGAAGCAGATTGCTCTGGCCAAATGTGGCAGAAGCAGCCCGGGTAGGTGGGGTGGTTTCAATCCACAGATGCTCTGTTTCTGCAGCAACTTTCAGTCCAAATTCCACGCTCAGATGAAGCAGCTATTCTTGTCCTTGGTTTTGGATATGGTTTTCTCTCTTCTTAAAGCATATCACTCTTGACCTTTTATCTTTACTTCAAAGGACTTATGCAGTTGTATCTTTTATTATGATGCCTCAGATCATTTTTTTAAACAAGGAAGGTGTCAGAAATAGAACAGAAAAGGAATAAAAAATGAATGGGGCCCAAAGGGGTTAAAAAACTTGGCCGAGATCACACATTGAGTTAGCAGCTCCTTCATTCATTCAGTGAATCTAGTATTCCATAAAGGCTTATTAAGTATTAATTATGTCACCAGTATTAGGATGGGTATTGGCCGTAGAATGGTAACCCCGACAGAGTCCCTACCCTCAATGGCTCGGTCACAATTTGTTTTGGTTATTGTCGATTATTGTCTAGTCTCACAGTCGAGACTAGAACACAGCTCTCTTGACTCCCAAAGTTCTCCTCTTTCCGCCACACTCTGTGATGCCATCAGTGCTTTAAAAAATGCATTCCCTGTTTTTATAAACAGGACTGAATGGAGGGCTTATCAAGTCAGCAAGACCTCAACTTTTTCATCTCTAAATTGCAACTAATAATAGCACCTTACTAACATCATGAAGGATTCAATGAAATAATTCCTTCAAAGGCCTTAGCATAGTGTCTAGCACATACTAACTGTTCAATAAATGTTAAATACTATTGTAATTATCATCTTTTCTGCTTATAAATACCATCAATTCCATTATTGAAGGGAAGAGATTTCAATATATTTGAAACTTATGAATATTAGTCGTTTATTAACACTTGGTAAAACAGCTGCCTTCCGTCATCGCATTTATGCCATGATAGATAGTTTCTCTAGAATAAGATTAGTTATTTTATATGAAGACACTTCCTTATCTAGAATCTTTTCTGGGCAGTAAGAGTAAAAATCAGTTAGCATAGTCTAAATTCTACACGAAGACCCTATCAGTTACTGTTATATATTCATAAAAAAGATTGTATTATTTTCTTAAACTGGAAGAGTCTACCTTTGCTTAAAAGCCTCTGAATATAAATAACCTTAAGTCAGTAATTTACCCTGATCAACTATAATAAAATTGTCATAAAATTTTATTTACATACATCACTTCTATCTATCTTGGCTGGTTAAAAATAAGGTAAATTCCACATCTTGACTTAGAAGTCAAAGGTCTTGATTTGTGACAAATAAGAAGAGCATGAGAGAGTTTGGTCACCATGGTTCAGTCACAATTTGTTTTGGTTATTGTAGATTAAAGCACCATCCAAGGCTAGCTGATGAAACAGAATTATCTCTTTTCTTAATTTCAGTTTCTTATATCTTAATCTTACACTCATTGTTAAGCTTAAAATAGGGCTAGAGTTTGTCCAGTCATAACTTTTTCCCTGAATGTTTACGTAAAAGCATTTTTAGTTACGAGCTGTCTATGAACCCCTCCTAGTAATAATGCAATTTGTTCAAAGTTCTCTTGGAAAAAAATATATATCTCCTTCACAATGGACTTTGAGAAAATATTAACCTACTTTCAAAACTTAAGCTGGGAATCACTTCTGAATAAAATGAAACTCTATCATTAATCATTAGTCTGAAGTCAGGTGTAATGCCGAGGTATAATTTTTTTGAAACTTATCTTTACTTCTTTATAAAATCCTTTTCTTCTAGTAGTGGCAGAAACCTAAAGCAGGTTTGATATTTCTAAGATTTTTCCTATCTCGCTGTTACAGAGTATTAAGGAAAGTAGCTGGGACATTTTTTGGTATCACATTTTCCTTATATGTGATCTTACAATGGGTAATTCCAAAGAACAAAGGATAAGTTATCCATGGAAAATGAAGTCATAATTTTATCTTTATCACCCCTGTCTGACTATAACTACCATGCACATCATATCCAAGTAATGTGAACATGTCTGGTTGGCACAGCTACAATAGCAGGGCTGATAAGTAACTGATCAGCTTATCCACCGCATTCTTTTCATGGGGAGGTCACTGTCCCCTTTGTTCCTGAAAGTCCAACAAAGCTTAAACATTCCAGAAACTGGTAATTCAAATTAATTAAATGGCATCTTGTACACAGCTCCTGGGATTATCACCTTGTAATACTGTAGCTTCTATGCTATTAAGTTTGCCTAATTAAATCCTTTCAAATGTAAGAAGTTAAGCAATTAGTGTTACTAAACCATATAATTAATATATGCCTTAAACACACTTTTTAAATAGACTAAATTGAAAAAGAAATAGATTACTGCTACATATGAAATACAAAAGGATTATCAATTTCTAAAATTATGGAACCAGGGAATATCATCTTCATATTTTTTCACATGTAAAATGGGAAATATAGCCTCTAATTCATAGGCTTTTGTAAAAATTTATACGGGACACTTAATTCAATTAATATTTTATTTTAGTGTTTGACTTCCAATTAATATTTCATATTAATTCTCAACTAATCTTTATTTATATTAATAAAAAACTAAAATGTAACAAAATGCAATTCTATAATTATAATGGAAATATTTAGTCTCAAATGTTGGAATCAGGAGGCACTTGAGATTCTTGCATCACAAAAATAGTCTGCTCCTCATTGGACTGGCAGTTCCAGGAGTGTAAGTCCGCAGCTAGTAGCACAGTTCCTGGCACCATAGCATAGGCCCCGAAATTAGTTCCAGAATTAATCAGTGGACAGTATGAACATAAATTATGACCTTGTAAATGCCAAAAATGTCAATTAATAGCTATCCAGATGATAAAACAATGCCTAAACAGCCTTCCCAATATGTGCTCCATGAGTTAGCACAAAGTATAAAATATATACACTTATAACACATTACTTTAGATAAAACATGTATTTTATGATGTATTTTTGGCATGTGCACATTTCTATCTTGTGCTTAGGAACAAAATATGCTCCCTTACTCTTGAAAAGTTTAGATTCATGTAGGCAGGAAAAAATATATACATATATTATTCTCAAATTAGGCAGAATGCAATCAGTGCTAAATTTATACTCTTCTACCAGCTATATAGAGGAGCTACTAGATACTAAAATGAGAACTATTCTTCATGTTCCCAAAATAGTGAATGTAACTATTTCTATTTAAAATAATATATTCCAAGGTGAAGCCTTACACATTTTAATACCCCAAAGTGCTTTTTTATTAATATTACAGAATATAGGTATATATTTTATTTGATTTGTACATAATAAAAAATAATCGTTTTTTACTAGCACCTACACAATTGTTTTTCAAAATATAGTCCCAAAGTAAAGATGTTTATAAGTCATAAAATATATTTAACATGCAAAGTTATAAAATAATCAAAAAGTATCTCTAAAAATAATTTTCAAATCATCTTATAAAAAATATAGAATGAAATAAAGCATACAATTGAATATAAAAATATTGCTTAATCACAAAAAATAAAAGAATGTTTCAATTCTAATGGTGTTCAAAATTTTACTGTCCTATGGAAAAAAGAATGAAACCATATCATCTTACATTCAGATGAATTTATGACATTTTCCCCCTGAGGAGTCTAGAGTACAATAGAAAAATAATTTGTCAACTGAACATTAGAATATGTTTACATAAGTAAAAATTCCAATGACAATTCATCTGAGCACTGCTGGAAGAAAACGGAAAAATTTTAAACTTAATTTTTGTGTTTTTGCCAGTTTTGAAACAATTTTTTTGTTTGTTTGTTTTGGCAGTAGTATTCAGCTAATGGGTACTAAGTAATAGGAAAACACTTCAGCCACTTCTCAGCAACCAGCACAATGGCCCTGGAGCCAACATTCACATTTTTGGAAAGCTCTCTTGGAGGTGGGAAACTTACTCTGACAAGATAAGGAGTTTCTAAGGGTACTCAGCCTGCCTATTGCCCCAAAGAAGTTCCATAAATCATCTATTATAGACTTAACGGAAACTATTAATATTTAGCCTCCTGACATGTGCATAGTTGAAGTCTCTTATTATGATAGTCAAGTTTATTTCTGGGGAAGCTAAACAAGAATATCATAAACAACAACCCAGCACTCCAGTGTGATGCGGATAAAAAGATTCAGGCGAAGAGCTACAATTGTCTACCTGGAACTCAGATCAAGAATCAATATGTCACTTGTTTAAAAAAGCAGAATCATGGAGCATTTTCCTAAAGTAGTTGCAAGATTAATGTGTCAAATCCTTACTGACCTGATGAAACTAACTGAAAGATGAGGCCCTGTACAACTCCCATTGTGCACCCTTCCAAGGTATGGAACTCCGTTGCTGGTCCTGATAAGAATAGATAAAAGGTGAGTTTATAGGAGGGGTTAGGTGGTAGACAGAGGAAAAAAAAATTAGTGATTGGGAGGGTAAAGAGAGTCTAGAACTGTTTCATAATAGTTTATTAAAAGTAATTTAAATAATAAACAATCAATATTAAGTGCTTATTATGTTCCCACCACTAAGTGCTGTATAGAAACCACTCATTTAATCTTTACAACGAACCTATGAGTTGGGCATGAAATTTATCCCCATTTCACACTCGCCTCAGAGAGTTCTATAACCTGCCAAGGTCACACAACTAGTATGTGGCAGAGCCTCGATTCAAACCCTGCTCGTGTGGCTCCAGACGAGCAACTATAATGTCAGTGACACCTGAGAATCAAGCACCTCTTATCCACATTATTTATAGAAAATTGTTATTTTGAATTTTAATACCTAAAAGTACAGAGATGAAGAAATTATGTGAGTTGTCAGAGTTTAACAAAAGACTCATTTTTTTGCTAAAAACTGGCTCTGTGATCTAAGGACAGTCACTCAGCATCTCTTGATCCCAGTATCCTCAGTTCACAAAGATGGCCAAGCTCCTCCTGATTCTCAGGTTGTGTAGCGTCTGTGCCCACCCAACACTTGGTCTGACATCTACTCACACCTTTTACTAATGAGTATTTGGTTATGAGCCCATTTTATGCATAAGGCTTTTAAAAAGAGATGTCAGATTATTCACATTATACCTCTTGCCCTCGCATAGGGCTGCACATTCATTCATAGTAGCCAATCAGTATCGAACTGGTGAGGAGTTCTAACCTAATTTTGTTTCTAATCACAAGACACAAAATTACAGAAATCTTATTAAGTACGCTTGCTCATATCAAATGCTCTGTAGAAAATTGTCAAATTTATGTAGATTTTTGAATTTTACACAAAACACATTCTATCAACTATTGGTTCCTAGAGAAATGCAGGTCCACACGTAGATGGGAGGGCAAAGGACAGCCCAGAAGTTGCAATGCCATTTACTTTTGGGCAGGCATCGCAGCTGGGCCCAGAATCTGAACCTGAAACATGTTTTGGAAATGGTTGCTTTTTAGGCTCTAGTGTTTTTCACATTTTAGGAACAGGGAAATTATTGGCTTCAAAAGGCTTACATGTAATAACTTTTTTTCCTTAAACATTTCAAAAATCTCAGATGAAAAGGTAAGTTTGAGAAAAGTTCTCATACAATCCTGAATCAAATGCAACGAGGGTGGAAGAAGATACATGCTTATTACTTTGCTGAAGTGGCTTTCATTCTAATTGAATAGGTTGAGGTAGATTACTCTGATTTAGACTTACGAACATAACCCCTGACACAATTGTTAACATTCCTGCAGTCAGATCGTCCCATACAAATATAACTCTTCGAGACATGTTGAGATATTTCCTTTGAAAAGCCTACAAGTCTCTGAGTAGTTAATTAGCATAAAAGTCTCAAAATCATAAATATGAACAGTATCTGAAGACAAAAATGATTTAAATTACTCTAAGACTACACAGACCATTCCTGAAAGGGATAGCTTCCTTAATTAAAAAAAAAAAAATGCTTTGGAAAAGAAAAAAGGATTTTGGATTCTTTTGTATTTCCACTTGGGCAAGTCACCTACCTCTTCTACTTGAAGTTTTGTTTTGTTTTTGTTTAAGTTGGAGACAGTCTCTAACAGCCTTCCATTTATTCTAGGAATCTGTATTCCTACGGATATTCTACAACTTCCTTTATAGTGTTTCCCATTTGACACGAGTTCCAATAGATCTGTAGTCCCCAACCCCTGGGTCAGTCTGTGGCCTGTCAGGAACAGGCCGCACAGCAGGAGGTGAGTGGCGGGCCAGGAGTGAAACAGCTTCGTCTGTATTTACAGCTGCTCCCCATCGCTCTCCATCCCGCCACCCGCCTGTTTGCGGAAAAATTGTCTTCCATGAAACCGGTCCCTGGTGTCAAAAGGGTTGGGGACTGTGCGGAGAGATGATTTCCTAAAGTTTATGTTACTTATAATTTAGAAAACCCGGGTGTAACCAGCAGTTGCTCGCATCTTCCCAGTCTGTGGGACACGGGAGCCTGTGCACCTGGGTCTGGCCAGCCCCACCCACCCCATGGACCTCAGCGGCTCACCCGGTTCCCAGCTGGAGACGTCCTGGCTGTAACTGGCTCCACCCCTGTGGCTGTCAATCCGTCTCTGCCATCTCATCTCCTCCCCTCACTAGCTGCCTCCACCTCCCCTGGGGGCTTGGACAAGGCCACCGCCGTGCCAGTGGGGTTGGAGCCATGGCAGTTCACCACCCAGGTCTGGCACAAGTCAACTCATTGATGCTTTGGTTCCCCAAAGGGACGGCTCACATAAGAGAACCTGGACGTGTTGGGGATCAGCACTGACCAGCAGAGGGGAGAGACAGAGGAGCCAGCAGATTGGGGATGGAGTTCCATATGGCTTCACTCCCACGTGACATAACAGCACCCATGCCTTCTTGACAAACTGTGGCCAGCTCAGCGATGTATCACCTTCTATTTGCTCTTCCTCTTTTCCCGCCTCACTTTCAGTTTCCCTTCAGTCTTGCATCCTGGGATTGCACACAGCCTGCCCCGTCCCATGGAGTATTAGCACCTGAGCTTTGCCTCAGGCTCTCTGTTCTAGGGAAACTGGTCAAGTCCTGGTAATAGTGACAATGCAGATTTCACTGTCCCCTCCCTGACAGACAGTCTCCTATCCCTGACCCTCTGGCCAAGAGGGTCAGAATGACAGGATGCATCTCCTCTATGTTGGCAAACATGTCTGTTCAGCTCCCATGTCGCGTCTGACAGTGATTATAACATAATGTTTATTTGTCCTGCTAGCAGGTGCCACTGTCTTCCATGGGGCATCGACTGGGCATCATTTTCTCACCCTGCCTTTGAGGCACTGAATCTTCAAGGTCCCGGTGCTGCATGATGCTATTCTGCAAAGAAGGAGCGAACTTTCTTCCTTCTCATGTCACACAATCTGTCTTTAGAGAGATCCAGTAACAATGGCACTCATGCTCCATTTCGGAAAAAATAATTTAAAACCCTCAGAAGGGGAACTAAGTCAGAAGACAAATTCGAATGGCAAACACCCAGGATAACTCAGGTACAACTCTTTGATTTAATCTTGGCCGCTGGTTGGAAGCAGAGAAAGAGGGCATATAGATGAGTAAGAGTCTAAGAATTTCCGAATGAGTCATTTGACCAGGACGGAAACAGATCTGGGGAAATTGTGCTCTGATTCCCCAGGCTGTCCTACCCAACACCCACGCCCTTGACGCAGTTCTGAAGACAAGGACTCTGGCCCCAGGGGTCGGGCCAGTAGGAGGGCCACAAGGGATCGTTTGTGCAGCATTTACAACATCCATGTATTCTGCAGTCCCCACTCCCAGGAAAAAGCTATAGAGCACCGAATGCTCCCGAGAGAACAGGCCTAGGGAACGCCCAACGGGGGGTGCACATCAGTGCTTTGTGTGCTCGTAATTTGTTTATAGTGCGGTAAAAGTTGCTTTTTGATGCGATTGCCTTCTGAGTCTTGTTCAATAAAGGGCACACATGTAGAACTCTAAAATGTAAATTAAAAGCCACACCATCATAAAATAAAGGCAGTTTGAATAAACTGAAGTGTTGTGGGTAAGATGGAACCAGAAATCTTAAGCTGCTGCCTAGCAGCATTAGACATTTGGCCTGATCCGAGAGGGGCCCTCAGAGGGACAGTCATAAACGCAGGGGCGCCTGCGCCAGGAGAGAATCAAGGGGGCGAGTGTGAGCAGAGCGGAGAAGTGAAGCATCGTGCAGTGCATCTATCAGGTAGGATATCGGCTGCTGCTCTGCGTGCGTCCTGCCTGTGGAGGACGTGCAAAGAGGGGATAGCAGCCCTGGGCAGCGCAGCTCCAGGCAGTTCCACACCAGCGCTGCCTGTGAGGTGTGAACACAACTGCTCGCACCCCAGAGGCACAGGTGTAGGACACCAGCCGCTAAGAGCGATAGGGAGGGTCCATGCTGTTTAGCTTACTGGTAGAGTCAGAGTATTTTATGGATGGGCAGGGCCTGTTCATTTGAAGCATATTGTTTAGGTAATCAAATAAAAGCCAAATCTTCCTGTATTAGAGAAATGATTTGAGAAGAAAAGGCAACCTCACCAGAATGGGTCAAAGTGAACACCAAAGTATTAAACACCCACTTATTTGCAGACCAAAAATATCTCTCATTCATGCTAGATAGAATCTGCCTGGATTTGGGCATGATTCTTTCATAAGCATTGCTCTTGTGTGGAACAAATGCTCGTATTCAAAAGGATGAAAATGCTACTTTCTCGAATATCTGACCCATGGCCCCTGCTATTAATTTCCTCTAAGCGTGTCTGTAAGATATCTGAGTGGTACAAAACCCTTTTAGTTCCATTCCAATCTTCTTTTTCTATCAAATCCAACTAGGCAGGAGGAAAAGAAAATATGTGACTCTTAGGAAAAAAATATCAGAGATGGTCTCTGAGGCACATGAAGTACTAGGCCTCTTTTATTTAAAACTCTGTTTCTCTGGAAATTCCTCTTTTTGCACACACCCAGTCTTTAAATAATAATTAGAGAGATCAAATGCACACAGTACTTATGTGTGCATGTATTTATTCATTCATTCAACTATTTGTCAAACATTTGCTGAGTGTGACACATTGTCAGGCACTTGATACCAAAATGAAAGCAACAGAATCCGTTCTCTTGGAAGGGTACAGATCACAGACTGTCTTTTATCATAAGAAGAGAAGCACCAAGGAGATGCCCCTAACTCAGCTTGGGTGTAGGTGTCAGCAGACAGGCAAGAGGGAGGGAGGGAGGCAGGGATGAGGCAAAGCTCCCTAGGGCAGGTGACACCTGAGCCACATCTTAAAGGATAAGCAGAGGTCACAGGAGAAGAAGGCAGGAAGCGCAGACGAGAAGTGAGTGAGATGAAGGAAGGCAAAGAGGTGAGCACATGCATTGTGCACACAGTGCTGCAGAAGAACAAAGGATGTCAAACGGCCAGGCCTTTCTTCCCTGGCTCTGGACCCTGAACTCACCTTGTAGGTGATGAAAAGCACTGAAGGCTCTAAACTGGGGAATAACGCAGTCAGAGTTATATTTTAGGGAGATTATTTCAAGAAAACCACGCTGAGTGAAGGAACTCACCAGTTAGGCTGTTGTCAAAGACAATGAGGGTCTAAATGGAGGCAAAGGTAGAAGCATTAGCAGAGTTGAGACCTTTGGGATATTGGAGGGAAATGTGGCATGAAATCTATCGCACTGGCTCATGTACTGGAGGTGAGTGAGTTCATGGGCTGGATTGCTAGTGTTTTATTACCTTTCTTTTCTTCTATATTCTCCCCTATACTGAAGGAGCCAGAGCCCCAGACCTACATTTTCCTCACTTGCTAGCCAGCTGGGTTTCATGTTAGGTTCCTCCCATGAGAGGTACTTGTGAAAGATTTGGAAGACAGAAGAAAAGGAAAACCCATTATTATTTCAGCAATAGTGAGTAGGCACATGGGTTTTGGCAGATGGCAGCATGAGGTTTTGCCAGGAGCTTCTGTGCAATCTCCTGAGAATCTGTGGTGCTACAGACAGCTGGGATCTCTGGTGCAGGTCCCTCAGAATGCCTGCAGTTTGTTTCCCTAAAGATTAGGACTGGCTTCTCTGACTTTTGCTTCTTTAGTGTTTCTAACTGATTCTGTCATTTCCCGACTCTCTGTATTAAATCCTTTCCAGTTTAAAATATCTGGAGTGGTTTCTGTTTCACTGGCCAAGTGCTGTTGGAATCAAATGATACCCAGGTTTCTGGCTTAGGTGACCAGGTGAATGGTGAACTAGAAAGTTCATTCATTCATTCAGTAGTCATTATTTAATGAACCTCTACTATATGCCCAGGCATTGGTAGAGGCACCAGAGATATAGTTAGTTATTAGCATCAAAATGATCAATGTCCCTGCTCTCAAGAAGCTTACCTTCTAGAAGGAGAAATAAAAGAGTACAAGAAATCAATAATTAAGCAATGTAATTTCAGATGACAATGTTAGGAATATAGCAACAAAGGACCATATGAAAGACAATGTGTAGGCAGGAGAGTGGCTAACTTAGACTGAATAGAGAAAAGCCTTGTTTGGGAGTTCACATTTGAGCCTAAATGACTTATATGCTCAAAAAGTGGTAATGACTTAAATGTCTAAAAATTGGTAGTCACATAAAGATCTATTTTTGGTATAAAGCAAGAACAAGCTTGGTTGGCTCAAAGAAGAGATGGGAGGTCCACGTGGCTAGAGCATAGTGGACAAGAAGGAAAGTAGTAGAAGACAAGATCTGAGAGTTAGGTAAATGTCAGATCATGTAGGACCTTATCAGCCACTGTGAAGTGTTTGGAATAAGCCATTACAAAGGTTTAAATAAAGAGGCAACACAATCACTTTTGTGTTTTAAAATAATCACTAGAGGAACCAGCTAGTGGAGGGAAAGAGAAAAGGTGAGAGTGATGGGGTAAATATTAAAAATATCAAATTTGCCATGCTTTTAGGACAGGCAGTTGGCATGCACTTGGGTAAATGAGTCTGCTGGAAAAGGTCTTGGATTGAATATGGAGTTGGGAGTCTGTATATAGGTGACATTGGATACTCCAAGGGTATATGAGGTAACACAGGGAGTGTTTGTAGAAAGAACAGAGTGTCTGCTCAGGGCAGACTTTGTGGAACACCTACCTATAAGGGTAGCTGGAGGAAAAGACCCTACACAAAAGGAGAATGATTCAAAGGGAATCTGGAAAGTATAGGATCACAAAAGCCAAGAGAGTTTCAGTAAGGGAAGTAAAACAGTAGTTAAAACAGGACTGAGATTGGGAAAAAGAAAAAGATACCCACTTTCACCACTCCCATTTGTTATTTGTATTGGAGGTTCTAGCCAGAGGAATAAGGCAAGTAAAAGAAATAATGGGCTTATAGGTAGGAAGAAAAGAGATAAAACTGTCTTTATTCACAGATGACAAGATTGTCTATATAGAAAATCTCAAAGAATCTGCAAAAAAGTTACTAGAATTAATGAGTTTAACAACATTTAGAATATAAAGTAAATATACAAAAATCAATCATAATTTTATATAGTAGCAATAAACAATTGAAAACTGAAACTAATAAACAATAGCACCCAAAAATACTTAGGAATAAATCTAACAAGATACATGCAAGATTTGTATCCTAAAAACTATAAATTATTAGTTATAACTGTAAATTATTAATGAAACTAAAGAAGACTTAAATGAATAGAGATATATATCATGTTCATGGATAAGAAAACTCAGTTGTGTTAAGATGTCAATTCTCCCCAAATGGATCTTTAGACTCAGTGCAGTAAATCCCAATTAAAATTTCATTTCTATTAAAATCCCAGCAAACTAATTTTTAGAAATTGACAAGCTTATTCTAAATTTACATGGAAAATCAAGGGAAGTAGAATAGCCTAAGCAATTTTGAAAAAGAACAAAGTTGGAGGAAACACACTACCTGATTTCATGACTTACTATAAAGCTACAATATTGAAGACTGGGCACTCCAAGAGTACCTGAGATAACATTCCTTTCTTGGAGAAAGGAAAGACACATAGATCAGTGGAAGAGAACAGAGTCCAGAAACATCCCGCTCCTTCAACAAAAGTGCCAAGGCAATTCAATGGAGAAAGGACAGTCCTTTTAAACAAATGATCCTGGAACCACATTATGTGTAAAAATGGACATTGATAAAAACATTGGAACATATACAAAAAGATTATCCTGAAACAGATCATAGAGCTAAGTGTAAAACATAAAGCTAACAACAAAAAGACAAACAATCCAATTCAAAAATGGGCAAAGGACTTGAAGAGACATTTCTCCAAAGAAGAGAGTGATCAACAAGCACATAATTGTTCTCAATTAAGCAAATGATCAAGATGTGTATGAAAAGGTGCTCAGCATCATTAGTCATTAGGGAAATACAAGACAAAACCACAGTGAGATATCACTTCACACCCATTAGGATGGCTATGATAAAAAATAATAGAAAATAACAAATGTTGATAAGATGTGAAGAAACTCAAACACTCCAATATTGCTGGTGGGATGAAAAATGATACAGCTGCTGTGGAAAACATTTTGGTGATTCCTCAGTAAATTGTACATAGAATTACCATATGACCCAGCAATTCTAATCCTGTGTATATACTAAAAAGAAGTGAAAAAGGGTGCTCAAACTTGTAGACAAATTCATAACAGCATTATTTACAAGAGCCAATAGGTAGAAACAACCCAAATGCTCATCAATTAATGAATAAATAAATAAAATATGATATAACCATACATTAAAATATTATTAAGACACAAAAGGGAATGAAGTACTGATACATGGAAGAACCTTAAGAACTTTATGCTAAGTGAAAGAACTGAGACACAAATGGCTATATTATATGATTCTATTTACATGAAATATCCAGAATGGACAGATCCAGACAGGAATTAGTGTATGCCAGGGGGCAGGAAAAGTGAGGAATGAAGAGTGACCACTGAGGGGTGTAGGGTTTCCTCTTGGGATGCTGAAAATGTTATTCAACTAGATAGCAGTGGTTGCTGCACAATATTGTGAATGTACTAAATAACATTGAATTGTATACTTTAAAATGGTAATTCTTATATTATATATATTTTACCACAATAAAAAAAACTATAAAGTTTCAAAAAGAAAACAAAAGAGAAAAATCTTATCTTGGGTTAGAAAAAATGTTTTATATAGCACACAAATTGCACAGGCCATAAAAGTAAAAATTAACACACTAGACTTAACCAAAACTAAAATCTCCTATAATTTCTTCTACTAAACAGAAGGGAAGCCACATACTAGGAGAAAATATTTTCAATATATATATCTGATAATAGACTGGTATTCAGAATATATAAAGAACTTTCACAACTCAATAACATAAAATAAACAACCCAAAGAAAAAAATAGGCAAAAGTTTTGGACACTTTACCAAAGAAGAGATGCAAATGCAAATAAGGACATGAAAAAATGCTCAATTATCACTAGTAATTAGGGAAATGCAAATGAAAACCATAATGAGACATCACTACACACCTATTAAAATGGCTAAAATACAGAAAAGCAAAACCTGACAATATCAAGTCCTGACAAGGATGTAGAGCAACAGGAACTCTCATTCATTGCCAGTGAGGATGCCAAGTGGTACTTACACTTTGGAAGACAGTTTCTGACACAGTTAAACATAAACTTCATGGAAGCTGACATTCCCGCTCCTTAATATTTATCCAAGAGAATTGAAAACCTATTTCCATACAAAAATCTGTAAGTGAATGTTTACAGAAGCTACACTAGTGATCACTAAAACCTGGAAACAGCACAAATGTCTATCAGCTGGAGAATGGAGAAATAATGGTACATCCATACATTAGAATGCTACTCAGCAACAAAAAGGAAAAAACCTACTGATATGTAACAACGTGGACGAATCTCAAATGCATTATGCTAGTGAAAGAAGTCAGACACAGAAGGTTATGCATTGCATGATTCCATTCACAGGACATTGGGCAGATCAGGGGCTGGTGTAGAGAAAAAACTGATGACATGGACACAAGGACCCTTTCTGAGAGTGATGGATATTTTCTAAATCTTGATGTGGTGGATGTTCTATGATTCCAGGCATTTTCCAAAATTCATATAACTGTACACCTAAAAAGGACAAATGTTACTGTCTATAAATTACACATGTGTAAGCCCGACTTTAAAAAATGCCTGAGAATATCCTTTGGTTCGGGCAGATGAGAAGAGCACCCAGCAATCCTGTCGAGAGCCATTTCACGGGCAAAGCCTGCAGCAAAATTGAGATAATAGCGCACTTTTATTCAATGAGGTAGAAAACCAAGCAGAGGATAGGACGAGTGGGCCTCTGTGAGTGCTCCATTAATCAAACTAACTGCTGTTTCTTTCCCTCCAGGCTTGTAATTTAAGCCCAGGAAAGTTTGGGGAGGGAAGGAGGAAGGGGAAGTGGGGTCATGATTCAGAATCTCCAAGGGCATTTGCGTTTGAAAATTTTTATTTATGATATTTAATTTGGAGGGAAAGTCCTATGTGTCAAATAAAAAGTAGGGAAAGTAAAGATAGACAAAACCTTTTTGTTGACGAAGATATCTAGGATAAAAAAGTGACACACTATGGGGCCCTGCTCCTTCCGCGTTCTTTGGTACAGCAGGAGGAGCAATGGAGATGAGATTTTTTTAATAATAAAAGGGGACATGGGATAATACAATTAGAGAAATTCTGTTCCATGAACTTATAATCTTCTGTTTAATAATAGGTCCAATATTGATAGTATTTTAATTATTTTTACCACTTTGTGTTTGAGCCTTAATTAACAGAAAACAACTTGTTCTAAGATAAGAAATAACAATTTCATTTCATTATTTCTACCTAGTGAGTGCATGGTGAGATAAGACACTTGCTTTAGAGTTGGAAAAAAATGAGCTGAATTGGTTTCCCTTTGCAAACACTTTCAGTATCTTTTGGATTGATGCACCAAATTCTCACTCTGCTCGGTGCTGAGGTGACTGCTGAGTGCCAAAATGCTGGGACCAGAAAACCAAGCTGAACACATGCGTCATGGTGAACAATTATAGCTCAGAATCTATCCTCGCAGGATCTGGGGTCCCTGTGATGGTATCATCCAGACACATCTCTCCTCCTCCTCTGACTGCAGCAAGCCTGAGCCAGATCTTGCAGGATGAGTAAGTGACATATGGCATGTGTGAAATTCCCCTCCACCCTGCTGCCCTTCCCAGAGCTGCCGTAGATGGCAGTGACGATTATAGTAACCTTGACTCCATAAGGAATGTGACAATTTAAACCCTGCAGACTACTTAGCAACAAGTTATTTGGAGCACTAAGCTATACTCTACGGCCCTGGAATGATGACTAAACCGGAAGCATTGAGCTCACATCTGGGAAGATCTGTTCATCAGGCAGAAACTGGCTTAACAGACAATAGCTAAAATTTTTCTACTATCATTTTTAATGGCTATTCTCATCAAAGAACAATGGCCTGCCTGTCAGGTCAGAGCTAACTGGCCCTTTGGCATATCTTAAGCTTCTTACATTCAGAGACGCAGGGCTGGTCTGGCCTGCAGTCTATCAGAGATCTGAACTCTCCAGAAATTTAAGAACACCAAAATTTGTCCCCAAGTCATGGCTTGGGTTTGGGGCAGCCCAGAGAATTTTATCAACTTCAGAGACCCCCTGGGAACTATGCTTTACGATCCAGCCTCAGCTACCCCAAATTATACAGGTATAAGGAAATGGAGGCAGAGAAGGGGATGTGGCTACAAGAATTTTTCCATAAAGGCTCTAGGATCCAGGACAAGTGTTCAGTGGTCCCCACAGCGGTTGAGGTCTTCAAGGACATTCTAGGGAAAGTCCTATAGCATGTGTGACAGTCAGCCTGCAAGAATTCCTGAATGTTTTTAACCATAGAACCCCTAATATCATGAACTAAAAAGAGAAATGGAAGGAATTAAACAACAAATGGTGATTTTTAACTCATGAAATCCCATGGGACATACAGTCTCAAATTCTGTTTCGGCAATTTCTTTTTTCAGTCCATAACTGCCATGACTCTGTGATTTTGAAACCGGGAAATCAACCTGAACACAAAGGGAAATTCAAATGGACACAAATTTATGAAAAGTAAACTTGAAAAAGAATTAGAAAACTTGTCACATAAATGAAGATTCTAGTACATCAGAATGAAACCTAAGTTTTAACTGTTCTCTCTATAGGGACATTTCCTGACAAAGAGTTTGATTCTTCCATCTGACTATTGAGTCTGCTGGCCGCAGTACTGAGCTCCATTTCTATAGATAATATATCCTAAACGTTTTCAAGTTGCTTGAGATTGTTAGATGCCCCCAGATGAACCAGAGTAAATATCTTCTGTGGCCCTCTCACCACTGTGGCTTATTTATATCACAGAAGCAAACAATAGTGACACATCTGTGTTTTAGGGACTTGACCACTGCTGGCTGGTCTGGAAAAGGTTGGTTGGTTGGTTTGTTTTTGGACAATGCCCTTCAATCATGAGAGTGATACTGGAACCCCCTTCTTGTATAGTAAGGCCTTAGTAAAACAAGCCCTGCTGTTCTGGGACTGTGTCCGAGTTGGACGTGGTCAGATTGACAGAGCAGCTCTTTCCTTCTCAGGGTCCAGTGAAGGCCCTCACACCGTGGCACACTCTTGCTGATTCTGTTGCCATTCCAGAAAACGGACACCGGGCAATGGAGCCACCAGCTTCACCAAGCTCACTGTGAATCTTGGCTTGAGATTTTTCAAGCCCATTGTATTTTGAAGTAGGATTTTCCTTATTGAAAAAGTCTGTCTTCATTATTTCTGTTTGATTGACATATAAAGAATTCACAATTCAAAGTGACATTCTGAATCAGACCGCTCAGACTGGTTGGATTGGATTGTCACTTGCCATTCTCCCTCTCCTTGCCTTTTTATTTTTTTTTTTAATTTGTTGAGATTCTGATAGTATTCCCACCATAAAATAAGTCAACTCCAGTGTTAGAATAACTCTTCATTCATATGCTCTGAAATTCTTGCTTCTGACTTAGCCCTCTCAGTCTCTGTGAAAAGTCTTTTAGATGCAATCTTTGATGTGTCACCGCTTGTTATGGAATAAGACAGCAGCCCAGTGTGCCACACCCTCACGAGGGCAGGCCTGGGACTTTGTCCATAAAATGAAAAATTAGCAGTGCATTATTCCAATTCCAATGAATGTGTAAGTATCAAAGGCCATATTCCATCTGGTCCTCTTCACAGGAGACTGAAAGACGACAGGCAGGAATGTTGACGGCCACACCACTTAATTTCTATTGAGACTAAAAAAGAAATAAAGAGCAGATCCAGGCTGCCAGCAAACAGAAGACAAGCATATGGTTGCCAAAATGACAAGAACAACTGGGGTAGAGAAGACGATCTGCTTGAAATGGCATAAGAGTTTCTGCATTGCTTTCGATCCACACCCACCCTGGCAACTACTGCAATTGCAGAAGCCTTCAATTCTTCAAGATTGTGCAGATACTAATTTAGACTTGGCCTCTGATTTGTTATAAAATGCAGCTCTTTCATGGCATAAATGCAGAGCAGAGACGAACCTGATTAAAGATGCCTATGAGACCTTCCTTCTCATCCCGCCTCTTAGGCGTGAATCACCACTTCCTCCTAAAATACGAAGGAGTGATAAAGTGGCTTTCATGTGGGATGTACAACGGGTAATAAGTGAGCTAGAAAAAACACAACTCCCTGAATCACCCACATGCCATGGGTTCTCAAGGCAATCCTGAGAGATGCTGAGATATGACAGGAAGTCTAAGATTCTGCTGGCTTATCCCATATGTTGAGAGTCTAACAACTTTACAAAAAAGTTGTTAAAGGGAAAGAGGGCAGTTTCTTCAGAGTTGTCAGAGAAACTCAAGCAAGAGGCAGTGTGTAGCTCCTTGATATCCTAGTGTCATTGGCCTTAGAAAACTTTAACTCCAAATGATAGATCTGTTCTTGTACATCAAAAAAAGGACTTTGTGACTTTGATTCATGAGTGATATTAAAAGCCCATCTTCTTTCCTTTGAGCAACAGTAGTAACCCCGGCCAACTACCTGCGCTGAAAACCACAAAGCTTGACATATTATATGCTTTACAAGACACTAGTTCTATTGAGTGGAGTCAGGATATACCTCCAGCATGTGATAGTTAATTTTATATGTCAGCTTGACTGGGCTAAGGGATGCCCACTTAGCTGGTAAAACATTATTTTTGGGTGTGTCTGTGATGGTGTTTCCAGAAGAGATTAGCATTTGAATTGATGGACTAAGTAAAGAAGATGCACTCCCACCAGTTTGAGTGGACATCGTCCCACTGGTCGAGGGCCTGAGTAGGACAAAAAGGCAAAGGAAGGATATAGTCAGTCTCTCTCTCTGAGTTGGGACATCTGTCTTCTGCCCTTGGACATTGGTGCACCTGGTTCACAGGCCTTCAGACGCCGACCTGGACTTACGCCACCAGCTTTCCCGAGCCTCCAGCTGTAGACAGCAGGTCATGGGACTTCCTGTTCTCCATAATCGAGTGAAGCAATGTCTATAATAAATCTCCATGTATACCTACATATACATATATACACGTGTGTGTGTGTGTGTGTGTGTGTGTATGTATTCTCTGGAGAACCTTGATTAATACAGAGACTCTGCTAAAAGCTTTTCAGAATTAAGAAGATGAACACCTTCTCTTTTAGTATTTTGCTTCTACTGTGGCTGTTCTCAAATTCAGAAAGCCCATACTCTCTCAGAAATGAAGAAATCACCTTAAACTACCACAAAGACCATGACTTGGTATTTACAATTTCATTTATAAACAGATGTTTTAAAAAGTGTTCTCTGTTTTACATTCCTTTCAGGAAATATAATAACATGGTTATAAAGGAAAGGTGGATTTATTCGTGGTCATTTCTGAGATGGAAATAAGCAAGAGGTTACAAATATTTAATGACTTATAAGTTGTCCCTATGGGACCTTTATGATCATTCTTACTTTTATTTCCTATTTTTTAATGTCATCCTGTGGAAGGCTAGAGAAAAACTTCACATGTGTAACAGGGACCCTCACACAACACAGAGCCTGGCTCATATCAGGAGCTAATTGCTTGAAGAATGAACAAATCCTTGTAGTGTACTACAATTCAAAGCTTTTAATAGATTTAGCATGGTGGCAAAAATCCATATCACCAATGCTGCTACAGGCAGCAGATCCCTATACACATTCCCAGGGAACTTTTAAAAACTATAAATTCCCACCCCATGCCTTATGTTCTCTTATACCCCATTTTAAGGCCTCCAACTTACTAATCACTATGTCCTATCACTTAGGCAGGTTGGAACAGAAAATGAGTTAAGGATAAGTGCTTTTGCCCTAAGTTCATCAATGTCATTATCACCTTTGGTTCTGGCTGGCATCGGCAGAGTTAGATACTATTCTCTTTAATTGAGACTTATATCCACCTTCCATAGGTATAGCTGAGGTGACCATAGTTACCAAATCTAAAACATGCAACCATCAAATGGAGTACATCATCCAGAAGGTACAACCATATTTATGGAACAATAGGCAAAGACATTTTAGTTTGGGTCTAGTCTAGAAAACTCAGGTCATTTGGTTGTTTTTGTAGTGTTGTGTTTCATGGTTTTGATACAGTTGTAGTTTTCTAGAGATTTCCTTGAATGGTAGGATGAATCTTAAGAAAAATGGATTTCCACATTTGAGTTACGTTTCAGATTGAACTTGTGGGCTGTCAGAGCCTAATCGCTGCCGTACATTGCTCTGCTCGTGGCTTTTTCTCATATTCCAGAGAGTGTGCATCTCTGTACACCCAAGACCTAAGAGCAGAGGCATGTGGACTCAAACCCTGGGTGTCTGGGCAGAGGCGGAAGCAGCCTCTCATTTGCACATAATGGTTTTGTGGTTTGCCTTTTTGTTTATTTGCGTTAATATAAAAACAATGCTTCAAATAATTTACCACCAAGAAAATCACCACTCTGGGAAGCTGCATCCTATTCAGGCTCTTAGTTCTGGTGCCTGCCCTCCTCTTGCGCCTGCCACACTGCATGGATGGTTAGGGCATCCTGAGGGTCACCACACTTTAAATAGAAATGATGCGAGTAGGTTGTTGGAAATAAACTCCCAAATGTGCACACTGAATGAGGGGTGTGTGCAAACAGTGCACATAATATCTCTTCCTTGCAAGTGTCTATGTGGTAACCCTGAGCCTGGCTTTTAAGTACTAACCTCAACTTGAAGAACAAGGAGAAGGAAACGATACTTAACATACACTTAGAGTTTCAGGGAAATAATAATCAACCATCACAACCATCCAGGGAGTCAGTTATTAGAAGGCTAATTTTAGGGATGAGGATCAAAGCTAAAAGAAATAAAATCACTTCTCCAAAGTTGTATAGGACAAAGAACGTATCCCTTTCCAAATACACAATGTAAAACTAGAAAGTATGTTGGTATTCTCTGAGGCATGATCTTGGTTTCTTTTAGTTCATACGTAAAATTTCTACCACACCCAAATGCGTGCAGTGGGGTATGCTTGGGGTGGTTATTCAAAGGGGGACAGATTAAGGCAGAAGGCTAATTCTTTCTTGTAGGTATAAAAAAGAGAACACAGACAAACAAATGAACAAACAAAAAAGAGAACATAAAAAGATATATTAATGAGTTATATCTCCTGTCTACTTTTAAGGAGAAATACTTACACTTATTTTTTAATGTGCGATATTAGTGTCAGGATTTATTTCTCTACACTGTATTTGTAAAAAGCTCTCAAACACTTTCTTAAATATATGCATATGGTATAATATAAGAAAAAAAAATCATGCCTCAGACTAGGAGTAGAAACATGGTGAATGTTCCAGAAAATTTCTTTTTGATGGAGCTGGCATCTAGGAATTCTGAACCACAAGATCTGAGGAAGAAATGGAGGGAAAATCATTTTTGTATTTTCTAAGATGAAGGCAAAGTGTATAGTCTCTTTTGGTTTGTGTCCAGGACTTTTGGAAAGCCTTTCAGTGAGCACCAAGTAGGTAAAAAAGGAAATACAGATAAGTCTTATTACAGTCTCCAAACAGGTTATTATGCCAAAGAGTGTGACAAATGTTTCTCTAAAGTATGAACAATTAGGTGTTACGGGAGTAAAAAGGGGGTGTCTGAGGAAGCCAACCCAGACAAGGCAGACCCCGAGCAGAGCTTTGCAGGTGAGTGGCATTCTAGGCACAGACCGATTCACAGGGAATATGGGAAAAGATTAAGGGTACTAATTTTTCATTTTTAAGCTTAGCTACAAAATGCAATGGCCCCATTTGAATCAAAAGCTAACCATATAAGGTCATCGAGGTGAACAGATTGAATTTTCTTGACCTCACTGTTTTTTTGAGGGGAGGTGAGCCTGTCCTCCTCTAAAGGTACATCCCTAGGATGGCAAAACAGCTTGTTCCTGTCACTGTGAGCGGAGCCCCGGCTGCAGTCACCGTTTTGGGGCACGGCACGTGTTGGAAGCCAGGCAAGGACTACATTTGCTCCTGTAAGTTACATCTGGGATACTTTTAGCCTTAAGATGTCCTTTTTCTTTCAGTCACTTGGGGTAAAGCATGGTGATTCTACTCTCAAAATGATTCTCTTGACAGGAAAGAGGTTCAACTAGAGATTCTTATGGAGGCTAGAGAAACCCTTGCAACAAGAAAGCGGAATGAAGAAACAGCCCAAAGAGAAACAGAGATGAGAGAGAGAAAGAGAGAAAGGGAAGGAAAGAGACAGAGAGAGAGAGACTTCACTGAGAGAGAATTTGCTTGAGTATCACGAGACTCTCCCGTAACATTAAAATGTTTTCCACTGGAATTAGAGGGTTTCTAAGACTTAAAATTAAAGCATTTTACACACACGTTTATATGAAGACATCATAAAGACAATAATCTCATTATATATTTATATAGACATTTAAATGATGGCATAATAAAGACCATAGTCTAATGGTTTATTTGCCTCTGCAATAATCATCAGAGATTATTAGTTTCTGCAAGAATTAATTGCTTTGTTTGATCTGGGGAAGAGTTTTTCCTTGCAACATGCTCTTACTTTCTCTCCAGGACTTTAGGAGCTATTGTTGTTTTCAGGTTAGCAGTCGCGGCCTTCCCTCTCTGAAGGCCCGGGGCTTACGAAGAGGCCGTTTGAAGATGAGCACATCATGGTAAACATACCTTCAGCTGCACGATTCAGGTGTGGGATTTCAATAACGCTTTTGCTCAAATACATATGTGGACATGCAAATTCATCTATTTTGGGGGCCTAAGGTCTGTGTTGTATCAATGCGTATGAAGTGCACCTCAACAGCACAAAACAACATAAGCACGTTACACAGAGAGCACTGGATTTTACGAACCACTTGAAATCTCTGGAGGGAAATGTCATTTCATTAGGAGGCTTCTTGGCTGCTAATCAAGTGCTTTTCATCTCCTTAAGTGCATTGATCTGGTAACAAATTCCCTTCTCTGAAAAACAAGCCATTTGGGAAAGCATTTTCTAAAAGTACACTCAAAGAGGTCTGTTTTTCTTTGGTAAATATAAACACTGAAGAATTACCAGGAATTAAAGCAGAATAAAAGCCCAGCATCTGATTAGATGTTGGGACTACCACCAAATTCTTCACAGATCTTACTACTCGTCAAAATCTCCCCTCACCACCACACGTTCTAGCTATGATGTCTGCTGTTGCGATTGACATCTGGGATCCTAGGTGCCATGCTCTTTTAGTCACTTGGAGTAA
This sequence comes from Eulemur rufifrons, assembly GCF_041146395.1. Classification (NCBI taxonomy): domain Eukaryota; kingdom Metazoa; phylum Chordata; class Mammalia; order Primates; family Lemuridae; genus Eulemur; species Eulemur rufifrons. The sequence continues at coordinate 13,763,662 of NC_091000.1, forward strand.
ACTATGGTAGACTGTCAGAAGATGACAAGGCACCACCTTGGTTGTGGGGTCTGTGGAATGCATCACAATGTTTTTAATGAAATAAATGATGCCTTTGTGATTCTCAGCATGTAGTGCTGAACAAATATAAGTCAAATATAAACCTACATTTTAGATTACAACGTTATATTTTCCACTCAAAGTTAGATGTTTTTTAAATAGTATAAAATTCAAACACTAGGGCACAAATCAGTGCACTTCTCGCATTCCTTTCTGTTACTCATTTAGTCCGATGTCCAACTTAAACCATGCATCTTAACTAGGATGTTCCTGGTGTGGAGTGAGCAGCAGTGTCCTGCCGATCACAGGCTACGTGATCAGGTCAGGTTCTAGTTCCATTTCCTCCCACACAACCATGTGACCAGGGCAAGTTACTTAATCCATTGAGTGTTAGCTTCTGTATAGGTAAAATGCCAAGAATGCCATATGTCTATCATCCAGAATTGTGGCAAATCATAAACAAGATTATGATTTAATATGCCTAGGTCACTGCCTGGCATGTAGAAGACACACAATAGAAGTCACTTTTTCCTTCCTCCCACCCCTATAGTTATCACTCCACTATCTTATCTACAGCTAAAACCTTCATGAGCTTTGTAAATCTCTGGATTTTTATTAGCATCAAGGGCCCTCTGTTCATTTTTTTTTTTTTTTTTTTGGCATCACAGGTTAAAATACTCTGTTTTTCTTTACCACTGCTATGGCTTGAATGTGTCCCCTAAATTTCATATTTTGGAAACTTAATCCCCAAATTCATATATTGATGGTATTTGGAAGTGGAGCCTTTGGGAGGTAATTAGGATTAGATAAGGTCATAGGGTGGAGCCACCCTGATGGGACTAGTGGCTTTACAAGAAGAGGAAGAGAGACCGGAACTGGTACACTCTTGCCTTCCTGCCATGTGATGCCTTCACCATGTTCTGATGCAGCAAGAAGGCCCTCACCAGATGCGGCCCCCGACCTTGGACTTCCCAGGCCCCAGAACTATCAGCTAACTAAACCACAATTCTTTATAAATTACCCAGTCTGTGGCATTCAGTTAAAGCAATAGAAAATGGACTAAGATAACTACTTTATTTTTTTATTCTCACTTTTCCTCCCCTTTCTCCCTTGTGCAGCAGAAATAAAAATGCTATGATAAAATAAGATGCTTCGTATTTGTTGGGTATTACAAATTGCTATGTGACACGCTTCCTTTCCACCAGGTCCATACATTAATTGCCTTTTAGCTGAGGTTGCTGTGAACATTGGCTTCTCTTAGGCAAGCCACTTCATAGTAGGCCATTAAGGAAGAGACACAGAAAAACTAAAACAAACAAATAAACAAACAAAAAAACCCCACATCACCCACTATGATGAATAAGATCAAAATCTATTTTTAAACAGAAAACTGAACCTGTTTTTAACTAAAGAATTAATTGACTTCATGAACTACTCTACGTAATAATTGCAGAAAATTCAAAAGGTATGGTAAAAAGTACAAGAACTTTTCATTTTCTTTCCTTGTAACAACTTTATTTCTTACAATAAAAGCAAAATGAAGCTAAAAACATCAGGAGGAGTATAGAGATTTACAACAGTCTCCAATAATGCCTTGAAATAACTGATCACTTATTAGTTCCTGTAAAACCTTTGAGATTTTCTCATTATTGAGATTGTAGTCCATTTACGCATTAAAACAAATACATCCTAGGATTTGGTTGGACCCAAAAGGCTAGTGGAAAACAGGCATGAGAAAAACGTTACAGGAAATTGCCAACAAAACAACCACCAGCAGCAACTTGGTTTATTCTATTGTTTGTAAGGAGGTTTCTCACAAGTCTTTAAAAACATATAATGTTGGCCTGAATAGGACTGACTTCTGTCAGAAAGACTGAAGGAATAGCATTCGTTCTGCAAATGCACTATGGCTTTCTTGGGATTCCTTAGGGTGGAAAGTAAATGCCTTCAGTACCATTTTTCTCATGAGACAAAACTCAAATGTTTCAGCAGAGCCCACCCCATCCTCCCAGCAGCTCCTCCGCTCGCCCCCGCCTGCCTCTCTTACCTCTTAATCCCCTTCCCTCGCACCCCGCACTTCCACATTCCGTGCAGTGCCTCAAAGCGCTGGGCTGTTTTGCCACTCCTGCCTTTGCTGACCTTGCTTCCTTGCTAGGCACGCCTGTTCCTCCTCTGCAAGGTCACCTCCCCTCTACAGCATCCCCGACCCCCTCCTTCTCATGGGAAATTGACCGGTCCCTCTTGTTCAGGTCCCTATTCTCCACAGAGACGTGTATTCTAGGCCCTATGACATGTTTTACTTTTGCTGGCTCTCATACCCACCTCCTCTAGTAGACTGCAAGCTCCCTGAGGTCAGAGACCGTTTTAAAGTCACCTTTGTATTCTCAGTGCCTGGGACACAAAGGGTGACCTATAAAAGATGGTGCATAAATGGAAGCATGAGGTAGAGGGATAAGGACTTAAGCAAGAAGGAGTGTGGACAATCAACAAAAACCTAAGGCGCTGGTGGCTTTTATTTCCAAAAACAGGTGCTTAGAGATAACGAACAGGTAAAGAAACAATGCCGTGAGGCGCACAGAGAGATGAATGGTAGGTGAAAATGACGCTGGGTCTTTAAAATTTTAACCATATGCTAAACATTCTTCCATGATTTATTGTCAACATTTTTTTCAGCTTTAACTTTGGAGTTTGCTTAAAGGTGGTTCATAAATAAAAGGTCACTGGTAATTGTATCAGCTGCAGGTTCTGGGAAACTTTCCACGGGCTATGAGATAGGATCTCACAAATATAATGAGCAAATGAAGAATGAGAAGAGCGAGACAAAGAAGATTGACTCATAAATTCAGGAGGCAGCTGCTGAATCCCTACACGTTCCAAATACTGTGCCAGGCACTGGATGGGTAAGATTGATAGGGTTTTTCCTCTAAAAGAGCTTGCCCTCCAGGGCAGAGGAAGATGGCAAACAAACAAACAAATAAACAAATGAATGGTTGATAATGTCCGACCATGAGGAATGTCATGCAGACCAGAAAGAGTGACTAAAGAGGGCCTGAGGGACTGCTTTAGAGCGGCTGGTTCGAAAAGGCCTCATAAGGAGTTGACATTTATGCTGAGACCTCATTGAATAGAAGAGTCATGAGAACATCTGGGAGAGAATGTTCTGGGCACACAGGACGTGTGTGATCTGTGTGATCAGAGTGAGTTCGGAGAGCTTGGGAAACGGGCAGGGGGCTGGTGGGGCAGAGCACAGCGCGGGAGGGAAACGGGGGCTCGGATGGTGAGGCTGCAGGAAGAGAGGGGACAGCTTGTGGAGTGCCTTAGAGGTCACGGTGGGGAATTTGGATTTTATTCTCAAAGCATTTAAACTAAAGGAGCGAAAGAGATCTGACTTGCATTTTATAGAGACATTTGATACTAGGGTTGCAATTGGGAGCAGGACAATGCCGGCAACAGTCTGGATGAGAGAGATGACGGTGGCATGAGCGAGGTGCTGGTGACAGAGACGAGGACATTGCAATCACAGCAGCTAACTAGGTAGAGAGTATGGAGAGGAAGGTAATTGCTGGAAATACTATACAAAATGAATGGAAAACTGTGTGTCACGCACACACATGAAAGAGAGAAATAGAGGAGTTACGAAGAAATGCAACTGCAACACGGAGACACAGGAGGAGCAGGGCTGTGACTCCAGATCGGGTGTGAAGCTGCCGGATCACACAGATTCACATGGCACAGGCAGATTCTGCAGAGCCTCCAGCCTTATAGGCCATGGTATGGAGTGTGATGGATCTGAAAAGCAATGAAGAGTGGCCACTGCTAGGTGTTAGGCATGACAGTGACATGATAAATTTGATTTTGAGCAAACTGCCTTTCTTTTACAGTGAGTTTTACCCTGAGCGATATGGACTGGTGGGTCACCAGATGGGAGCCAGGCCCACTGTTATATACGGTTCCCAGGGGGGTTCCTCTCCTGAGCACAAGTTCACCAAGAGACCACTGCTTGCCTGGCCGTGCGATTATCTCTGAGTAACCCTGTCTCCCTAATTAAATTCTTAGCTCATTGAAGGTAGCCGCTGCATGTGGTTTATCTTTAAAATATTTAATAGTATCTCACACACAATATGCAAGAAATACATATTTCCTGGATGAATGCTTCATGTTATAGGATAATTTTTGCTCTGGGGTGAGGCCCATTTTCCTTCTCGACCTCAAGTCCCCATTTGTTTCTCCTGCACTGAGGCTGGCGAGGGGTGTCTTTCCGTATCAAATACACTTGACCATTTCTAGACAGGTGAGTAAGCTTGGACATCATTAATTACCCATCTACCTGCCTTTTCAGAACCTCTGGGACTCCTGCAGCCCACCCTGCTCACGTGTCCAGTGCCCTTCTCTCTGCACCCCTCCTCCCGGCCAGCCCCAGGGCCCTGCACAACAGGGCAGAGGTGAGGGGGGACAGGGAGAAAGTTGTGACAAGCTCTTAATGTGTTCCATGCTGCTCAGCCTAAATGCACAATCCCTCCACGTAGTATTTGCATGTTTACATTAGAAGAAGCATGGTATTAAAAATTTTTAAAGAGCAGGGGGCATAGATGAGGAATTATAGGAACCGTCTTCTTTCAACAACATGTATATTATGAATAGCAATCAACCTTTATCGAGTGCCTATAGGTGCCAGGCAATATGGAGGGTACTGAGGTTGAAAAAAAGAGATAAAAATAATATGCAGCCCTACAAAAATATTTTTAATTCAGTTGGAGAGACAGTTGCCATACTGTGCAAAGTCCTATCTTCATTTCATTATGAACTTTATCACTACCTGCAAACCAGCACACTAGCAGCTTTAATTCATAAACAAAAAGACACCATGTTAAATATACTGCCTTCATATCCATTTGGAATTATTTCATAGATTTGTTTAGAAATACTAGTGCTATTTCATAATATTATTATAATCATTCAGTTTTCAGGTTTCCTAGTTTGTCAGGGTCTTTAAATTCATTTACCATCCTTCTTGTTTAGAATTGAACCTCCAATCAGTTTTAATGGTATTTTCATGATTTCTTAAGCAGAATAAGATTCCATAGAAAATGCAATTGTGAATTGGATCTAGGTGGAAGATATGTATCACCTCCAAGGAGAAAGACCAGCTTGTCAATTTTCACATTTTTATTAACCTATCAAGTGTTATGATTGTGTTTTAAATGTAACCTCTTCATCACAGGACTTTCATTTTCTCCCCATTTTAGTGTTATGTGTACCATTCAGAAAGGGCAACAACAATACTGGGTTCCTTGTTAAATTTTTTAGCTGTGAAATAAAGCGTAAAAAGAAGATAAAGGTCTCTACAGAAATAGAGATTATTATTCACAGACTTAACCACAAGCTTCACATGTTTTCCATCCTATTTATTTTGCTCCACAAGATAAGGTGAGGTATGCAATGGCTAACTCTTGTGTTATAGTTAATTTTAACTCTCATATCAATAAGCAGATGCCTTTTCAAGTTATAAAAAGTGTGCCATTATTATTATCAACTGGAGAGAATGAAGTCATTGTTCTCACAATACTATAAAAAGCCAGAGTATAACAGAAGAGGGAAAACATACTTCAGGAAAAAAAAAATCTCATGCAACCAACAAACTACCTTTTGAGGCAAAGAATATCACATTGACTTTTCCCCACAAGTAAGCATTAGATTCAAAGAGAGAGATGAAAAGCCCGGAATGGAAGTAGTCTCCCCGAAATTAAGGGATGGTTATATGTGAACTTTATGTCATGATGCTCTGTTTATTACTTGTACCATGAGACTTTTACATGTTGATTTGAAAACTCTTCCACAAAGCAGAAAAATTAAGATAGAAATATCCAGTTCAAATGTGGATTATTAGCACATTTGAAGATTTGAAATCATCACCCCTAACTACTACTAGTTTTGCTTATATCAGATTAAGTTCTCAGGATTAGGGAAGCAGGAGGCAGGAAAGGAATTATTTAACAACTTACTAAAAGAAAGTAACTCGGTGGGAGTGAATAAAACGCCCCATAGGAAATGGGCTGTATGTGATGAGAACGGGAGGTGAAGACTAACTTGAACAGGCACACAACAGGGGACGCCACCGAGGCTGCTGTAGGATCAGCCCTCCCGCTCCCTGCACAGTCCACGCTCCTGCAACCCTCCCACCTCCCCGAGGGAAAGCTGAGTCTCGACACTACCTCAGACATCCTTCTGTTCTGTATTTTCCTTTCTTTGATGTGGCTGCCAAGATGGAATAATTTAGAGTACCCTTTATCACTCAAGGAGAATAACTCACATAAGTTTAATTATCAGCCTCCAACTCAAGTGACTGAAACCTAAGCAATACAGTAACAACAGCACAATGGCCGTCTCTCTACATGGAAGTGACAAAGGGCGACAATCCGTGTGATTCCACGGACTCTGCTGCTTCTGCCTGTCATCCCTCCACCCTGCCGAGACACCCCCACCTCACCAAAACCCACTAGTTAACTACATTGGAAATAATCCTCTTCGTTGAGGTGCCATATACAAACCTCAGACCTAAAATTAGAAGATTAACTATTTCCAGTCTCCCTTGAGATCCAGTAAAAACAAACCAACCAACCAACCAACCAACCTTTGAGGGATTTAGGATTTATGTCCATATCCATCTATGTATATGTACATATATATATATATATATGTATATATGCTTTGAGGGTCATTAGGTTCTGAAATGGGAACACTGAACTTTGCAGAACACTATTTCAAGAGCATCTTTTCTAAAGGAATTAGTTCACCCACTCAGGAAATTTTCAATACACTCTTAGCCTAACTTCTAGGAGTTTCCGTCCATTTGAAGCACTTCATATTTTTCTCTAGTCCTTGCTAATGTGGCCTCTGGTTCAGGTCTCAAAGACTAGTCAAGCTGTGGCACCATCAGGTTTTCTTTATTTATATATTTTCTTTTTTGTTTCCCATTTTACATTTCACAGGAGTTACCTAATAGCCATCAGGTTTTAAATTCTGCCCCCCAATTTTTTTTTTTTTTTTATCAAATACTGTAAGGCAAAAATTCTACCTCTTTCTTGATAAACATAACTTTTAATTTCTCTCACACATAGTGCTGAGATTTTTATTTTAGTGACCAAACAGGTTTGGCTCTGAAGTACAAACTGTCCACAAACCAGTTTCAAATGACATGATTTAACTAGGCTCTTTGCCATGTGTATCCTTGAACTCTCACCCAGGAAATGCAGGTCATGATTTGCACAAATTGCCAAGGGAAATTCCAGAAGGCCCAGAAAAACCTCAAAAATGTAGTCACATTGGAGAGTTTTCTTTTAATGTTTTCTAATCCCTGGGCTGGTTTCTGTAGTTATTATAAAAGATCCCTGTCACCGACCAATTGGCATTGTAAGACACCGGTAACCATTACCAAGAAGTGGCTGGGGGACGTGGGTGTTTGGCAAGTACTGGCCTTGAGATCAACTAAATGAGCCAATGTTCCCAGCCTCACAGCAAACAAACCAAGTGCAATGTTCACCAGGAAGCTAAAAGGAGTGCTTGTGCCAAATCAGACTTAATTTCATTTTTAATTTCATTAATATAATTGTTAGTACCAAGACTCCATTAAAATAAAGTACCTTGACTTGGAATTGGGTCTTACTTAAACAGAACTTTCCTTCTTGCGTGAAAAACAATTATATACTCACACATATATATTGCACTTAATGCACATTCTATTTTACAAGGGCCATGGGTCTGATTTCAGAGCATCATTTTTCTTCCTCCTGTGTCCCGGCCCATCATACATAGTGGAGGTAATAACAGATTCAATTAGCTTACTTTACACAATTGAGGCTGCTCTGCTTTAGTTTGTTGAGTTCAAATCATTTTTAAACAATTATTTCTAGGCAGGACAGTGTCAGTTTTTTCTCATTTCTCTTTTTTCCTGCAGCCCCAAATTTTCAATTCTAATTCTATTCTAATTCAATTCTAATCCATATAACATATTATATGTTTGACAAATGTATTTGTTTCCCATCTTGACAACAGGCTAGAAACCTCAGTAAAAGACACAGATTATTGTCACCTCAAAATTTATTTTATCACTGTTGCTACTATATCCTGAATTGCCAGATTCAATGAATGTACCCTTCTTAATCTGAATTGTTTGTTTCAATTAGTGCTCTGCCCCAAGAATTGGCTTTATGGAACAAGGTAATAAAGGCAGGATGCCAAGTTCTGAGAAAATAATACCTGCAGTGCAGTAATGAGGAGAGATCTTGCTCAAGTGTAACACAATGTGTACTAAAATATTGAAGGTTTATTTTAAAGATACAGATAGAACTTCCTCTTAGCAAAGAGTTAAATAATTTTTAACTAATCTAGACTCTGAATTATGTCAAGATGATTCCTATTCACTTGATAGGCACAGGTAAAGCTAGAAATGTCCCAAGGTTGAAGGGGACTCTATACCGTGGCTGTAAGATCTGTGTGTGCACAAGTTTCATTTGCTCCATACATAGTAGGTGAAAATCTCAGTTCAAGAAGTCAGGGCTGAAGAGGAATGATTACCTTTCCCTTTTGTTTAAATCAACTTAAATTTGATGTCAACCTTTGCACTGGCAGGAAATGAAACCTTGGTCATTATTGTTTGTTTTTTCCCTGAGCCCCACTCCCATCATGCAAAGGTCCTCATATCTGTCTACACCCAGTGTTGAGGGGAGGCCCCAGTCATGAGGACAAAGCCATTCATTATCTATCCTCTGTGTCACCTTTGGCCTGGGGACTCTGCTCCTGGTGGCTATACTTGGCTCTGGAAGTCCCCAGTGAGGTTAGGGCATCTGTGCTTTGAGGGGCACCCTCTCTAGGGGCACCCCACAGCCAACTCTCTGAGGTCCCACTGACTCCACAAAGTACTCACAGGACAAATACCACCCACCTGTATCTCATCTGTTAGGAAATCTCTCCCTCTTGAGGCCTTCAAAGGCCAAGTCCTTTTTCCTGTTCCTTCAGGAGGCTGCCTAATCTCAATTCATTTAAGCCCCTATAAAAGACAGGAAGTGCCTCTAACTTCTAACAGGAAGTTCGAAGAGTAGAGTAACAGTAGAAACAGAAAGCTTCTATGTTCTAAAAGGCACCCCCTGCCATCTAAAATTTCAAGAAAGAGGCATTAGTCTTCGGTTGAGGGGCATAAAATGGAAAAAACAGAGACAACACAGACAAATTAATATTTCAATAAATTACCTCACCGCTATTTAACATCTTGATTGCTGGCTAAGTGCCGTCTTTTTTGAACCATCACCTATTGTTGTTTTTTGTCTGTGAAGCCTGTTTGGTGGAATAGAGAAAAGCTAAATGTGTTTGGCAAAATCCGGTGGCAGGGAAGTTGTCTCCCTCACCAGGACCGTGTCACACTGCCAGATAACTCTACCCCAGAGTATTGTTTCGGAATCGGTACAGAAACATCCCTTGTTGTAGGCAGTGGTTGGGCAATTTGTCCAATATAAATTTGATGTTCCTTTAAGTTTGCCCAGAATGTTCTGTTTTAAATGCAACGTGATGAAGGCAAACAAAATCCTCCAGGGTTAAATCTAGCAGTGAGACAATGCCGACTTCATGGAGCATCAGAGAAATACACAATCGCAGCAAAGCTCTGAATGCTCTGGCAAACAGTTTGCATTGGGTGGTGAACAAGTGAAAACTAAACAGAACTCCGCCCAGTGGGGACAAGCATCTCGGAAGAGGACAGGTACCACATCAAAAAGCCAGGGACTAGGGTAGGCAGGCAGTTTTCTAGTCTAAACAGCAAACTCTAAGAATAGGGATGATATAAATAAATAATAGGAAATATTGTTTTCCTAATCTTTCTGACTTAACTGAAGAACTGCATTGGGACACTCTTTCTGAGAAGGAAATTCATTCAGTTGTTAGAATCTGAATAACATCAGCTTAACCAAATCAAAGGTTTCTTTTTTTTTTTCTCTTAAAAATAGTAGGCAGATGAAGACTTAACCTTCCGTCAGTTGCCCTTGGCTGTAATTGTGTGAACGACCTTGCTCCTAACACAGGGACAAGGCCATTTATTTGATTCCAAAGTTAAAGAGCTATGATCACATTTTACCCTACCTTGTTTTGTTTTTTCCGCATGCTATTGAATACTATGTTTAGCACAGTGCTTCACATGTGTGGATATTTATATTTTAAAAATCCTGGCTCTTTATTACTGAATACCCGGCTGAATGGAGTCAGGTTTCGTCGTGAAAGTGTAGGGGTGATGCAGAGAAAGTGTGAGGCAGTCAGTCATTTGGAAATTCCCTGAAAGTTCTCATACCAGGAAGTACCTGCTGAACTACCCGTTTTATAATATACCCAACTCTGAGGTTAAAACTACCCGAGTTAAGGCCGGGCCCGGTGGCTCACACCTGTAATCCTAGCACTCTGGGAGGCCGAGGCGGGTGGATTGCTCGAGGTCAGGAGTTCAAGACCAGCCTGAGCAAGAGCGAGACCCTGTCTCTACTAAAAATAGAAAGAAATTATCTGGCCAACTAAAATATATATAGAAAAAATTAGCCGGGCATGGTGGCACATGCCTGTGGTCCCAGCTACTCAGGAGGCTGAGGCAGAAGGATTGCTTGAGCCCAGGAGTTTGAGGTTGCTGTGAGCTAGGCTGATGCCACGGCCCTCACTCTAGCCTGGGCAACAAAGCGAGACTCTGTCTCAAAAAAAAAAAAAAAAAAACAAACAAAAAACTATCCGAGTTAAAAATAAAACAAAAACAGACAAATAAAAACAACAACAACAAGGAATAAATTCAAGAGATGAATTAGTTAATAACAATGTGTTGCGTACTTGAAAATTGCTAACGGAGTAGATTTTTCATCCCCCAAAAATAAATATATGAGGTAATGCCTATGTTAATTAGCTTGATTTAGCCATTCCACAGCACATATATATTTCAAAACATTGTCTTGTACACCATAAATACAACACAATTTTCATTTGTCAACTGAAAAAGATTAATTAAAAACAACAACAACAAAAAGCCTCTCCTGGGGGCAGGCATTTAATTCCTCTTGTGGTCAATTCATATCGTTCTATAACTGAGTGAATCTGCATATTAAGTATATTTGTTGAAGCACATAGTTGATAGAGAGTGGCTTTTCTTTTCCTTTTTTTTTTGTTTAGTTTTTAAAAGTATGCACATAACATAGGACTATATTTTCTCTGTTAAACTTTCGAACAATGAAGCTACGGAGAGAATGAACGTGAAAGTCACCCTCCTGGCCACTCCCTTCCACCTCTCTTCTCTGTTCAGAGGTGAACAATATAAACGGTTTTGTTTGTATCTTTCCACGATGTGATCAGGTCCAAGCCTACACACATATGTACCTGCACACGACACATGTACAATTGTTGCTTTGCTTATCATAAATAGCATACGAAAGCCTGTGTTGTTTTTAGGCTTTTTTTTTTTTTTTCCATGTAATAACATGACTTCTAGGACTTTTTTTTTTTACACAAATCTATGTTGTTATTTTTAATAAAGTTGCATAATATGAAATTGTTGTATTTTAATGAATCACGTCCTCCCCAACTGGTGGTTATTTGTATTCTTTTCAGGTTTTGTCAATGACAAACGTTTCTCTGTATTTTGGACCCTCCTCCAAACAACTTTTGGCAGGAGTGTAGAGTACTTACATATGACAGAATCCTAGAAGAATTGAAAGCTTTAAGATTTAAACCTTTTAAACTTTCATCTTAACTGATAAAATACCCTCAGCCTCAAAAGGGGGTTTACTCATTTATACTTCCACTAAGACTGGAAGAAATTAACTGTCGCTAGCTGATCATGTTCCTGGTTTCCTTTGTTTTATCACTAAGTGCCCTTCATCTTATACTTGAAAGGAAAGGATTGCTTTTAAGATGCCAAAAAGTGTTTCTAAAAAATAGAAAAGTTATTAATAGTCAGTTTTCAGATTCACCCCCATGTCCGAAGACTTCTTTCTCTGCTCATGTCTCCTGAACCGATAAACTCAACCATAAAGCAAACCATGGCAGAGCCTAGAAGTACAAAGTAGAGGTCTGTCTAGTCACCATTGGCTTATTTAAATGTACATGTTAATAATAATAATCCAGTTAAAATAAAAATTCCAAGACAAATGCTAAATCAGATAGGCTGCTGGAACAATAGGTAGACATTAGTAACTATTTTGGAGTATATGATGAAACTATCCATGGCCCTACAAAACCAAAATTTAAGAACATGTGCTGATGAGGTTAAAATAACACAGTATCTTTATAGCTGATTAATTGTTTTTAGCCATGGTTGTAGCTTAAGCTTTTTTCCAACGTTGAAATGCAATTTTTTCTTGGATGATGAGGTCACAAGTCAGAGATCTGCTTCAATAAAAAAATAAAATTATCTGTAATGACCTCTGGATCATGAAGGATAGAAACATAATTACATTTCCTTTAAAAATGGCTTCCTGGGGGCATAATTAACATGGGCCATAATAACATCAAATACATAACCATCCATAAAAGAGCCAGAAAGATCAAACCTACTATTACAATTTGCAATCTTTTAAACACATTAGCTATAAAATTAAAGGTTGATTTTTCAAAAAAAAAAACCCTTAAAGTTTATCTTTTTTAAAAGAGCCAAGGTAAGCAGAAAAAAAGATTTGTTTAATAAGATTGCTTTTCTCAGGAAATTAATGCAGTTATAGAACAATTCACATGCATTTACAAACCATATCAAACTTTAATGCTCTGATTATTCAGAGTAAACCAACAATCAGCATCACATATATTTGATTTGATTATTGAAAACATAGCTATCTATTCTAAAATCATAAAATGTCAAAAAAAGATAATCATATATTGAAAAGACAGAATTCAGCAGTCATTGCTCATTAAAAATACAAATAAATACAGACAAACAAACATAGCAACTCTTTGCCACAAAACAAAAATAAACATTACCCTCAAAGGCATAACATTAAAATATTTTCAATTAAAATCAGGGACTAGACAGGAACATTTCCCGCTCCTGTCACTAACCTTGAAGATTTTAGTATATATTATTAAGGTATAATATAATTGCATAAGCATTGAAAAAGAAAACAGCAAACTATCTCCTGTTGCTGGTGATATTGTTTTATACTCAGCAAAACCAAGTAATTCTAGCTAAAAAGAAATTTTAAGAATTAACACAAGAATTTGCATGTATATTTTTAAAAAATAAGTCTTCTCTACTTTAGCAATTAAGTAAGAGTGGGAATGTGGGAAAAATAATTAACATGTTTTGAAAAACTATATATTTTTCAGAAAATTCATACATGAAGATCACTATAAAATCTTATTAAAAGATCTAAAAGCAAACAAAGCTTTTGGTTCAAGCTCACCCTCTCCCACCTCGCCCCATCCCTTCTGCCTTCTTCTATCTTGGTAAATGACACCTCCATCTACCCAATTTCTTTGGCCAAAAATCTGGGATCCGTACCTTGTTCCCTCCTTTCCCCATCCCCACATCCAAGTCCTCAGCATGTCTTGTTGACTTGGCCTCCAAGCATCTGCTGAATAGCACTATCTGCTGTGGCCTCCAAGGCCAAAGCCTCAGCTTTGGCGGCTGTGGTCTCTGTCCTGGATCCATGACATCCCTTCCTGACTGCAGCCCAGCTGACACCCTTGCCTTTCTGCAGTGTGCTTTCCACCCAGCAGCCAGGGTAATTCCCACTTCAAATCTGATTCTGTCCCTCCCTGATGGAGACCCCCATTGCTTCTCACTGCAGTTACCATAAAACTCCAGCATCTCCCCTTAGCTTACATGATCTGGCCTCTGCCTCCCTCTCGGGCATCATCTCCTACCACTCTCCCATCATTCCACACGCTGCAGCAGTGCCATCTTTCTGCCCCTTGGTCAGGCCAAGCTCACCTCTGCATCAGGGATTTCCATAACCATAGCAGCTAATTTAGCTCCAACTCTCTAGTTGCTTTTAATCTGTTACTCTGTTTTGTTTCTTTCATGAAGATATACAGCCACCTGAAATTTCTATCTGTTCATAGATAAAATCCGGATCATGCACACTAGAACGTCAGCACCATCAGCACAGGGTATCCATGTGTTTGTCTTGTGCCCTGTGAGCTACTATGCCATATATAGTAGGCTTTTGATACATGTTAGTTGTGAGGATAAAAGGATGAATGAATAAAAATGAATAAAAGGAAAGTGTAAACTTTTCCATTTTACAGTTTGGAGCCTTCAGGCTTGGTGAGATATGTAAATTGCCCATGACTAGATAGCTGAGGTTTGTCCAAGTTCAGACTCCAGATCATTTCTGTCTAAGCCTGATTTTTATGCAGTTTCCCCTGTGCATCTGCCTCCCACTCTACCAGTCTGCCACCTATGTCTGGATTTTTCAGAGCCTATCCATCTAGGGTAGCAAAAATAGGATTCTATATGCTGTTTTTTAGGGATTCCATTCCCACTTAATGACGTTAGGACAGATAGGGATAAGTGTATTTAGTTTGCTCCTGATTTACTCTGCACAGTTTGGGAACGTGTAAGGGGTGATACGGTTTGTAAACACATTTGAATTGTTATGTAACAGCATTTATTTCTTGAGAAAAGCAATTTTATTAAAGCAAAACAAAGAATATTACGCCCTGTTGAAACTGACCAATCACATTGCAATAGAAATAAAGTCATGAATGATGTCTTGGAAAAAAGAACACTGTTTTGTTGTTGTGGCAGTTATGTTGAAAGACAAAGAATGTCTTGGAAGCGTATTTTTAAACAAAGAAACACTAAACACTGAAAACTACTAAATCCTCTGTAAAATTAGCAATATAGTATTTGTACACAGTGAGAATAAACTCAAGTTTCTCACTGATATTTTCTAACCCTTTTCCGTCAACAAACATCGTGTTTGGACCTGTGGCTCTTTACTTTCCTGCCAGGCTTTCAAACTCCAGAAAAGAAAATAGAGCAGAATATGCAATTTTTAGCTGATTGGCTGGAGCTAAATAGACTGTGGTCAGATAAGGGGTAACAGGTTCAGGGTCATTTTCCTCCTTCTGTGATAGCTTATATCAATCAAAGATCTGGGAAGCACTGTGTATGGAAAGCATAAGCAAGACGGAAATGGCGTGGTAGCTGCACAAACACAGCACTGAGAAAGAGGAGGAGGAGGAGGAGGAGTAGAGGACAAGGAAGAGGAGAAGAGGAGAATAATGTGGGGAAAACAGAAAAAAGAAAGGAAGGAAGGAAGGATGATAAGTGAAGAGAGAGAAAGGAAAGGGGAAAGAATTCAGTAAGCAAAAGCCTGGCTGTAAAAAAAATAGTAAAATGAAGTTATACAAGAAGAACTTAATAACATAACTTCATTAAAACAAAGTCAAATATGGTCAAATAATAAGACTATGATATGAAATGGGAGATTGTAGGGTTAAGGAAATTGAGAAAACAATAGCCCTTTACAGAATAATACATTAGGGACAGCAATACACAGATGAGAGTGAAAGCACAGGAAAGAGATGAAAGAAACAGAAAAAAGATATTAGGTTTGGAGACTAGACAACAGTGATCCAGATAAACAATACTTCTCAGAGAAAAACCATCACAGCACCCAACCTTCTTTGTATAACAATTTGGTACCAAGACGAATTCTCTGAAATGAGGAAGAGAAACTGTGTTCCAAGAAAAATGGATATAGAATAATTAATATCAAAATACATTCTTTTAAAATTACTTAATGTCAAGCATGAAGAAAGAATTTTCAGACATCCAGACAGGAAGAAACAAAGCCATCTACTAGTGGTGAAAAACTTAGGCTAACCACAGATCTCTACAGAATTCAGGCACTAATTAATTATTTTTGAAAAAAAAAAAAAAACCCAACAACTTCTGACTATAGATCTGGTGAAGTATGTTATTCACTCAGGCAAGAATGTCAGGATGGAGAAGCAGTGGTGAGAGAATGGGTGTGAGGATTGATTTTAAAAATATATAACAATAAAGCTAAATTATTGTGGGAATTTTGGTTACAAAATTTAAGGTGTTATAATCTTGGCAAAATAAATATAACAATATAACCAAAAGACGAGGAGGTAGGGGAAGGGAAAAAGAAGGAAGTAAAACATTGTTAATTTCCTTATCTTTCACATGATGGAGTTTATCTAAATTTGAAATAGAGGTATAAAAATCCTAATGAGTCTAACTGCTTAATTATTTTCAAAATATCTTTTCATTATCTTAATATGATCTTTTAGATACTAATGTTTCATGTGATAAAGAAATATTTATCTGCATTTCTTAATTTAGGTATTTTTCCTATGTTACTTTTTTTTTTAAATTAAATTTTATTTTTTTAATTGACACAGAATTGTACATTCTTTTGGGACACACAGTGATGTTTTGATACATACAATGCATAGTGATCACATCAGGGTAATTGCTCATTTAGTTTCTTTCATAACATTTTTCTCTTCCATTAATGCAAAATTATATTTGGTACCCTTTGAAAACTGAATTGAAAAAGAGAAACATTAAGTCATAGTGATTGAGAAAAAAGAAAAAAACTGTCTTGATTCATAGACAATATGATTGTCTGCATAGAAAAACCCAAAGAATTTACCAAAAACTACTGGAACTAATGAGTGGATCTAGGAAGGTCACAACATACAAGGTCAGTGTACAAAAATCAGTTGTATTTCTATGTATTAGTAATGAATTGAAATTTTAAATTAAAAAGTATCATAAAATAACACCAAAAACCCATAAAATATTTAGGAACAAATCTAACAAAATATACAAAGATTTTTATGTTGAAAACTACAAAACACTGATAAGAAAAATTGAATAAGATCTATATAAGTAGAAAAATGTACTATGTTCATGGATCAGCTGACTCAATATTGTTAAGATATCAATTCTTACTAAACTAATCTATAGATTAATACAGTCCCATGAAAATCCCAGCAGGACCTTTTGTAGATATCAACAAGCTGATTCTAAAGTTTACCTGGGAAAGTAGAGGACTAGAATAGCCCAAATAAATTTTTAAAAGAACAACAATATGGAGGACCCACACGATACAATTTCAAGACCTACCATAAGACTGCAATAATGAAAATAGCAAGGCATTCCTGAAAGGATATAAACATAGGCCAATAGAGAACAGAATAGAGAGTTCAAATAGCCCCACACATCTATGCCAATTGATTTTTGACAAAGATATAAAGCCAATTCAATGGAGACAGGGTAGTCTTTTCAACAAATGGTGCTGGAGCTTGTGGTTATCCACAAACCAGAATATGAACCTTGATCCATACCTCTCACCTTGTATACAAATAAACTCAAGTGGAGCATAGAATACATATAAATCTAAAAAATATGAAACTTATAGAAGAAGATACAGAAAAAAATCTTTGTGACCTTGGATTAGACAAAGATTTCTTAGAAACAGTACCAAAAGCATAATCCATAAAAGAAAAAAATTGATAAAGTAAGCTTCTCCAAAATCAAAACTTCTCTACTGTGGAAGACACTGCTAAGAAAATGGAAAGAAAAGCAACAGACACAGAAAAAATATTTGCAAAACACTTATTGGAAAGAAACTTATATCCACACTATAAAAAGAACTTTCAAAATTCACTAATAAAAACCAAACAACTCAATTTAAAGAATGGGCAAGAGATCTGAACAGATACTTCACCAAAGAAGATATATTATTGACAAATAAAGCACAGGAAAAGATGCTTAACATGCCATTAGGAAAATGAGAATTAAAAACACAATGAGATATCATTACACACCTGTCAATCAGAGGGCTAAAATTATTTTAAAATATGATAGTATCAATGCTGGTCAGGATGAGCAGGAACTAAAACTCTCATGCATTGCTGGTGGGAATGCAAAAAGGTACAGCCACTTTGGGAAACAATTTGCCAGTTCTGTATGGTGTCAAACAGCAGTCCCCAGTCTTTTTGGCACCAGGTACTGGTTTCATGGAAGAAAATTTTTCCATTGACCAGGGGAGAGGAAGGGGTGGTTTCAGGATGATTCAAGCACATTACATTGATTGTGCAGTCAAACCTCTCTGCTAATGATAATCTGTATTTGCAGCCACTCCCCAGCGCTAGCATCACCAGCGCAGCTCCACCTCGGATCATCAGGCATTAGATTTTCATAAGGAGCACACACCCTAAATCCCTCACATGCGCAGTTTACAGTAGGGCTCGTGCTCCTAAGAGAAGCTAATTCCACTGCTGATCTGACACGACATGGAGCTTATACGGTGATGTGAGCAATGGGGAACAGCTGTAGATGCAGATGAAGCTTCCGTCACTTGTCCACTGCTCACCTCCTGCTGTGCAGCCCAATTCCTAACAGGCCATGGACCAGTACCAGTCCACAGCCTGGGAATTGGGGACCACAGGTGTTAACCATATATACCATAGTAATCCTACTGCTAGGTTTTTACCCAAGGGAAATGAAAACTTATATCTACACAAAGTCTTGCATACCAATGTTCAAAGCAGTTTTATTTATAATAGCCAAAACTGGAAACAACACACATGTCCTTCAACTGGTGAATACATAAACAATCTGTGGTACATTTGTACAATGAAATACTTTTCAGCAATAAAAAATGAACAAACTATTGTTACACACAATAGCATGGAAGAATCTCAAAAGCATTATGCTAAGTGAAAGAAATCTGTCACATAAAACTACATATTGTATGATGCTATTTATAAGACTTCCTGGAAAAAGCAAAACTACAGGGACAGAAGTCAGATCAGTTTTGCCAGGAGCAGGGGGAGGAAGAAGGTAATTGACTCCAAAGGGGCACAAGGGAACTTCACTGGGTAGGAGTAATAGTCTGTATCTTGATTGTAGTGAAGCTTACATGACTCTATTTGTCAAAACTTATAGAACCATATGCCTAAAAGGGGTGGATTTTATTGTACATAAATTATATCTCAATAAATCTAACTTTAAGAACTAAATTTGCCTGTTTATATAGATCCTACATATAAAAATTATTCCCATTTATCTTTTCTATCTGGATGTTTCTATAAAAATAATTATTAATCTTTATAATCTCTATTAATACACATATTAGTATCAGTTAACATTAATGATGGTTATATCAGGGTGACTGGGACTTTGGGTCACATTTTGCATTCTTCTTTGTGCATTTCTGTATTGCTTGATATTTAAAATGAGCATGTGCTATTTTTTCTAAGAAAGACAATAAAGCTTTAGTTTTTGTGCAAAGCTCAAAATAAAGGCTCAAAAAAAAAAGGATCAATAAGATCTGAACAAAACGAAGCCCCAATGACAATGAGGGCCTACTAGAGGTGACATCAGGAGAGCAAATCTAGTTTCAGGGCTGGACCTGAACAGACATTTGTTGGGTGACCCATCCTCTAGACTGTGATTTCCTCAGAAGGGGGATCACTTATTATACGATCGCTCAAGTTCCTGTAGTTCTTGACTCATAAGAAGTTTATAACCTATAGTCTTCTATGAAGTCAGTGTATTACTGGAATGCTCATATAGTAGAGAATTTCTTTAAGTAGTTCTCTTATCTTATTGGCATAATCCCTTCTCAGTCCTTGGGAGAAATTACTACATATTTTATACAATTGCTTTAGTAATCAAGTTATAGTCATACTGCTGATTTCCCTACAGAAAAAGGCCACTACAGTGGTAGCACTGAACAAATTGATACATCAAACGTACCATCTGTTCTCAATGTGTGCATCAGCTCTTCCACACCTGCCCTGCCTGGACTTACCTTGGGAATGAGAGCAACAGGAAGGAAAACAATCAAAATGTTCAAGGACTGTTGCTAGAAAAGTTGCTGTTTAGTAAAGCTAAACTTACAGATATTCACAGCTAGTTCACAGGCTGCTTCTTTAAAGCTGTTAAGGTATAAGCTAGAAGTAAATAGTTTTTATTTGCAGCCTTCTGATGGCACGCTGGGGACGGGTAAGTTAACAAAACCTGTTATGTGAGCTGCAGAGCCAGAGAGTGAGGAAAAGTCCACTCTTGCACTTTCGTATCACTGCCTTTGAAATCAGACCTAGCACCCCTGGCATCTGCTGTCTTCTCCCACACTGCTGAGCAAACAGGCATTTTATGGAGGGCCAAGGCCATTATGAAGGACTAACTCAGGGTGCAGAAGTGTCTAGAGCCACCCACTACGGCTCAGGGGCCAAATCTTAACCAAAATCGTTTCCATACACAGAGACCCCGTTCACCTTATGAGGTTACCTCCATCGCCAATGGCAGTTCAAAAGGTTAGCGCCTCACAGTTTATTTTTCAAGATCTCTTTAGGCTACCATCTACATCACCACACCATATATATATATAACTCAAACAAAAAAGAGCTAACCAGCTCTTTTTATAACCTCTCCTCACGCTTTTCAAAATGTCGGGGAAAGAATAACACATATAAGAACGTATAAATGAACTTGAACACTTGGCTTTCTGTTTTGGATTCCTCTAGAATATCCTTGGCATCTCTGTAGAGTAAAAAAGGTAGCATGATGAATGCCAAATCGTGCCTCACACACACCCACTCCATTTTCCATGACACTCTTTGGGAACACCTTTTTAGAAAAAAAGAATTTGGTCTTATTCATAGAAGCTTTCATAAAGTAAATAATGCATGACTTTAAAACTTTGTTTTGACACAGAGGCACCAACAGGTAACTTTCTCAACTTGTCATTTCTATTTAAAAGTTCTGAGAAAATTCATGGCATTAAATATTTCTTCTCTTCTAAGTTGCTGTGCTCCTTAACAAACCACATGAGGATTGGTAAATACAAGTATTTGCAAGTAAATAAAATGAGTTACAAGTAAACAAGGCAAGTCCACCGGCAAAGGTGGAAAACAATGAGCTGAATGAGAGAGGTTTTAGGATCAGTGACTTGTTCCCTGACTGTGTGGAAAGAGTTTTAAATTCCTTGCTAGAACTGTTTTGAAAGGAAATGTGAGGTGGGCATCAGAAAGCCTAGGGTATTTTAGGCTGCATTAGGAGAAGTACACAATTAATGTGGCCGTGGTCTGGTTCTGCTCTGCGATCTGCTGCTTACACCAAATCTGGAACATGGATTCAGGGTAGGGAAGCACACACTGAAAGGGAATTAGAACATCTGTAACGGGGAAAAGAAAACAGCCCGATGAGACATGAAAGATGATTGAAGAGATCTGGGTCATTTAGCCTGGAGGAAACTCAGTGTGGGCAGAGGGGACATTATCACCCTCATCAAACATTTCACGAGCCTAACTTTGAAGATCCTTGCGTATTGTTTGGTTTGCCCCAGATGGTGTGACTTAGACCCAATGGTCAGGAACTACAGAGAGACAGATTCCAACTCTGTAAGAGGAAGACTCTTCCAGCTGGCAGAGAGGGAAGGGTCTGAAGAGAAGAACTTTCCAGAATAGGCTGCCTTGAGGGGTTAGGGCTGGCTCTGCAGTACACGTGAGTCGCACAACCGAAGCCTGGACGGCCATGCGGTGGGAAGCAGTCAAAGACATTCAAATATTAAGTGGATGGAAGTCAAAGAAGGTCTATGAGCCCATACAACAAACTTGCCTGCTGAGTGAGAATCAGAGGTACCCACTACAAACACACTCAACAGTTCAAGAGATGAAGGAAAAAAAAAATCACATTTCCTTCTGTTAGTAGCATCCTGCATGGGCTGAGTAGAAGAAAAGGTGCTCTGTGTATGGAGGAAGTTTTAAAGCAAGCAAAATCACAGCATTTAAAGAAACATACTTCCCTCTTTTATACAGTTCTGAAACTGTTACAAAGATTTGGTTGTTTAAAGGGTTGAAAAACTACTGCTTAATGAAGAACCGTAATGTGGCTGCAGGAAAGGGAAATCACAACTTATGGGCTATGCCAGACCATGGTCTTTATTATTTAATAGTTTGACACTGTAAACTCATACCGTGCAGCCTGCAGATTTATGGACTAGAGATTTGTGTGGTATGTTGAAAATATTTTTCTTTGCAAGTGATTTGAAATGTGCTATTTTTGATATTTCAGCAAAATAAGCTACTGTCACCTAAGTTAAACGAGTTACTCAGTATTCTCACACAGCAAACCATCACCTAGTAAGATTTTTGGAAAGTCTGAAGGGTGATACCACCTTTCTACTATCGGAAATAATTCTTCTATTATTTGTGAGTATTGTTATTAGTATCATTTCTTATCTTCTGGAGGGTTATTAAGAAGATAGTGTTGCTGGCCTACTTAATAATAAATCATCCAATGATATCTATAACTATATTTATAATTTTATTCCTCAGAACTTTCATCCTTAAGTTGTTGACGGATAGTTGTTTTTCTCATTTGTTTTTTACTAAATTGCCATGACTTAATGACACATTATATATACACGTATACATTGAATTGTTATATATTTTCGTTATAATTCTTACAAGCATACACTGTGTGAAACATGATATTCTAGGATCTCCCCTGCCCTGGCATCTAATATAGTGCATGTTCTAATTTGTTCATTTTACGTTCTCACTGCATTTATCATATTCTGTAAAGTGTTTGTGTTAGTGATGGCTCCCCAGTATACATCCATGTACTGATCCCCAGAATCTGTGAATGGTACCTTATTTGCAAAAAGGGTCTTTGTAGAATGTGATTGCCCTGGATGATTTGGGTGGGCTTTAAATGTAATTACAAGTATCCCTATAAGAGAGAGGCAGAGGGAGGTATGAGACACACAGAGGAGAAAACAATATGAAGATGGAGGCAGAGAGGGAAGTGATGTGGCCACAAGCCAAGGAATGCTGGCAGCCACCAGGAGTTGGAAGAGGCAAGTAATGGATTCTCCCCTATAGCCTGTCGAGGGAGTGTGCCCTGCCAACACATTGATTTTGGACTTCTGGACTCCTAAATTGTGGGAGAATAAATGTTTGTTACTTTAACTCACCCAGTTTATGGCAATTTGTTACAGCATCCACATGAAACAATAAAGCGTTCTTTACTTCTGGAATATGTTTTCCTGACTCCCAGAAATTGCCCACACAATGAATTTCCTCCTCCATCTCTGTGTACTGAAATCCTGTTGGTGCTTCAAGGCTTAGCTTCACACACTGTGGCCTGAGCAGCCTCCCGTCTCCACCCCAACCAGTGTAACAGGGGAGTCCCTCAGCTCCACCCCTGAACACTAGGCACAGAGAAAGGCCCTAACCCCTGAGTCTCAATTGTCTCCTCTGAAAAACTTCTCCTGGTTGTTTGTAGATTGCATGAGATAAATTAAAGATATTTAGCACAGCACTCAGGGCAGAGCTGGCACTCGATGGGCCGGTCCCCTCCTGGATTGCCGGAGCACGGCTTATGCTGCTTGTGCACACGGGTTCCAGCAGGCACCAGCGTTGTTACGCCCTGTGGGGAGACGGAGGCTGAGTGAGCTGCTCCAACTTCCCTCTTCTCCACCTAATGTCTTTGCTTTCTATCTCCCTTTTGTGTTTTATCTTAGAGGAAGAAGTGTTTCCTTCATTTCAAGGTTAAACTTGTCAACGAGGCTTCAATCTTAGTCACTTCCACCTCCACTGGGACCTTGCTCTAGCCATTTTATCCTTCTGGAAAACATTTTCAATCTATTTCTCTCTGTTTGCACCTTCTTCTAAACTGAAAAACGTAATAAGGTCCATCAATGTTAAGAAAAAAAGAAAACGTGATTATTTTCTGTTATCTACCACCTTAATTTTTTCCTGTCATTTTTTAAAAGACTGTGTCCAACGCCTCACCTGTTCACAGACTCTAAATCATTTCTAATCTGTGCTCTCTGTTCTCCCTCCACTAGTCTTTCAAATGCACGGGTGATTCATGGTTATAAAGTCCAGTTATTGCTTTTGGGACACCATCCTGTTGAACCTGTCTCTAGCACAGAGCTCCACTGTGGTCTGCTCGTCGGATGTCTCTACTGATTTCTTAGAGTCAAAACGTTTGAAACAGTGACATCACCCTGATCCCTAGCTGATCTTTCCACGTGCCTCTCTCAGTCTCTCACTCAGGTGCTAAATATTCATTGTTGATTTTTTCCCTTCTTTGCACTGTACCCAATCAGTTGCTCGATCCTCCTCCTCCCCCTGAGAATTTTACTTCCTGACCGTCTATATAATGTCCTGATTATTACTACCACTCCAACACACAGAATGCGGCTCTCATCACTCACTTGCCACCTGAGCCGTTACAGTTACCTCCTACCACAGACTCTACCTCCTGCCTTCCTTCATCCCACCCACTCCTACACAATTCTGCCAGATTAATTTTTAAAAATGTATTTATTAATCACTCCTGTGTACAGAATCCACTAATGACTATCCATTTTCTACTGAGTTAAGTATATGCAATTTACTTCAACTGATACTGAAAAGCTCTTTACAATACACGAGTCACCGTGGCTAACATTTGCAGAGCTTTACTATGTTCCAGGCCTTGTGAAGCACTTCGCAGATGTCATCTCTTCTGATCCTCACAATAGTCCCATGTGGCAGGGCTCGGGATTGCTTGGGTGTTACAGATGAGGATGCCGAGGTTTGGCCGGGATTAGAACTGGGTTACTCTATCTCTACAGCCTAATGAGAAAGCCCACGAGAGAGGCCGTCCCTAAGGCCTCGTGCACACATGCCCCTTACTGAGTCCCCGCATAAGGCCCACGCTTTCCTGCTGTCGTGTCTGGATCATGTTTCCCTGGGTTTCCTCATCTCCACCCATGGAGGTCATGTGCATCCCAACACCTTGCTCGGGCCCTTTCTGACAGCACCACGCGCACTGTCTCGCCCCATCCCTGGCTCGTGTGCTCGGTGAGGATGGGTATGCCTGCCTGCCTTTGCACCTTTGTATCCTCTTCGGCATTTAGCACTGGCCTGAACACAGGGGTGACTCCCTACGTGTTGAATTCAATGCCTAGGTTTTCTGCCTTACTAGAAAGTGGGCTCCTTAAAGGTAGGGACAAAACTGTAAGAAATTTTTGTATGTTTTATGGTATTGAATACAGTGCTTTCTATATGGCTGATACTCAATAAATATTGAATGAACAAATGAATAGAATGAAATAAATAAACCCCTTAACCTGTGTGGGTTTCTTCAACTTTCAAATAAAGGGGTTAAGACAGACTACCTCCAAGATCCCTTCCAGACCTAAAATGCTATGAGTTTAACATGCACTGCATATTCTAGCATTTCCTTCTTTTGTAAACAAAATAAAAGTGAACTTTTGTATCTGCTTAAATTAAATTTGAGAAACCATCATTTTTATATTTTATTTTATGTTAGATTGGGTGCCAAGTTAATTTCTTCACTCTTGTTTATACTAGAAATCCTTAAGCATCAATATAAACTGGAATGTCTCAATTGTTTTAAGAAACTAACCTGAGTATACAGAAGAAAAAAGATTTTAAAGAAAACATTCAGCTATAAATGAACTTAGAAGCTGTTAATGTTTTAGAATTGTGTCATGTGTCCTTAAGTGGCAAAGGTTAGACATAATTTATCCACTCAAAGAGATCTACAACAATTTTTTTTCAACCATCAAACAATCAGTGCTAGTTATTCCTCACAGCAGTGTCAGCATTCCAAGGAATTTGTTTTTATTAATAAGGACTTTGATTATACAGCCATGTTCATACCAGCATTATTCACAACAGCAAAAAGATGGAGGCAACCCAATTGTCCATTGACAAATGGATGGGAAAAGAAAATATGATACAATGGAATATTATTCAGCCTTATAAAGGAAGGAAATTTTGACATGTGGATGAATTTTGAGGACATTATGCTAAGTGAAATAAGCCAGTCATAGAAGGACAAATTCTAATTCCATGAGGTGCCTAGAGTAGTCAAATTCATTGAGACAGACAGTAGAATGGTGGTTGCCAGGGGCTGAGGGAGGGGAAATGGGGAGTTATTGTTTAACAGGAACAGAGTTTCAGTTTGGGAAGATGAAAAAGTTCTAAAGATAGATGGGACTATCTTCTAGTTAAGAACAAGAATGTACTTAATGCCACAAAGCTGTGCATTTGAAAATGGTTACGATGGTAAATTCTATGTTATTTATATTTTACCACAATTTAAAAAAAGGAGATGGACCTTGAGTAGGTAAAAGGCAAACTGTAGCACCAAAGAAACAAGGATAAGGAAGGTACATAATATATTCTTCTCTGGTCCAAACACTCTGACTAATTGCTATCAAAAGCTAATGAAGCAACTGGTCTTGAATTTGCTAAGGATGCTCAGTGTGTAGGAGCAGGAACAAAGAGGTAGTCGTGCCTGCAGCAGGGGAAGGCACTAGGATTTCTACGCTGCGTCGTGAGGAAGAAGGATGCAGAGAGGGGCCCTGTCAGACTTAGGAAGTGGACTGTCTTGTGCTGTCCTCTACTCAAGAGAGAAGTGTGGTGGGAGGGCTTGAGATGGGTCCTGCCATCTGCAAACATGAGCCTGGTGGAAGCAGGAAGGACTGGCTGACACAGCCAGAGACAGCACCCCTGCCACTCCAGGCTGAGGTGCGGGACGGCTTGCTGGTGCTGGCGCGCACCCACTGAAGGGCTGGAGGTCATCAAACTTCGTCCTTCTCTACGATACTGACAGACTTGGGGCCCTCAGCACCTCAATCACCGATATTGTGAAAGTCTGGAACAGACAGTGAAGGGGCGAAGGGAATTTTCTTCCCTCTTCCTCCTGAAGG
Source organism: Eulemur rufifrons (assembly GCF_041146395.1). Lineage (NCBI taxonomy): Eukaryota > Metazoa > Chordata > Mammalia > Primates > Lemuridae > Eulemur > Eulemur rufifrons. The sequence goes on from NC_091000.1 coordinate 13,790,439, forward strand.
TTCTATAATTTGAGTCTATAAAACAAACTGACAATGGAGAGATTAGCAGGAAAAAAGGCATCTGAACTTATTACGTGCAAATATGAGACTCCAAGAAGGGCTGGATGACTGAAGTTTTCATACCATCTGAGGCTACAAAAGGAACGGGGTGACACAGGTTGCGGGGGAGGAAGGCGTGGCAAGCAAAGGCCACCTAGTTGTGCAGGTGGAAATCTCTCAGGTAACCTCGAGCTGCCCAGAAAGAATAGATGGGGGGGTGGGTGGTGGTAAAAGTTTCTCTGTCAGACCTTGACAAGCGTCAGACTTTTAGTCTCTTTTTCCTGTGAGTTAACCTTTCCTAGGTCTGGGGAGGCCTATATGGTGGCTGTCTGCATTGCTATAAAGGAATACCCGAGGCTGGGGAGGTAATTTATGAAGAAAAGAGGCTTCCTTCACCCGTGGTTCTGCAGGCCGTGCCTGGCACCAGCATCTGGCTTCTGGAGGGTGAGAGGGAGCAAGAGAGAGGAGGCGTCTCGGGCTCCTTTAAACAACCACCCCTTGGGGGGAACTAATAGAACTCTTTCATTACCGGGGGAGGGCATCAGGCTGTTCATGAAGGATCTGCCCCCACGACCCAAACACCTCCCACTGGGCCCTACCTCCAACACCGGGGGTCAAATTGCAACATGAGATTTGGAGGGGCCAAACATCCAGACCAGGTCAGGGGGCATCAGAGCCTGTCTGCATCCTCTGTTTACCTCACTAATGTGAACTTTCTGTGCAGATGCAAATCTCCCCAGCGGAGGACAGCTTTTCAGAGCTATTCCTGCGGTCTGCAGCCCCTTTGAATAGCCATCTTGAAATATGCCAGAGAAGTATATTTTGGGATAAAATATTCTGGTTTCCTTCAATAGAAACATAGAAATATGCATATTTTTAAAGGGTAAAAACAGCGCAGGGACATATTAAAAGAGAAAATATGAGAAGGAAGAGAGCAAAGGATCACATGCAGAAGAAAATGTTGGCAGGAGGCGTCGGGGAAAAGTGGGAATAGAACTAGCCAAATGCTTCACGGCCCCCTGTGCATTAAAATTAGATTTTGACTAATTTTCCAACAAATTACTTGGCTTCAGAAGTAACAGATAAAAAGAGATGGTCATTTTTGCTATTGGAAGTTATTAAAAATAAAAATAGATTTGGAAAGTTCTGTATATATGTATAATTTTTTTTTTTCAGTTCTACAGATACAAGATCCAGCTTCTTTTAAGAATAGTGTGAACCTAGAGCATTTCTGTCCACACCAATTAAACCCCATGTTACACTGAAGACTTGGCCAAGGGCATCGCAAGCACACAGATGTCTTACCTCGCAAAGCACCAATTTCCCCCTCTAATTGTTTCCTTGTCAGAATCAATATCTCTGTGGGGTCTGCTTTGAGGTCCAGCCCATCAGCTCCATTGTGCTGACACAGCTCAGCTCATGCCAAATAGAGCTGGCTCCTCAGTCCCCGTCAAGGGAACAAAACAGACAGTCATCCCAGACATGGCACCCCACTGCCACCGCAAACATCACCATGACATGAAAATCACAGACTGTCAGCGAATGGGGGAGGCCTGGGGACCATCTCATCCCAGCACTTTCCTGAAGAAGAGACAGGAGGGGCATGATCACACAGTGAGCTAGGGACCAAATGGGCTGGGACCGACTCACGCCTTCTTGCTCCCAGGCCGGCTGTATTTCCACACTGCCGTAGCATCAGTGTCTAAATTATCCGTTTATCTGATCACATTGCTTTGCACATGTATCTTAATTTTAGACTTGAAAACATGTGTTTTACTAGTTTTGTGATTCCAAGAATCCATGACACAGAAAGGAGAGAAGAATGAATTAAGGCACTAGGCTCACTGGGGGACGGAATTCTTATCCTAAACCAAGTGCTATGAGTGACAAGGCAGGCTATGATGTCACTGAAGCAATGGCAGCCAACTATAACATCAAGGTAAAGGTACAGCGGACATTGTTTTGAAAGCACGGCATCTTCTGAACTCATTGCCCACGTGTGAGCAATTCCCCACCGTACGAACCCCTATTCTATTGAACCACTCCCTGTGGAATCCAAGAAGGCTGGGTATATTCTTCTTTCCTTGGCCCCGTAACCTAGGCCCTGCCTAGGTTTCAGTCTTAGATTTTCAAATAACCCAAAGAGCTGAGGTCTGTGAGGAAAGTGAGGCAGTGGCGTGAGCATCCGTGCTCCAGCTGCGCGGCCACGGCTCCAGAGTGGCACCTGTTGCTCCGTGGTAGTGGCACTGCGCCAGCCAGGAGCCCTGGCAAGCTGGGCCCAGGGCCTTGCTGCTGTCTTGCTGAGAGCGCACGTCCCAGTGTGTATGGTCCTAGACAGCACTTGGGGTGTGATTGGCCCAGACAAGGCAGCTGAGAATGAAGAACTAGGGTTCTTCTCTGAGAACATTGCCTTAAGGTTAAGAAATTGATTGAGCCCAGGAGTTGAGGTTGCAGTGAACTACAATGGCACCACTGCACTCCAGCCTGGGCAACAGAGCCAGATCTTGTCTCAAAAAAGAAAAGAAAGTTGAATAATAGTGACTTTGGCACACTGTAACATTAACATTAACAAGTCTCTTTTCAGAGAAGTAAAATCTAGGCAAATTATAGTTTTTCTAAAACAATCTAATTTTCACATAATTCTGGCCAATCCCCTCATTGCTTTCTTTCAAAAATATTATCATTGAAAAAGTTTGATCCCAAATTCACAGCACAAAGCTTTATTCGGATTAAAATTAGCTAAAGACAACAGTCAGGACGGACCAATGAAAGGGACTGTATTAGGATGATGTGTTTGAAATCCCAATGAGTAGGTGTGGCCACAATTATTCATCTCCAAAGAAGGATCAAATGACCATCAGCTAAAAGAAAGCTTTGGATTAGGCAAAATGATCTCATTTTGTGAACTCGGATAAAATAAATACTCCAACAGATTCCACAGCAATTTTATTTTGGACTTTGTTATGGGAAGCAGGTGGACAGACAGATTCCAATGTTTTCCTGCATAGGAAATACACTTAAAGACAATGGAGAATTTTAGGCACTGATGGGTTCTGAATTAGCTACAAACTCTCAAGGCAAAGATTTAGACACATTTCCTGACATTAGTATATTCAGCAGGTGTCAAAAATAAATAGGCTACTGGTTTAAAGAGAATGATGGTCGTTAATGACAGTTGTATGAAAACCCTCCCACAGAGCAAGGGTTGAAGTGGCCTTCCCAGAAACAGCAGGCTGCCTGGGGGCTGACCTCGGTGGGCCGGAGACACAGATCAGAGGAAAGGAAATGCCAGTGGTGTTATGTTACATTTAATCATGGACACTAGCATCAAAAGTTAACTTTGAAAGCAAAGAAAACGTTCTAGCAATGACGGAAGAGCAGGGCTTTCTACTTTGTCAAACAATCACAAGAAGGAAGAGAAGGAGAACTCTGAAAAGAGAAGAATACCAGAGAAATAGAAATATTTGCGAGATTAGACTGAGCTTAATGAGAAAATTAATATGCTGATAAGGAAATTCAGACAGTGGAATTTTCCTGAGCTAGTTTCTTTTGGAGGTACAAGTAAAATTCAACTTGGAGGGCAACATTTGATGCCAAATGTACCAAGATTATACATTATAATTTTCTTTAAGCAGCTAATAACTGATTTTCGACATGTGGACATTCCTTACTTCCTGTTGCAATTTACTGCTCTTTTTCTAAACACAAAGCTACTGTGTGGTGTAATAAAATGATGGATAAGGGGTGGTCAGTGACCTTTGCAGCATGTGCCTAGTAACAAAGGGCCAGACCTTCTGAAAACGCTGCAGTCAGAGAGTTCTTATTTGAAGGCTGACTTCACTGGGACTATCATGGTGTTGATGCATTGCACTCAACATTTCCCAGCCATTCCACCGATACCTGTCCTCCATTGTAAATACTGCTTACACATGGCAAAACAATTTGCCACGTGTCAGTGACTCGTAGGTGTTACTGAACCACTGGAAAAGCTGTCGTCATCTGTAGCAACCAGAAATATTGAAGTTTGAAAAAGATATAATCCACAACCTACTCCATGCAGCAATGAGTAAATAAAGTCACGGAACAGAGATGGCTATGGTTCCAGCTGAGATGACAATTCCATAGCAGGGATCAACATTCTATCTCAGCAAGGTGGCTATCATACTATGACTTTTTGACATATAAATAATGTTTGTGTCTTTAATGGATATTTTCTTATTAATATCCCATTCCTGCATGAAGATAAAACAATGACAAAAGGGCAAGATTCTGATGACTCTTCTACTTGTGTGATAGCCACAGACATTCATTCACATCATAAGCCATTAAGATGTGTATTCTAAATGGATCATTCTAACAACTAAACAGAGGGTAAAAGAACCAGAGGCGATATAAGAATGGAAACTACAAAGGAAAACATTTCAATAGTCAATGTCAAAGATAAGAAAGGCCCAAATTAGCACCGCGTCTGTAAGGAAGAATGAAAGGGAAAATTAAAAAAAAAAAAAAAAAAACATATTTAGAAGTCAAATCAATTACATTCACTGATTCGTTGGATGATGAGAGACTGAGTGAGAAAAATAAAAACATCAAGAATAAATTCCTGGGCATTTCAGAAGCAGTACTGCTGCTTGGGGTTAGTCAGTAAACGTGTGACAAAATAAGAACAAAACAGTGACAAGACAAAAATTAAATGAACTTGTGACTACATCGATCTGCATGTTAGCCCCGTGGCTTTGTCTTTATCTCTGGAAAGAAATCAAAGATGCAATAGGAATAAAATGGGGAGTGATGTGGAGAGGGTGTCTGTTGAACATGAGGCAATACCCAGATCTTCAGGAAAAGCAGAAAATGTTATTTGGAAGCTGTGAGCTTTGCTGTGAGGCCGAGGTGTTGAGAGATTCACTAACGGGGCATAAATCTAGACCATGATGATGCTAGTGGAACCCACACAATGATGCTGTGCACGATGTGTTTAATGGCCGAATCCGGATCCACTCTTGCCTAGGGGATGTTTAATGGAGCTGCACAAAAAATATCATCCTTTGATTCGCTGAGGGGTACTTTTGAGCTCACACTTCATGTAGGAAGGTGATCTTATAGCTCACAGAAGCCTAAAATCCCTTCCACCATCTCAGTGCACAGCGACGATGCTGGTTTCCGGAGCAGGCTGCCCTGGAACAAAGGAGACAGGAATGACAGCAGTCGCTGACACGCAGCGCTCACGTTAGGAAGAGACGGTGCAGCAGTGCACGGCCAGTCCCCGGGGCCATGGGCAATGACCAGAGGTGAGGAGCCGTCAATCCAGTCCAGATAAAATCATGTGGGACACACCAAAGATAATCCAAGCTGGACCAGGCAGAAACCGTTCTGTAGTCAGATGGTTAAGGGTTACTAAAGCTTCTCTGGTAAAAGAAGGATTGGTGGTTGTTTTCAGGGCCCATTCATTCTACCTTCTTTGCCATTCACTGTATTTAAGTCAGCACAGCGATTGGGACCTATTTTTAATTTTAGAGTGCAGATTCAGTCATTTTTGAAAATCCTTTCTCATTTTCTGAAGTATCAAATTTAAAATCCACCTAACAACCACCAACTGACACCCCTAGGAATTCCCAGAGTCAATATGGTCTAGCTGAATCAAGGATTTGCTATTCAGAGTTGCAAAAATAAGGTAGGAAGCCCTCTTAACAAATTTTGTCTGAATAGGTAGATTTGTGCTTGGGTAAGCTAACTGTTACAGTAGAGCCCAACAAGTATTATACCTTGAAGGTTTAACACAGTCTTTACAACCATATGAATTTACTCATTCATTCCATGAGCACTCAACAAACAGTTATGGAAGGCTTATTAGAAAAGGATGAAGTTGGAAATATGACAAATAGTTAGGCTGCTGCCACAGTCGAGAAGAAGGTAGATGAAGGTTAATCTAACTAGAGGCAGTGCCATGGCATTGGAAGGGAAAAGACAACCAGTGCAGTGGTGAGCACCTGTAGTCCCAGCTACGCAGGAAGCTGAGGCAGGAGGATCACTTGAGGCCAGGATTTCAAGGCTGCAGTGAGCTACGGTCACACCTGTGAATAGCCACTGCATGCCAGCCTGGGCAACATAGCAAGACACAGCCTGTTAAAAAAATTAAAAAGAAAAAAAAAAAAAAGGAAGAAGAAGGGGGAAAACAGAGTTAAGAAAAATTTAGAGGCAGATGATAAATAGTTCATAAGTAAAAAAAAAAAAGCAGTATAGTATACATAGGTCAAATAGATTACTATACTTGAAAATAAAAGATTAAATTGGATAGATCTTAATTTATGAAAAATAATAGACCTATAACATACTGAGACCCCAGCAGCTAACCACACAGCCTCCAGGTCAACTATGGGAATTTCTTTAGCCAAGTACATGTCCCGGTCCTCTTATCAAAGAGAACTCAGCTTGGATTTATATGAAGGTCAAAGGAGCCAGCTGTGTAAATTTCACCTGAAAACCATCCCAGACATAAAAATGATTAAGTCTACTAGTCTATAGAGATGCTTATCTGCAAAGTGATAGAAATCTCATTTCTCAATAATTTTGAAATAATTTAGTGCAAAACCCAGAGCAGATGAAGACAGAGCATATGTAGAGATAATGGTAAGAGAATAATCATAAAATATAATAAAGGCTGAATAAATATGAATCATATGCCCAATATTTTTTTATTTGCAAAATGTGTGATTAGATAAGTTGGAAGACAGAAACTGCCTGCAACTTGCTGCGATACTGTGTGTATGTATGAGTGAGTGTGTGTGTATGTGTGTGAGAGACAGAGAGATACAGAGGCAGGGAGAGGGCGAGAGAGAATCAAATGATTATACATTTCAGACCAAGGATTCAGTCACTAAAAGGAAGGGCTACCTTTAACCCAAAGCCCAAGGATAGTCCAAAAAGCAGTGCGATCACCAAATTGTCTAAGATGCTTTTTATTGACATCTATCTTTTTCTTAGTAAAGTCTGACCTCATTTTGCCACAAATGTAATTGCAACCTCAATTGCATGAAACAAGACAGATAAATTAGGTTGCATGTACTATGTTCCTAAAGAGTTAGCCCTAGAATTTCCTTAGTCTTAAATTATGATGCCATTTAAATCTTTCTTTTCAGAGTACATATACTGTGTAAACAATGTTTCCAAAATTAGATTTTCTCCTTGCCTTACCCAAAATGTTGAGAAGAAAAAGTTGCAATACAATAAGAAGAAATGTCTTTAAAATATCAAGGGGCTTTTTTAGGGGTATTACATATTCATACTAATCACCCAAATACTCATGTCTATTGAGCTTTTAACAATTGGAGTTTCTACCGATGGATTAAAATATCTTTGATTAGCATACCAAGATAAATTATATTTGCTAAATTACTATCATTAAGGCAAATGCTGAAATAATTATTACAGTTTCAAACAATGAAGTACAATCTCCTTAGCATAGAAAGACATATGTGTATTTACTGGGCAGTTCTTATGAAGGTAAGCACTGAAACTAATAAGATATTAAGGTTAAAGTTAGTTGATCAGAAAATTCATGCAACCAAATCATTTGAAGTCTGAGTTTTGTGGTTAAAAGCAGTTTTACTGCATGCTTTCTTTTTATTTTAACTTTTAAATTCTCAGTTTTACAAAATGTGAACTAGCAGCCCCTTAGTAAAAGTATAGGCATCATACAAAAAAAGATCTATTGTAAAAAAGGATATTGTGTAGATTATGGATAAATCAGAATTATTGTATGAGTAGTTTAATCTCTTCTTTTAAATTATATCAGAAAATAGTATTTTTAAAGCATATTAGTATACCTCTATCTAGTCTTCAAAATCTGAGCTAAAAATGTTTCCTATTGTATCAAATATTACTACTGTTTCAAAGTTCACTTTCTGAGTCCTACTTTGAATACCTGAAAACAAAACAAATATTTTTTAAATTCTTTATTTACATATTTTCTAGTATATTAGGATGAACAACAGTTAATTATAATATTACAGGCTATAATATAAGACCTAACATAGTCATTAAAGACAATACAAAAAGACCATCTTTGGGAAGGCTGCAATTAAAAAGGAAGAAATTCCAACTTTACAGTTCCAGAGTAAATGGCCTATGAAATAAGGGAACCAAGTTATTCAATATTTTAATGCGAGGGCATTTTCAAATCTTAAAAGATCCTTGTGATGAAATAAGATAGTTTTATTACGTGAATCTTTTGATTGGTTATGTTCTTGGGAAGACTAACTTCAATGACTAGTCTGGAAAGAGGATGAGGAAAAAGTCACGTGGAGAATTCTAAGACCTCCTGTGTGAGGCAGGTTAGAGATAAAAATCATGTTTTTACTGAAAATTTAAAAAGTGACATCATGCCTGTTCAGTCCTGATTGCTTTCTGCATGTTGCCAAAACTGCTGTAACATTTTCTATGTTACTGACTTTGTATATTATTTCAGTTCATCTCTGTTGAGAGCAAATGGTTTAGCTGCTGTGGGATTTAGGCAATATTCCCAACTGCGATGTTAATTCTATGGCAAAGTAATTAAAAGCTCCTGTTCTGAAGTCCTAATTGCTGAGATGAAATCTGGTGTGGCCATTGGCTAGTTTAATGCCTTTGCAGAAGTTACTTAACTCTCTGAGTCCAGGGTTCCTCATCTGTGAAGCGAGAATAACAATAGCACTGATGCCATGCGGTGCTGCCAGTATTAAATCCACATGGAAGGTTCTCAGGGGGTGACTGCCCGGAGCACAATATGTGTGTGACAAACAGCCATCATTGTTACTACTAAAAAACTAAAAGAAATATAACTAAAAGAACTAAAAGGAATTTAACATAGTTTTAGTTTTAGTAGTGATGGTTTTGGGAGTGTGCCATAGGAAATTATTTGGTATCTACAGATCTTCAATTCAAAATCCTTAATGTTGAAAGAAAGATTTGGGCTCTTTAAGATTACTGTGAAGTTCAGGGATAATAAATGCAAAGCATGTAACATAGCTCCTGATAGATTCTCAGTAAGTGGTAGGAAGTGCTATTATTCCCATTGCTGTCATCATTTTATAAATTTATCTCCTGTCCACTTTGGTTTGACACATGGATGCTGGAGCCCCATAGGAAGATGTCACCCATGGCTATCTGGGACAATATTGTAGGGAAGACCGAGCTTGTGGTCGGTACATACCCTTCAAAATCCCCCTTTTCCTCAAAGAGAAAGACCCCTTTGATACCTGCTAATCTAAACCTCTTCCCTCCTCCTCTGCCAAATATGTTTTTGGAAAAGCATTAAATAACTCAAATAATTGAGTTCTATATATTCTTTACAAGTTAAGTGTTTACATTTTGACTGATAATTCAGTAGACCAAGATAAGGATAGCATAGCCTGAGTGAGTAGCAGTAAGGACCCTGTAATGATCTTTCTCAGAGCCTCTCAAATTGCATTATAACCTTGAAACTTACAAAGCTGGCTTTGGTTGTAAAGGAATCATGTTCAAGGGAACTGCTCAATGGAAGGTATTAAAAGTATTATAATCAACAAAGCATGCAGACAACCACAGGATAATTACAATGGCACGTTGTCAAGATCATGCTTGATTTAGAAAACTACTGGCCCATATAGATTTTGTCTTACTTGCCATCCAAATAGTTATACAGGAAAAAAATACCCATTCTTTTGGAAATTTACTCCCTTGGCAATTATAAGGTATTATCATTTTTTTAAAATCTAGAAACCACCATACATTCATTTAAAACTACATTGAGATTGGAATTTTATTTATCTCAGAATGGTGGTCTCTGATTGTGACTTCAATTTTCTAAATTTAATTTATGAACAGATAACCTTACTAATTTACTATGCACATGATTCCTGAGGGAAAAAGACCCGCCTAAATGTCTACCACCCTTGCAATACAAGTGCAGCAGGACCTCAGTCTATGTGTAAGAAGGAATGCCACCGCTCTGGGAGTCTCTGTTTCTGTGCTTCAGAAATGGGGACAGAGGCTGAGAGGAATATCTATGTTCACGGAGGTGTCCCACCTCACTCCAGTGGCACAGGAGGCACTTGAGAGCTGGACGAGGGAATCATCATCTTTGGTGACAGTGGCCTCTTGAGACTCATGCCTGTGGAGAGACACATGTCTCTCCGTGAGAATACTAAAAAGCCACCCCTCTCATGACCCTCTGCCTGCACGTAACAACTCAAAGGCAGTTAGAATAAAGAAGAACATTCCTCTGACTTGGTATTTCCCTGAAATTGCTGATTAAATAAATAACATTACATGAAGCACAAGACAGAAGCAACTTATAAACATCAAGTGGTATGTGAGGTGACCTCAAATCGGATTTTGGTATTATGGAGTGGGCTTGATGGTTCATGGGGCCAAGAGGAAGAGAAAGGACAAAAATAGGCCGTTTCTCAGGGGTTAGGACAGCACTCAGGACTTCAAATGAGACTCAACCAAAGGAAAAGAGCAACCGCCTCTAAGGGGCAAAGAAATGGTGCCAGACTCCCAGACGGTCTGAAGCAGACTACATGATTCCAGACGGCCAGCTGTCCGCAACCTGTGGGCTCCAAACCCCTGGGGAACCAAAGGGTAATGTCAAGGAGTCCACATAATAATGCCTAAAATGAGCCTGTTTTTAGATGATATACTATATATAAACACACATACATATTATATATATACACACACACTCTATATATAAGCATACACAGTGCATATAAATATACACATTTGTATGTATACAATAGTCATTTACATGTGTGTGTAGAAGCCACTTAAATATACTGTTTATAGCAATGTTTCATCTTCTCAAACAAGAGGTGCTAAAAGTTGTATTCTTTTCACACAGAGGTCTGCAAAATGTTTTGGCTCTGAAAAATGATTTTCAAGTGCAAATGCCAAAATTCAGAGCAAAACAGTATTCCATTCCTAAAACATAACAGCAGGCCATTTCTGAAGCATAACGATGTACCTATTAAAATGGCTAACATTTGAGTTGGAATTAGGTTTTAGTTGTTCTTTCTGTCTTTTTGTATGTATCTTTATGTACAAAGTAGTGACCCTGTATGCATTTTCAAGCCAAAGAGCACAACTATAAGACAAATAAAATAACCAAGGCTCTTCAAGCAAAAATGACTGTTCTCTGCTGCCATGAGAACCAACACAACCTCTTCTGGGCCCAGCAAGGAGAGCAGGACCCTCTGCCGCTGGCTCTCCCGTATTCTGTCTGGGCCCACGGTGGCAGCGCAAAGTATTATAGGGCAGTGTTGTTATAATTTGGGACAAGTCACACTGTGCTCTCCACTCCCACTTTCACTCAGATAAAAACAGAGCAAAGTAAATATCAAAGTCATTCTAGAAGAAAACTGTGAGAAATGATTAAAAACGCTCAAACATTTCAAGGTCAGGAAGGTATGGGGAAACGGAAGAGAGGCCCGTTCTCTGCACTAGTGACAGCTGTGTAGGAGACGACGGGCACGACCTTCAAGCAAATGCTGCAGGGTAGATGTGAAAACCTCAGCTTGGTCGGTGCTGAGTGTTCATATGCAGAATGTATCATCTATCTCAGCTACACAGATGTGAAAAGTCACGGCTGTTTAATATTTTTATAAGTAACGATTTGTTTTACACATCTCCAAATTTAATATGCCGCTGTATCCAAAACTGGATTTAACAGTTTCATTTATTTATCAAAGTTTATTTGAATGAACCCTCTACAGACATTGGGGGTTTAAAGATATATAAGATATTTGGGTCTAAATAAAAAAATTTTAAATCATTTTTAGCAGGACTATTTTTTGATATGAAATGAATATACATTGAAATGACCTATAAATTTATTATTCATAAAGCATGGCTTAAGAAAATATCTACCGTGGCACTCTATAAAGAAATAACCATCAATGAATAAATGAATGAAATTTGCCCATCTTTTGTGTGGTTCTAATACTTATGTTGGACTACGTGGATGACTTTAATATACATGAATATTATTAGAGAATATATCTATATCTACATGAAAAGACAAAGGTCTTTCTTCTAATAAGTGAATTTTGCTCATTATACCCCAAGTCTCCACTTGAGAGCAGTGATATTTATGAGGGATTATTGGGAAGGTCTGTTGTCTATTAGTTCCTCCTGATCCTGAATTGTCATTGTTGTCTGAAGCCAGACCACGAAAGGTTTCCCCTAGTTGCCTTTTGGTGTTATAATGTTAGTTTTTATAGTGGGAAACTAAGAAGCAGCCATCTAAAAATCCAAAATACATATTTGGGTATATTTAATATATACATAATATATATTACATCTCTCCACCAATATGTACCAATACCAATATATACCCACTATCTCATTTAGAGCACTTTAATATAAAATTCCCTGTAAAAAACTTATTTTAGAGCTATGAGGTAGAAAAAAATTTGTTCTCCTGAGAGTTGTTATTTTATAGTCTTTATAACATAATTGCCATGTTTTCATTTTAACTTTGGCTCATCAAGAAAGAAATTTGTGGAATGCATGTTTATGTTTAGTTGTTTTTCTAGATATTTTTGTTTTTTGCCTATTCTTATTTCATTTCTTGATGGTTGATATTATATTTAAAATCATATATTATCCTTTTATATTATATGATTTTAGTTTTGGGGGTTTTTATTGGTTTGTTATGCTACCTCGGTTCTTTAGTGAAAAAAATACAGGGATATAGAAGGAGGGATAGATTTAAATGTAGATTTATTAATAGACACAGATCTCTAGCTAAGTGTTCCTCTCTCTCTCTCCCCCTTCCCCAATCTCCTCTCCCTCTCTCCCTTCCCATGTGTGTATTTAAATTGCACAGTTCAGTTTAACTCATTTCCAATTTCCTTACAGAAAGGTGCCTTTAGTTTTCAAAGATTCATTGACCCTCTGCTTTCTCTTGGTAAACATAACTATATATACGATTGTTTGGCTTTAAGGGGATTGAAGTGTGTTCTCAACACAGCTAACGGTACTGTACAGTTAAACATTTATGGACATTGAGAGGCGACTGTGGAAAATCTTCCCCAAGAGGTCGCCAGGCAGAGAAACCCTCAGCTCTTTGCCCATCCCCGGCCTGCCCTCCTGAAATGACACGTTCCCGAGGTGCCGCCTTGCTTTTCTCTTCTTGATCAGCTGCTTCAAACGCATTCTGCTCCCAAGGGCCAACTTCCTAAAACAACACAGCTTCCATCTCACTTGATAAAAAGGTAGCCTATTTTTAATTTTATATACTACAATTCTAAATGAACTACAAGTGAACCCATGCTCAGGCTAGATGTAAAGAAAATCATGCTCATAGAGGACTACGCAGGTAGGAAAGCACCCACAGACGTCAAAAACTATTTGAATATCTGGAATATAGTTGAAACAGGTCTATTCTTAACAGGAAAAAAAAAAAAAACAAGCACCACGTTCCCTCTGACTTTGACAAGTAGAACTTGCTAAACTGTAAACCTCAGAAAGGATTTGTTGGAAAATGAGAGTCTGCCAAGTAAACCCGGAGAAGCCCTCAAAGGGACGGTGTGGCAGTTCTTCTCAGACCTCTGAAATGCATGAGTCTTTAACCAAATGAATTTTGGTAAATATTCATAAAAAGTAGTAAAATCTTTTAGTGAAAGTGAGTTGAGCCCAGAAGAGTAAAATGCAGGAGACCCCCACCTTTGGGCATAATAGAGACTCCGGTCTATCAAGATACAAAATAGGTTGGGCGATGAAACACAACCATAAGGCTCTACAATATAATCCTTACATAGCTAAGATATATATGACATACATTAGTTAACATATATGTAAATAATTTTAAGTTTGTTGCATTAAAAATCTTTCAGGCAATGCATCATCTCGTAACTCTAGCCCAAGATTTTGCAGAATTATGAAGGCTTATGTTGCGATGCTATTTCACTGCCACTTGGTTCCATAGAACTTGTGAAAACTTTAATCAAGAACTCCAAGTTAGAGAAACATGCACAGAAATGTTAACTCGGAACCATATTTTACGTAGTTGATTTTTCTGCGGCAATTCTGTTCCTAATAGTCAACAACATTCACTGCTTCAACATCATGCCTGGCTGTGTGTCGTCTAACACTGCTCAAGGTATAGTGGAAGGGAATTTTAAGACACACCTAGTATAGGATTCAGCCCAAACTCCAGCCAGACCCATCTGGCTCTGCAGCTGCACTCTTCACCACCCGTGACCCTGTTTCCTGCAATAGGAAGGACACTGCAAACAACAGCAGCAGAGTGCGACTGGTGCCCTGACTAGTGTGGCGATTAAATGCTGTGGTGTTGACCGACCGTATAGCCTGGCCACACCCTGCCCCCTTTTCAATGGGTTTCCTGTGTTTTCTAGCTCTTACTGAAAAGAAATGCTGATTATGTAATAAAGAAGCCTTGCCAATCCTTCGAAAACTTCTTTACAAAATTTCTTACTTCATTTTATTCTCCATTTCCATCATTACTCCAAACTTTGGAGCCTGCCTCACCTCCCATTCCTCTACCACCACCCCCCACCTTATTCCTCCTTCTCTCTTGCCCCTTATATTCTAGAACACAGAGCTTAAAGGTCACAGCTGCTGGCATGACACTTTTATTCTATAACCTAAATCCTGTGTGTATATTTATATATAAAGATACAGATAGAGATAGGTATCACAGACCATATTACAGCATTCATGAAAAATGAAACATTAACAATCCCTCTACTTCAGTAAATCAAAATTTAACATCATCCAAATTTCCTTCCAGTCTTTTTCAGAAACATGGTTTCACTTAGGAAGACTCATTTCTTCTATTCAATGGAGTATTTGACTTTCAAAAAAATTCCAGTGGAAAATACTAAAATTATTATATATCAAATCATTTAGTACTTATAATAACCCCACAAAGCAGGTATTAATACCTTTCATTTTACCTGTTAGAAAATAAAGACTCCAGAGAGATTAGATAAATAGCTTGTCTAAGTTTACAAGCATTACGTAACAGATAAAGAATTCAAATTCAAGTTTATGACCTTTCTCCTGAGCTACATTTCCTTTCTTATGTCTCATAACATAAGCGTATCTCTTATCTCTGATAAAACTTGTCCAGGATGCTGCGCTGTGGTGGCAATTTTAATTTTGAGTGTTCACATTTTCCTCTTGGTGGAAAAACTTAACAGTATTTTAATGGTTCTAAGATGCACATTTAAAAAACATTTCAACATCTCTTAAAGGAGGATGCATCTCACAATCAAGGACAACTGACGCTTGCTGTCACGTCAGCCAGGCACCAGCAGCAAAAGAGTGGTCATTGCCTGCACAGGCACAAACATGGTTATAGTCTTAGTGACACACCTGTGCATCTGTACCTCACTGATGCCAGGTCCACAAATAACAAGGACCTCTTGAACAAAGAACAGGGGTCCTGGCTGGGTTCTAAAAACCTTTTGTTAACACCTTCTTGCAAGATCAAGAAGCCATTAGCATCAAAATTTGCAGAATAAGTATGAGCATCTTGCAAGAAAATCCCAGAGACAACTGCAGAGTACAAGTGAGAAATGCCACATCATCAGTGCTGTCAATGGAATGTTTATGGAAGAACATGGACTTTGGTGACTAATAGTTGAAAAGTGACTCAGAAGAACTGGACTTTGAGAGAAGTTTTAGGAATAATTTAACCAATCACTTCACTTATTTTTCCTTTTCATGCACTCACAAAATGCTGTAAGATAAAATTTATGTTTAAGTAACCCTGAAAAATTCTTTTAGTAAGTATTATTTTTAACTAATACTTCCTTCTTTTCTCTGTGGTGTGTAGATGGGATCATAAAGGTGACAAAATACAGATAATTTATTTTAGATGTCTCTTATTGTTTGGCATTCTTGTTAATCCCAAATTTTGCTATGAAAGACAGATAATGCTTTAATACGCTTCACATATTTATAGTTTCTTTCTTTTGTACTATAGTGCAAAGAAATACATGGATGCATATAGGATCAGAAGAAATGAATATTTTTATAGTGTTAATAAAATCAAATTTGTACTGCTATCAACCCAGCATTTTAGTTTTATGACTGAATTAAGATGTTATCAACATTTAAAAATATTTCTTAATTCAAAAGATTAGAAAGTAGCATTACTCTGATGGTGGTAAGTGCTAACGACTGAATGTTTGAGCTCCACCAAAATTCATACGTTTTTGATTTTGTTTTTCTATTTTTTTCTATTTTGTTTAAACGCTGATGGCACAGCAGTTATAAAATTTTAAATAATTAAATTATCTTTGTGATTTCTTCTACTTTGCAAAAATTGATAAACATTAAGTTTTGTTTTTAATTTATCCATTTGAACCTTATTTTGGTATATGATATGAAATATGAATTTAAATTATCTGTTTTCAATAGCTAATTTACTATCATATTATTAAATAGCATTTTATTAAGTTCTTCTCTGCCTAATCATTTTGAGATACTACCATGATCATATATTTTCCTTATATGTGATATAAATTATTTCTTATTGTATTTTCTATTCTGTTGATCTTTTTTGTTATAAAATAGGTCCCCCTTTTTTGATAAAAGATTTCACAAGTTAAAAATATGACACAATGGCATTAAATTGAAATGAGTTTAAAGAAAGGGAAAATAAAACATAAAAAAATAAGCAAACCAGAGGTGAGAATAGAATAAAGCTAGACATGTGTATCATCATGTCCTGGCAGGTGCTGTGGGCAGGTTGAAAACTCAGCTCGGCTTTCTAGCGGCCAGTGGAGAAAAGGGGTCCTTTTCAGTTACACAGTTCTTGGTGTTCTTGGGATGGAAAAAGAACAACAGTTTTACATGCAGATGTCTATGTGCTGAGTTCAAAGGGTATTTATCACCAGGCTCCCCATAATAATGCCATTCTAGGATGTAATGGATAAGGTACTAGACAGTACCCTTAAAATTGGTGTAATAATTCCATGAGGCTCAATATATATTAGTGGCTCCATAACAAAACAAAGAATAAATT
The DNA here is from genome assembly GCF_041146395.1 of Eulemur rufifrons. Taxonomy (NCBI): domain Eukaryota; kingdom Metazoa; phylum Chordata; class Mammalia; order Primates; family Lemuridae; genus Eulemur; species Eulemur rufifrons. The sequence continues at coordinate 13,807,492 of NC_091000.1, forward strand.
TATGGTAATTCTTTCAGGCAATCTTATCATCTTGTTCAGTGTTGCATCCTCATTGCCTGGCCCAGTCTTGGCACATAGTAGATGCTGAATAAAAAATTAGTGAAAGAATGAGTAGCATATTGAGGGGCACCACCCATAAGATTTTACTTGCTAGGAAGTGCTCACAGTGTGTCTGTGCAATACTGCGGGTTCAGTGTTGCCCATACGCCTCCACATTTTACTGATATGGGGTTAGGCTTAGAAGCCCTTAGTGGAAATTGGGGTGATTAACATACTCTATACCACACTGTTTAATTTCTTCTTGCTCTATAATACATGTTTTTTTAATCTAATTTGGCTAAATCTTTTTCATTTTGTTTCTTTCCTCGAAACACTTTTTCCTATTATTTTATCTTATACTTTTAATTTCAACTCATTACAAGGGTCAACTCTAGTATCTCTAGGTGAGGTGCCCTTATGTCGTGGTCTACTCAGGGCAGTCTAGCTTCACCTGTTGTCCCAGCATATTGTTTCATTCTCAATAGTGAGCATAATTGGATGATCTATTAAATGGTCACCCTACTTACACATTTTGTCCAGTTTATTCATTGCCATAGGTCAGAACTCACGTCCCCCTATGCTGGCGACCCAGCCCCAGCCCTGCACCTTCCCCCCTCCTCCTGCTCCCATCCTGGCTTAGTACCCACCCATCCTTACCACCTTCCAACCCAATGGATGCCTCTTTCCTGCTTTTGATACTTTAAAACATGTATGCTGAATAAACTAATAAACTCTCATATATTTTCTCCAAAAATGTTTTATACTATTTTTTCAACCTTCAAGAAAAATCTCTGTCGAGACTGTATGCTTAATTGGTCTGGATATTCTATAGACCAATGTACTTGGTACATTGTTCTCAATCATTTAATGACTCATTTTATTTATTGAAAGATTGTATCCATCTTGTTTCACCAACACTTAACTTTCAAATTGTACTCAGAACTCACAAGCTTGCACAATGCTAAGTCTATAGAGAGCTATGTAATTCTGTGAGCCATATTGTGAGGATACATTAAGAACAAAGAGCCTGGATTTCTAACCTTCAATTCTAGATCAAAGGGTTGCTCACTGTGGCGAATAGTTAGGTGTGCTTCTTATTACTTTAGGGTGAAGCTGATATAGTATAATACTTCTATTTTATTTTATTTATTTATTTTGAGACAGAGTCATGCTCTGTCACTGCCAGGCCAGAGTGCCGTGGCATTGGCCTAGCTCACTGCAACCTCCAACTCCTGGGCTCAAGTGATCCTCCTGCCTCAGCCTCCCAAGTAGCTGGGACTATAGGCGCATGCCACCACATCTGGCTACTTTTTTCTAGTTTTAGTAGAGATGGGATCTCGCTCTTGCTCAGACTGGTCTCGAACTCCAGAGCTCAAGCGATCCTCCCATCTCAGCCACCCAGAGTGCTAGGATTACAGGTGTGAGCCACCACACCCAGCCAATACTTTTATTCTTAAAAGTCTTCCACCTAAGTTCTTATTTCTATTCTCACAGCATACCTACTCAGCAGATGTTTTATCCTGAATAAACAAATGAGGAAAATGAAATCCATGGGTTTTGATCAAACAATAAAACTGTAATAAAAGTGAGTATAGAATTTTTTGTCTTGATACCTAGTCCTACTAATTTAATTTCTTTGTGAGACAAATTAATAAGGAAATAAAAATCTGACATTAATTATTGATATACAGCTATCTTTTTAATTCTCACAGAATATCTTTGTTGTTTTTACAAAGAACTAATTTTGTTTTCATTTAGACATTAAGTGTATCAATTTAGGGAAACTGGTAGTTAGTAACATGGATATAAAAGGATTTTGTATACTTTCGCTTTTATCAGCTGGGGGTAAAGAAGAACTTGATTTACATAGGACAAAACTTCTAAATGCTAACACAGAATTTTAAAATATAATGCCCATCCACACATTTCAATAGTCAGGAAAGATAGAACTGTCAAAGAATTCAAGTGTTCTATGATGCAGTTTAGTTGATACACTCTGATAGTAGTGAGAGATGTGTGCTTTCCATCTCTTAAGAGAAGCTGTCCCTAGATGGAAAAAACATGAATACTTTGAGATCCTGGCAGCTTCTTTCTTAAGTTCTCCATTTTACCACGCTGAGTATAAAGAGAAATAAACTTACATATTTCACTTGGGAGAATATCAAGAAAAACATTTGATCCACTGTCTAAGCACTTGATAGTACAAACCATTTGAAATGTTAGACAACAAATGAAAGCATTAAGCACTAACCTTTCAGTATTGAATGTTACCTAATAAACAGCAGAGACTGCTGACATTAACACCTATTATTGTACTGTATTACTTTTATGGGTACAATCAACCCTCCTGGATGATGAACATTTTGTAATTCAAAGAATGACTCATGAAAAATATAGTTTTCATTTGCTAAAGTGCTGTAGGACTGAATTTAGAAATGTCTTGCTGTGCTGAAATTGATTCAATTTGACTGGCAATCCAAAAGCTACAATAAACTTTAAAAATGTACAAGGATGTTTTTCTCCTTTCATCTATTTTGGAAAAACAGAAGCAAACAAATATAATAATGTTCCTGGGACCCACTGCACAGTTATATCCTGTTACATAAACAAGCATTATATAAAACAGTCCTGATTATCAGATCTTTTTATGGTACAAATAAACATAAACCACATAAAGCCAATTTTTACAAGATGGCATCCAACAAAGTCTGTACAAAATGTTAAAAAGTTTGTGTACCTTGATTTAGGTTGACCTAATGGACCACCATCTGGATTTTTTTATAAAGTACGTGCTAAGGCCTTACCAAAGGATTCACCAAGTGATTCTTTTAAGGCAAGTCAAAACCAATATAATTAAGAAGTCAGTTTAAATTTGTAATCTGCACGATGCTTTTCTCCCATCTCAATGATTGTGTGAAAAGGTAAGACTTAAGAAGTCACCTACCCCTAATCATTTTTTCATTTCATTTCTTCTTGAAGATTTAATTAAATCTGATTCTGAAGAGGAGGGTCATTTACAGCAAAGCAGCAGTTCGAAGAAATAATTCCTTAACAGCAAAAAAATGTCTTTCTTCAGGATTGTAAAACTAGGATAGATTCTCATCATTCTGGATTTTAGGATGTATGCATGCCTTTTCCAAGACTCATTCGTTGCAACGGTTTACTTTGAATGTATTCCCAGAAAAACAAACTTTTTCGAGCTTTGAAGATCAAATTGTAAAAAATGTTTATGTAGAAAACAAAATTTAATCTTTATAATATTCCTGTGTGGGAGATGGTGAACTCTAGAGCACACTAAATTTAATTGCAACAGCTCCTATAACCATACACCTTACTCAAGGTTTCAGCACACAAACCTCAAATATCTACAATTGTTGACAAAGGTTAAAAATAAGAAATTTTGGAGTATCAAAATAAGTATATTTTAAAGTACTCCCTCTCCAGTCGGAAATTCCATGATTCTATAACTGAGTTATTTTTACCATGGACAGTAACTAGCTTGATCTAGCTTTGCCAAAGTGGCAACATCCAGATATAAACAAACACAAAAAACAGAAAGATAGAAAACAACACTAGAGTGTCCATTTTCCTTTAAGCAAGTTAGGAATAAGTATATTTTCTCTCCTTTCAAGTTCTGGAAAAAACCAATAATCTTGTATAATTGCACTGATTGTTGCTTCACTAAATCTCAGTTAAAAAATTTGTTACAGTATCATTTCCTCATTCCAGTGTAATTTCTATATGCAGAATGTTTTCCTTATTTCACCCTCTCTTAAAAATATACTTTATAACCTAGTCTACAGCGTCGCTATCCTACTACAGCACCATGGAGGAGTCACTCCATCTCTTGCTTTATATCAGTTATATAGGCACATACCAGAATGTCATTCACCAGCTGGCTTGGAAGTTGATCGTTTATAAATGTGCAAATATCTGAGATTTAGGGATGAAAGGTACTATTATGTTATTACCATGAATGTATGAATGTACAGTCCCTGTAAATAATGTGGTCACCCAGGCCTGAAAGAATCTGTGAAGTTAACATTATGCATTCTTTGGGTTTTGAGGTTTCGGAACGAACGGCATCCATCGTTCACTACCCACAGACGTTTACGAACACCATGAAGCCTGACCAGGCAGCTTTGTTTTAATGCCCTGCACCTCCCGGCCCCTCTTCCTGTCTCACCACCTTTATCTAACCTCTGTAACCAGTCATGACTTGTTTAGTGTCACTTGAAAAATAGCATTGAAATGTTCATACACAATCAATTTGTAATTAATAGGAAATGACTTTATGGGGCCGTTTGATCCCTGCTGGGGGGAGAAAGCCTGGGTTATGTCCAATGGATTTTTTCCATCTCCTTCAGCGGGGACGTGTGGCAAATGGGCTGTAAGTGAAGCCAGACTGTGTAATGAGTCACAGCACTGCAGACGGGCATGAACGTCCGTTAGGGAAAACAAAAGGCTTTCATCTAAAAAGACGCTCTGCAGACCAAGGTCACTGATACCACTTTTCATTTTCTCATAGCATTTTAAAGTTTTTTGGCCTTTGTACTGCTTTCCACAACACTTGTATGTAATGAATTGGGCCGTGACTTTGATAGAGAGATCTAAATGGACCTGAATGCAGCATTTGCTGTTGAAGAAATTTTTCCTGTTTTCAATCCTATCTAGCGTGAACCCTCCTCTAAAGGCATCACCATAGACTCGTGCCTGGTTTATCTAACACCTTAAAAAGCATTTTCTTAAAATGTAAGTCTTGGGAACAGTTTCCCTGTTGGCATGAAGTCTAAATGATAATCAACTCAAAAGACCATTCTGATAGCATGGAAAAATCATTGTGCACCAGGGGGAAAAAGCCAACTATGAGGTTAGATTGTGTAGGACCAGGAAACTGATAGCTTATAAATGTGCAAATATTTGAGATTTAGGGATGAAAGGTACTGTTAGTTATTACCATGAATGTATGAATGTACGGTTCACATAAATAATGTGGAAAATCAAGATAGACCAGTTTGATTGCAGTTACACACTGACATGTGACGTGTATTTTTTTGCATTGCTTTTCTGCATTTCTCCCACGTCCCTTCCTGCCTCGGTCTTTTTTGTCCCTTCTTCTTTTATTCTAGAAATATTTATTGAGATTTCCTGTGTGCTAGGCTTGTACTGGTGAGAAAAAATTAACAGATCCTGCCCCCACAGAGCTTTAGGTCTAATGGAGGAGAGACATTAGTCTAATAATCACTGCACTGAATGTATGATTGCAAAGCAAGATAACTGCTCTGAATGAAAAGAACATAGCTCTATAGGAAGGTTAAACAACATAAAAAAAAAAAAACCCTAACTCTGATAATTTTAAGGGTCTGACATCTTGCAGTCATGAAGGCTTGTGTGTGGACTATCATTTGAGCTGGAATCTGAAGAGTGTGGAGTTTGCTAAATGAAAGGAGATTGGAGGAAGATGTAGCATGTGCAAAGTCCCTGTGGTTGGTCAAAGGTCTGTATGAACTTGTGTAACAAGAAAGCAGAGAGTGAAATGACAGTGAAATGACAGGTGGTTTAAAATGAGGTTGGATAAGGAGAGGCCAGGTCACAAAGAGTCTAGTGGGTCAGGAAGCTACTGAAAGGTTTCCAACTAGAGAATGACAGGACCCTAATTTCATTTTCAAAGGGCCACTAAGGCTGTGGTATAAACAATGGACTGCCAGGAAACAAGAATGGATGCAGGAAAACTCAATTAGGAGGAATTTCAGAGTCCAGGCAGAAGATGGTGGACTTTTATGGAAAATCATTGAAACTAAGTCAGAAAAATAGGGATATCAAGATGTTCTTTGGTATATTTCCATCTAAAAAGTATTTGTATAGAAACGGCTTTCCCTCCAGGCAGTGACCAAAAGTTACAGCTCAGGGAGGGGCTTGCAGAGTTATTCTGAATATGTCAGTCTCAGTACCTACCACGGCCAAGGTTACTTCTGAGTTAAAGCCACCCAGTCACCTGCTTGGGGAAGCATAAGTGAGACAATTCATTACTAATGATTATCACAGAATCAATCAGGTTAGCCAACTGATTCAATAGCTCGATTCTTGAAGCAGCTTGATATAAGGAGAAGACAGATATATGAAGAGAGAATTTCATGCCCAAGATATGATACTCTTAGTACATTTCATTTTCAATAGTAGATCTCAGTGGTGGCAATTTTACTTCCCAGGGGAAATTTTCAATGTCTGGAGACACTTTTGATTGTAACAGCTTGAGAGGTGCGAGCTACTGGCATCTAGCACGCAGAGGACAGGGATGCTACTAACCATCCTACAGTGCATGAAGCAACCCCCGCACCTCCACAAAGAATTATCTGGCCCAAAATAGTAATAGTGCAGAGGTTGAGTGTGATATTCTGAAATATATATTTGGTCTTTGACTCCATTTCCTGGGGGTCAACTCCTAAAATAATTAGAATCTCCAAAGTGATATCTTTTTTGGATGCTAATAAGTTGGCTGGGGGCTGGCAGCCCCTAGGTAGCTTCTGAGGTTGGTCACCAGAAAGACCAAGGCAGGATTAGAGGGTGGAGACTTCTAGCCCCAGCCCCCACCTCTGGGGAAGAGGGAGCAGCTGAAGGTTAAGCAGATCACCAATGGCCAATGTTTAATCAATCATGCCTATATACTGAGGCCTTCATAAAGACCCAAAAGGATTATGCTCAGAGACCTTCTGGATAGCTGAACACAGGAGGTTCCTGCAGGGTGGCAGGCCTGGGAAGGCATGGAAGCTGCAACACCTTCCCCCATACCTCACCCTACACATCTCCTCATCTGTGTCCTTTGCAATGTCTTTTATAATAAACCAGTAAACATAAGTAAGTTTCCCTGAGTTCTGTGAGCTGCTCTAGAAAAGTAATCGAAGCTGGCAAGGGGGTCATGGGAACTCTGATGTATAGCCAGTCAGTCAAGAGCACAGGTGGAACAAGCTGGGGTTTCCAACTGACAGAAGTGGGGCAGTAGGGGCTGTGGGTGTAGTCTGGCTGGACTGAGCCCTCAGGCAGCAGAGACCGTCAGAACTGAGCTGAATTAGAAGACACCAACGGGTGTCCACTGCAGAATAGATTCCTTGCTTGATGTGTAGGTTTGGCCGTAGAAGTCTTCTGTGTTGACAGCTGTGGTGTGAGGGCGCAGGAAAACAGTTTATGTTTTTTCCACTCAGATTAAAAAACCCTGGTGTTCAAGAATAGAATTGATTGTGACCTCTTTGTTCCCCCAGCCCTTCCCTGAAAGGTCACCATAGTCTGACAGTGGCCCCCACAGCTCATCTTAGACAGCCCTGTGCATGGCTCTCTCAGTCTGCACTCACCCCTCCAGCCTAGCCGTGGGAACAGAGCCTTGACATAATACAGTAGCTCTTCTATTTTCCTTATATCATGGTCATGCCATTATTGATACTATCTCATTATTAAACTCTCATTAAAGTATCTTAATTTAATCATACTGTTTTGTGCTGAAAGCCTGATTAATGCAATTTACATTATGATGTAAATGTTCATGAAGATTTATGAAGACTCCATGTGTGATCACAAAGTACCTTACAAGTGACGCACTAGTGAGAGGTATGATATATCCATGTAAATTAGAATGCATCGACAGATGCAGTATTTGGTACACAAAAATCTTCATCAAGTCAAAACATAGGGCAGAATAAAAACTTTGTAACTCCTTATATAATAGATGATTCCAGATGTCAGTATAATATTTGCATAGCTTGCTTAGAACAAGGGACAACAGGGACTTATGAAGAATCAGAATTTGTTCATGAACTTCTTTCATGCAGCCAAATCTCTTCTTTTATGAACAAGCATAGTTAGCCCATCTAAAGCATTAGTGCATTGTCACTATGTAGTCAATCCCTGCCTTACTTGGAGAATGAAAAATATCTCCCAGATATTTTATTATGTAAGTGCCCTGTCTAGAAATCTGTCTGAAGTCTTTCTCTTTCCACCGTCATAGGAGGCCCTACTGATCACACGCAGTGTTTGTGGCTGTGGCCAGCTCTGTGCTACGAGATGAACACAGTCCCTTCGTCGAGATGAACTTAGGCTGAAATCTCCGTCTCAGCCACTTACTAGATCTGTGATTATGAATAAACTCCTTAACTTTTCTTAGTCCTAGTTTCATGATCTGTGTAATGAGATTAATATTATCTCTTCCCAAGCATTTGGTAATAATTAAATGCAATAACATAAAGTGCATAGACCAGTGTTTGTCTGCAGAGGTTTTTCTTTCTTCCTTCCTTTTAAAAATCTGCTCTAATTTCTCCTCTGGAAAAGCAGTCAAAACAAGAAAAGTAAAACCCACATCACAAAAGAAGTGATTTGACCCACATATGCTATTAAACCGCTTCACCGAGACATGTCACTAAATTGAGACAACTAGAAATAGCTGATGCGATGGGCTTGCTATGCTGTTTATTAGTAATCTCTTTATCTTCTCTTTCCTCTTTACTTCAGGGGTATCTTATTCCCTTGCTGTCATCTTTCCATGCCAGGCACCTCTGGGAAACCCAGCCCAAGCTGACATATATTTGATGCTCAATAATGTCTGGTGGATGACATAGGTGAGACGTGGGCTTTGCTTTTCCCACGTCTTCCCTTTCTTACCTAGTGACAATGATGGCTACTAATTACATCACAACATTTCTAGGACCACTTCAAATATCTTTTACATAATATAGTTTCCCAATCAGCTTTATATTAACTTAAAAAATAGGGTAAATGATCCCTGACGGTATGAACACATAGTTCATATTATACTACAATGCAAAGAAAAAATAATAATCTATTGCTATTTTGAGCTACCATACAAAGAAATGAATTAACTTCAATATGCCATCTTTCTCACTAACTTTCCTCAATAATACTAATAATCCTGATATTTTTATTTAAGAAAAAATGCAAACTATATGTCACTTACATCAGACAAAATATAACTCTAAGGGGAACATTAGAAAGTCAGCTAAAAAATAGTGGTACACAAATTTGGTTCTATGTCAAACTTTTAAATTTGACAGTAGCATGATCACAGAATCGTAATTCTAAATTCAGGATATTTAAATGGTCTTCATAGTTTCTGCAAAAGAGGACTTTAAAATTCACTCTTTTTACAGATCTTGAATGGCCAGATAAAAATCAGAACTCAAACCAATTCCCACCATCTCTGATGTGAGCTCCCATTCTGTGCGCCGGAAGACTTAATGCAAGCCAGGCGCAGATCGACTTACGGCAGCACAAGGTGTCTCTGTCTCGGGATTTGTGTACCTGCATTTGTAGCAAGTCCAGTCATATATTACACACCTACTTAGGCTGTAACTGGAGACAGCTGATGTACAATAGTGCTGAAAGAAGTGTACTCTTTCAGCCAGGGAACTTGTAACAGATCCTGCTTCATCTAGCACGGCCACACAAAGTACCTCCATTTCATCCTTGCTCAAAGTGCTTGAGTGATTGAAAGTGGAAAAAGTAGAGCAGAATGGAGTATGTATGTCTGAGATCGTCTGGCTGCTCAACAGTCCAAATGTGATGTGATTTAAATCCTGAGTGCTTTTATTTTTTAAAAAATTGGCAACTCGGAAGTTTATTAAAAAATACTATATTTGTGAATTTTCACTAGCTCTCCTCAAGAAGCTAGGATGTTTCATAGACTCAGTTTATTAAATCTTGAAATTTAGTAAAACTGATCTTGCTGACACAAAGGACAAGTGAGAAAACAGACAAGAGAGAATGCTACGACTCTCTTGTATGGATAAGAAAATGATGGAAGCCATTGCACAAATTCACCAGATATGGTAGTCACAGAGAGGGATGGTCAGAATGCTTTTCAGTGACCCGTTCAGTGAGACTTCCTGTCCTGAAGGTTTGAATATTAGATATGAAAGAAAGCTGTGGGCTTCCACCTTTGATGGGACTCATGAGAGGCAAGGGCTTGGTGGAGAATGCTGACACCTTCCTTGACAATTAGCAGCCTGACTTCCTCGTCACCCAGGGCGCGGAAGACTAAAGAGGGGAAAAGAAGCAAATCAGATAGCTCTTGGCCGGAGCAGTGTTTCTGCATTATGTGCAGGTTTCAATTTTCCATGATTCTCACTCTCATAGACATTAGACAGCTATCCGTTAATCTTTTCCTTGGCAGCTTTAATCTCTCTCCACTCAGCCATTTCTAAATTGGGGATAACACCAATACCATGAGGATTAGCTAAGCAGATTTGTAAGTTTCTGATAATCATTGCATGTTGTTTATTATAATGTCACTTCCAAACTGGATCTGTTACAGAATTGCTCAGTAACTACTTCCTGATAGTGAGTTGTTTATGGAATTAAAGAGAAGCAACTCAAATGCTTTGTGATGATAGCTTTAGAAAAAAATTTTATTAAATGGCTCCCAGGTATCCTGGAAGAATATGTCTCACAACAAAGTTTGGAGCAACGGGAAGAAGAAAAAAAGAAATGGGATGCATTTGAATTGGCAGAGTATGAAGCCGAGCGTATATCCATGGGAAGATACAGGTTTGTAGAGACCCCAAGTTCACAGGCTACCACAAAGTGATGGACACTGACTTTTCTGCCATGCAGCCCTATCAGCCCACCACCAGGCTGACTGCTATTAACGTCTGTAGTCAGTTCTTTACGCAGGATGTTTGCAAGCCTTCGAGGATTTCAAAGGGATGCTTTCGGTCTTTTCGAAAAGGAGTGCTCCTGCATTCCTCAACACTCAGAGCCTTCCCTCCCAGAGATTAGTTTATTCAGATGCCCAACTACCGGATCGGCCTGTTACAGAAGCATCACCAATGGTGTTAAGCCACACGATTGTTCAAAACACTAGTTAATGTTGGGAAAACAGGAGTTGTTCATTTCATGAAAAGCATTCTTCATCTGACGAACAGATTTAGCTACCGACATAGTCCTTCATTACTAAGCCCTTGATCCAGTACCCCCGGCTGCAGTCCTGAGCAGGCACGTGACAGTGGCACATGGCAAGGTCCACTGGAGGACAATGCACTCAGCCGTGGTGCTCACCGGGAGCCCTACTGCGTGGTTATTCTTTACTGTAAAAAAACAATTTCTAAGACTTTAATTATCTTCTGACAAGCTGTCGATAATGACGGTTTTCTCCAATCCCTTCCTCTGCCCCTGTCCCTCTCAGAGTGCATTACTGGGAGTGGTTTCTGGCGCACCAATGACTAATGACAGTGGGAGCTGGGAGGCCACACCGGGGTGGGGCAGCTCTGGGTCTTGGCTCTGGCTCTGAGCAAGTCACTGAACTCTCCAGTCCCAGTTCCTTTATAGAAGCTTCCTTCTAGCTCTTACACCTGGAAATTTGCAGACCAAATCATGGACTTGTGTCTCAGAAATGAATCATATTTCAGAGATTTTTCTCATTTCTTCTGGAACCCACCAGGTTTGCATAACTTATGTTTTTTCCTGTGAGTGATGGGACATTTCTTCTGCTTTCTTTCTTGTTTTATCATTTGTTATTAATGGCAGTGATCGACCCTCTCTCTCTCCTCCATAAAATGTAGTTGATAGTCATTTCCTTGCCACTTTCTTAGAAAATCTTCTGTATACTTTCTGTGTTTCTTAACAGCCAGTAATTGCTATAGTTCCCAGAGTACTTCATGGACTACAAAATGATTTCATACAGATATTCCTTTAAAAATTGACATCCTTGTATGCCATAGATATTATTATTCTCATTTACATGCGAGGAAAGGAAGATCTAGGAAGTACAGTAACCCACTTAAGGTTTCATGCTGTGATTCTATGATCTTCCTACTTCTGGATGGCAAGGATGATGACATGTACTTTGGCCAGTAACTACTGTTACCATTAAAAAAAAAAAAATCCCCACACATTAAATACTAGATTGGCCGAAAACAGACCTACACCAAACCAACACCTCCCCACTAAGGATCTAAGCCAACTGCATGGCTTTTCCTCTGTATCTAGAGCCAAGTTTTTATTAGAAAATGTGCAGAGGAAAGAGAGTCACTCAAATGTCATGTCACTGCATTGCAGGACTGCATTTGTTGGCAAGCGTCTGAGAGCAGCTCCGCAAACTGCTGCAGCGGAAGCCTGGGCTACAGCGGACCGGGCCATGCTGGCACTCGAACCTCTTGCCCCAGCCATGATCATTCTCTAATCATGTACTTTCTGAAGGGAACATAATTTTTTTTTCTAGCAGCTAATAAGTTTCTCCAGACCTTTATCAACCATTATAAATGGAGATTTTTAAGGATAACTTTGACAATTATCCTTCTCTGATGTTTTCAATTCTCAATAATCAACTATTTGACACATGGGAAAAGCAAAATTCTGAAGCCTTCTGGTTCAAAATGCTTCTCCTAAAAATGTCTTCCTCTGCTAACAAAGTGTTTTGTATCATTACAACATGGAGAAAACATGTCGATCCTAGGCAGTCAACACTATGATGAGTATTTTCAGCTTTTCAGAAAGACAAAGTTGATTCAACATCACTGTGACTACAAATGACCAGTTTCCTCAAGGAAAGTCTGAATCACTAGCACCAGCAGGTCTTCAAAGGCAGCACAGTGTTCGTGGATAATTATATTTTCGTGGGTTTGTAAAAACACCATCCACCCAATGATCTTATGTCTACTTGAACATTACAGCACTTCTACAGTATTATTGTAGAATGATCATGAACTGTGGTATTTAGCAGTAACCATTCAAGTAGAGCAGTGCTTGAACAATCTCTGTGGGTTTGTTGGTTTGCTAGAGCTGCCATAACAAAACCCCACAGACTGGATGATTTAACAGAAATTTATTATTTCATAGTTGTGGAGCTGGAAATCTGAGATTAAGGTTACAAGAGGGTTGGTTCCCTCTAAGGGCTGTGAGGGACAATCTCTTCCATGCCTCTCCCCTGGCTTCTAGCAATTTATTGGTAATCTTCAGCATTCTTTGGATTGCAGGTGTGTCACCTGGCTCTCTGCCTTCATCTTCACATGGTATTCTCCTTGCGCTTACACCTGTGCCCAAATCTCCCCTTTGTATAACGACACCACTCATATTGGATTAGGTGCCCACCCTACTCCAGAACGACCACATCTTAATTAATTAATTAATTTAACAGTGACCTATTTCTCCGAAAAATCACATTGTGATGTATTGGAGGTTAAGACTTCTAAATATGAATTTGAGGGGAGACGCAGCTGAACCAATACCAGTGGTATTAAAGTGAAAGTAGGCCACCTGAAATTAGGATCCTTCCTGAAAAGACTGCAAAGCCAGGTACACAAGGTGACCTCCCACTGGCTTTAAACTCTCTCTGTAGCCGGCCTGCTATGCTGCACGCTTTCCAGAGACTTTAGTCTTGTTCTCAATCAAAAGTCTTTTCTTCAAAGCATAGGAAAAAATAAAATCTTTAGGGAAGACACATCCACCAACTTTCCCCAGCAGGTTTCATTTAAGGCCCCCTCTCTGGCTGACAGTTTTGCTGACGAATTTCTCTCTCAACCTTCCTATTTACCCCGAATGCCCTTGTTGGATAATGTAGCAATTCAAAATCTGCTTGAATAAGAATCTAGAAGACATGAGTCCTTCCTGCTTTCATTCATTTGTTCATTCCATAAATGTTTTGGGTACCACTCCTCATGGTATGATTTCTGTAACCTCTTAAGGATAAAAACATGAATAAAGCACTGTCCTTGCTATCCATGGGCTTGTACTTTATTGGTAAAGCCACATAAGGTACTCTTCTAGAAAAAAAGGCATCCAATTTGCTTTTAATTAGAAAGCTTTCACCCTCTGAAAAGCAATATGAGATTTTACATAGTAAAGAAAAAAATTTTGAGAGAAATCAAGGCAATTGTTAACATTCGATGCTGATCCAATATGCAAAACCAGGTCCTTTTTTCTGAAAATTGTTTTATGGTGCCCACATGCATCTCCAGACTCCTCAAGCACAAGGTACTGGATCATGACCCTTACAGATAGTTTGTTACTGAGCCAAGTAGCTTTTGCATTATTTGCATTTTAGATGTTTTTGGTAGTGCCTTCTATGTATGCAATATGTTCTATCTGTCTTTTGATCTCAAGTCAAATTACTAAAGATATCAAAATAAACCAACAACCAAGGCTAATTTAGTTCTTTGAATCTTTAGAAAAATCCAAAGAAACACCACTCATACTCAAAAACCAATGGGCAATGTATCCGTTGCCCAATGGGTGATAGACTAAAACCCAAGCCAAATTCAATAATTGAGAAGCTTTTCTGGTCGTAAAGGCACAAGGGGTTTAATCCAAAGTATCTATTATTTCCATGTCCTTCTGTCCCACTGTAAAGGGCCTGAGTCTCTGCTGTCAATACAAAATTTTTAATTTATTATTTAGTGTTTAAAGACCACTTGTCTATAATGGGAACCTCAAATATTAACATAAGCCATGGGAGATTATGTGTTTAAGAGATTCCTTGACTTTTGCATTAGTGTCCTCTGCCTTCATATGCTACAGTATTAAAACATTAGGTCATCCGATCAAACCCCACCAAAAGAGGACAGCATTTTGTCACTGAGTAGCGATTGTCAGTATCCAAGAATTAGTTATTTAGACATACTGATTTTGACTAGGGTATTGATAGGGTTAATTATCACCAATTTGAAACTGTCCAGTTAAACACTAGAGATGTGGACTGTTTCTGAGATATGCGTGTAAGTGGAAAACATGTTTTACAGAAACACCAACAATCAAATGGAGATGTAATTGGTAATTAATGGAAGGCATTATGGTAGAACACGGCAAGAGACATAGGCCAGCCTTGAAAATTAAGAGGGAGGGTAGCGCACAGGTAAGTTTCCAATAAGGAGACATGTGCTATTCAAACTTAGTGCCGGATTGAGATGCACCAAAGAACTAAACATGAAGCGTTCAGAAGAAAAGCACCAAAGGCATGTAGTTTATTCTGGCACTGGTTGGCTCCAGGTTCACCCGCCCTCCATGCCTTCAACGACATTTATTGGGGGCCCACTGAGAGTGGGCACTCTGCCAGGCACTACAACTACAAAGGCTCGGGGTAGTTCCACACAGGCGATGGGCATTTAGACCAGCAGTTACACAGTGTTATAGAGCAGGGATGGGAACTCAGAAAGGGGAGATTAGAAGAGGGTGGTAGAGAGGTTTAAGACAGAGAATTAAATGTTCACAAGTATGGCACATTCAAAAATTATCTTTTTAAGTGAATTTCCTAAAATCTGATCTAAATGTTAAGCCTGAGTTCTCCAAGCTGAGCCCTGCCGCTACTGTCAATAGTATGATAACCATAAATCCTGTATATCCTGGATAGTACTAATATTGAATATTCTGCCTCTTTGTCAGATCACATGTACCAATTTGGGGGCCAGAAAATATGGCCAGCATGGTTAATCGAAATGCAATTGACTGCAGATTTCCCTTTCTCTCTGGGTCCCAGACCATGCCAGAGCCTCCCTCTCCCCTAATAGCATGCACAGTACTAGTTATCAGTTTCGCTAAAGGTGGAAATTCCTCCAGAGGGGTCTGATCAGAATGTTTTAAAAAATAAATTCAATTTCTTAAAGAGTGAGAGGACTACATTCTAAAAGATCACACAGCACAATCATTTCAATTTTAAATTTAATTGAAATTCCATTCAGAATTGGCTTCTTGAATGA
Organism: Eulemur rufifrons; assembly: GCF_041146395.1. NCBI lineage: Eukaryota > Metazoa > Chordata > Mammalia > Primates > Lemuridae > Eulemur > Eulemur rufifrons. Next base: position 13,823,220 of record NC_091000.1, read on the forward strand.
CAAGTCCTTTTATTCTGACATGACAGTTGATTGATTTCAATTATGACATAGTTTACTGTCAGGCTGGTACTTTAATCCAATTTTAAGAAAAATTCACTAGTCTTGTACTAGAGGGAGAGTGAGTGCATTAAGAGAATTGAATGAAAGTGCTTCTTAAACCTTTGAGAAATGTATCACATGTCCTCCTACACGCTTTTTTTTTTTAATTTTATTTTATTATCATTCTTTTTTTTTTTTTTTTGAGACAGAGTCTCACTCTGTTGCCCAGGCTAGAGTGAGTGCCGTGGCGTCAGCCTAGCTCACAGCAACCTCAAACTCCTGAGCTCAAGCGATCCTCCTGTCTCAGCCTCCCGAGTAGCTGGGACTACAGGCATGCGCCACCATGCCCGGCTAATTTTTTCTATATATATTTTTAGCTGTCCATATAATTTCTTTCTATTTTTAGTAGAGGTGGGGTCTCGCTCTTGCTCAGGCTGGTCTCGAACTCCTGAGCTCAAACGATCCGCCCACCTCGGCCTCCCAGAGTGCTAGGATTACAGGCGTGAGCCACCGCGCCCGGCCTACATGCTTTTTTGAAAAGTATTATCAAGCTCCTCAATTTATTAACAGTTTCACCATGGATGAGGTAACTTCTCTAAACTTCTGTTTATTCACTTACACAGCGGGGTTGATGCTACTTCTCAACAGAGATTTGTAAGGATTAAATGAAATAGCTGCTAAACTATGTGTCTGATTCTAACCCTTTTGTTCTTCATCGACACTATAACGCCCAAATCTCGAGGTTGATGGGCGCTTAGTGATTAACTTCAGAAGTGGGGAGCCCCATACCTCCTGAACACAAGAACAAACACAAGAAATCCTTTGTCTAAAAGTACATTAGGTCTATCTTCCCACCCCAAAGTGCTAACAGATGCATTTAGCAGGACTCCACCTCTTTGGTTAAGTCCTCCTATTGGCTTGGGATTCAAGAGCCCATCAAGTGATGCCTTATTAAAACCATGAAGCATAAACCACCACCTTACTTTAGCAATAAGTGGAGAAAACGGGGAAATGGGAAAAGAAATGCAATATAATGTGAAGGAGTGGTGCTGCCTCTGCTGGCACTGGAACACAGTCCCAGAGGCGCTATTCTGTGGAGTCAGCTGCAGCATCTACCCCTTTCTGTGCAATAAGTGGAGAATATTTATCTTTTCTCACTTAGAATATATTCTCTTCTCTCTGCCCCTTCACACTCAGTTTCATCTTTCTAAACAGCATGTTCACTCCATTACTCCTGTTCACATACTTTCAATGGCTGCCCACTTCCTAGATTGCAGAGAAGTAGTTCTTAACATTTTGTAGTTCAGATATTCTTTTGACAATGAGAAGGAACGTATAATCCTCTCATCCCAAAAAATGTAGACACACACACACACTTTATTCCAGTTCTGTGCTCCAAAGCTTGTCCATGAACTACAGGTTAAACAACTTGCTCAAGATCAGTACCCAAACTTCTTATCCTGAGAGTCAAAGCTCTTTACAAGTTTACCATTCATCACCAATGACGTGACCATCTCCGAAATCCCAGGTGTAAGCATTCATTCTGATAATTATCCATCATTCCAGGCAACCTATTCTAGGACCTCCTCTCTTCCAATTATCTTTCACATCCCTCAGAATCCCAGGGCACTGACACCACTGAGTTCTTACTGCCCGCCAGCCCCTCCCCACGCACCACTTTTCTCCCCAGCAGCACAGATTCCAGAACCCATCAGCAAGACCATCCCCTGTACTCTTCATAATCCCTCTGCTCCTCGCTTCTCCCTCGACCCTTGTCTGCTAACACCCCAGTCTGGTTACCCCCAACTCTCTAACTACTTTATATCTGCTTCAAAGCATGAATGCAAATAAGAAAAAGCAAATAAACATGCTCTAAGTGTATGACTACACATTCAAATAGATATTTAATATTGCCTGGCAATTCTAACAGATTTTCCAATAACATTCTTGTTCACTCTCTTAAAGGACTACTTTTTATCTTTTTTTTCCAACCCTCTCTGGCCATACACTATCAGCTGATGATCTTGCTTTGTACTTTGTTAAGACAGATGTATTCTGACATAAATTACTTCATTTTCCACCCCCAGTTCACTGCTTTACCTATATTTCTCTTTTCCCCTGAGTTATTGAACAATCCCTCCTTCTCTCTGTATACGACAAACTGGTCCACATTCTACAACATACTTTACTTCTTCTATTGTTCAGCACATTCTCCCAGGCAACTGTTCCTGACATCTGCCTGGAATAGTCACTGGAATAGTTTTGTCGGCACTCAAATATGCTCTAATACTTCCATCTCAACAAAAATGCAGCATATTCCTTTGGCCCACATCCTCTCTGACTGCTACTCCACTTTTTCACTCTCCTTCCCAGGAAAATTTCTCAAAAGAAGTATCTGTCTTTCCATCTCAACTTCCTTTCCTCCCATTGTCTTCAAGATAATAAACTCCAATAAGCCTTTCATCCCCGTCATGTCCATGAAACCATCCCTGTTATAGTCATCAACGCTCTCCCCCTTGTGACATTGTAGGTTACTTGGCCTCTTGGCAGCATCTGACCCAGATGGTCCACATTCTCTTTCTTGAAACATTTCTTTTCTTCCCTTCTAAGACAACACACGCTCTCTGGGTTTGCCTCCCCTGTTACTGGCCATTCCACATCCTCTACCTCTAGAGGAAAGGTGGGATGGGTCCCTGGCCTTCCACCCTGCTCTCTCCTTTGGTGATCTCAGATGCTCCTATGGTCTAAATGCCACCTGCACACTGATGACTCCCAATCCTACATTTCCGGCTCCAACCTCTCACCTGATCTCTGGACTGGTATTGTCAACAGCCCAGTTGCCACTCAGGTGACTAGCAGGGGCACAGACTTCCCACGGCCGAGATGGAATTATTGATTATTAAACTCCTTTTTCATAAACTTGCTCCTCCCCCATCTACCTTTATTCCCCACACATCCAACCCTTTCTCTAGGTTCTTCTACCAGAATACACTGGAATCCTATTACATCTTCCCACACCCACAGCCATGACCTCAAACTATTCCTGTCCATGCCCTCGCCTCCCACCGGCCTATCATTCTTCTGCTTACAACCCTCTAATAGCTTCTCAGCACAGAATGAATCAAATCCAGATTTATTTGCACGGTCTTTTCTGACCTTCATGCTCTGACTCGGCCTCCTGCTCTGATGTTATCTGTCCTCTGTTCCAGCCATGCCGGCCGAGGCCAGCTTATTCCAGCCTCAGGACCTTTACCCCTGCTGTCCCCTCTACCAGAACACTCTCCCCCAAGTTTTTGCACGGCTGCTTCATTTTCATCATTAGGGTTGTGTTCCTGTTTCTGTTCAAAGAGTTCTTCTACATCACTCTATGTAACCCCAGTGGTTCTCAACCAGGGGAGGTTTTGCCTCCAAGGGGCATTTAACAATGTTTGGCGACATCACTGGTTGTCACTACTGGGATGCGCCACTGGCATCTAGTGGTAGAGGCCGAGTATGCTGCTAACCATCCTACACGGCACCGGACAGCCAGCCCTACAGCAGAGAATTACCTGCCCCCACCGATGTCAGTGGGGCTGAGGGGGAAAAGCCGTTATGACAGCACTCGCCACACAATAATAAGAACCAGCATGTTTTGCAGACTTACTTTACCATGTGCCACACACTATTCTAAAGTGCTCACATTCATTTCTCTCATTAATCCCCATACATCAACCATATAAGGGAGGCCTTATTATCATCTCATTACACAGATGTAACACTGAAGCAGGAAAAGATGGAATATCTTGCTCCAGGTCAAGCTGAGGAGTTCAGATTTGAACCCAGACGGTCTGGCTCTAAAGTCTGGCCATGATATTAATACATCTTTTGACTTTATTTTTATTATCTGTCTTCTCTCACTAGAATATTATCTCCATGAGGACAGTAGCTTTGTCAGTCTTGTTTATCCCTGGATCCTCCTTGTCTAGACATATAGAAGGCATTCAAAAACCTAGAATGAATGAAGAATTCTATATATTAATGCATTTCCAGCATTGCTTCTCCTGATTTTCTCAGACAAAGCCCACTTCCCAGGTAATGACCTCCTTCCCATCCTGGAGACATTCCACTCCTCACCTTTCTTTCTCTCTGATTTAGCCCACACTCTCTCGCAGGTCTGGCTTGTCCTCCTTACCCCTTTCCTCAATACTTGTACAATTGTACCTACTTCTCCAGCTGCACTTCCAATCTTACATAATACATTTCAGGGCCGTAGATCCACAAAGCCGTTTTAGCAGAGAGAACTTTAGAGATCATAATTTTTAAATGATTTATTTTATATATAAGAAAAATAAGATTCAGAGAAACTAAGCAAGATACGTACAAAAATTCCAATTTTCTCTTTCTTCTCTTTGGAATTTTCATGTAACTCTGAAATACTGATGGGAGGAGAGAATTTGTAGAAGCTTCTAGGGCAACAGATTCCCATAGCTTACTAGCAAAGCACTTTTTCTCTTCCCCAAATCGAATAGTACCTCCATTTAGGTGACTACATTTCCCTAGTTTCATAGTTTCTTTACTCCTAATCCTCAGGACAATATGTCCCCAAGTCCTTATCTAGGAAAATTTCCACCTTTGCCTCTTATTGTATTCTCAAAATAATCAGAATTATGGTTCTTGCCTTTAGGCAGTTTATAATGTAGATAGGGAGAGAGATAACGTATATCTACATATTAGGTCTTCCATTATACTGCAAGCTGGTTTATATTCTGAGAATTACTGGAAGAACCACAGGTCACAGTTATCCAAATTGTTCTAATTGTTTCTGGGAGTATAATAGAAAAAAATGTGGTTTACACCCAGATAGTGAATAGACAATTGTATGTTTAATAATTAGTACAAGAGTAAGAAAATTCTACAGTCAATTTGTATGACATCGTTTATATCTTCTATAATATAGATGGTTTAATTCAACAATAATTTTTAGGGGGCTTTGGTACTTCTCCTGATGAAATAGATTTGGATTAATGGTGTTTCTTGTAAAAACAATTGCTTCATAGATCATCATTTGAACACATTCAAAAAAGACACGTCAGGAAAGCTCTTCAGGTTGTTTAAGGTCGTCTCAAATTACAAACCTAATGGTTATTTGATGAACAGGATATCCCACATAGTAACAAATTACTTCCCCTCAGATTACATAATGATTGCAAATGCGAAAACCTTTCTTTATAATGGAAAGATCTGGCGGTCACAGCCTTAACTGAAAAATTGAATGCAGCATCATTGAAGTTTACCATCATGAAATGGTGTGCCTCCAGATATGATGCCATATAAACATCACCTAGGACATATTCTTGCCCAAAACACATACATAGTATCTACTCAAGCTGTAAGAAGTAATTTACAGTTAACAGGAAACAAAGGGAATGAGAAACAAGATAAACATCATTGCAATAAAACAATCACATACATCTTGATTGTGAGATATTTTACAAGACAACTAACTGGTCTACTTTCTTCAAAAAGTCAGTATCATGGGAAAAAATAGTAGAGGAGATACACTAGATTAATAGAGACTAAATGTATGAGCCTGAAGTACAACCTGGTTGATAAACAAAAGAATAAAAGAATTAAAAAGGAATGCCTGAAAAAGATTGAAAATGAAATGATCACTAGATGATATTAGGAAACTATTAGTTGTCTTAGTTCTGTCATGGAATTGAGGCTATGCAGAATAATGTCTATTCTTAGGGTAAACAATATCTAGGCATGAAACTTATTTTCAAATGCTTCTTCAAAACATACACATATGAGGATATAGCAATATGGCAAAACGTTAATAATTAAATCTAGTTAGTAGGTATTTGATGCACCATTCTTTCAATTTTTCTCTTTGTTTAAAATGTTGAATGTTTGTTTGAATGTAAAAATATCAAAACCAAGCTAATGGTAGTGCTTTAGAAAATTACTCACCAAAGTTATGTCTCACTTGTATTTGTCACTCTGTACTCCCTATTAGGAACCATTTAATGAAAATGCCCTACCCTGTAATATTACTATATTGTACATGATCCACATAGGACAGCCCTTACATGGATAGCCAAACACTTAGGTGGCCATATACTTTCTTTTTTCAAATCTACAAATTCTAGATAAGTGACTGGTAAGAAATGTATTTGGGGGTCCCAAATGGAGACGATAGGTACTAAATTAAAAGGCACTGTGTGAATACTGGCTTGGACTTTGATTTCAAACTTACACTTACATAGACATCAACAAATGTTGGCCAAGTCTTTAAATACCTATAAAGAGTGATTCTCAATTTCATTTCATTTCCAGAGATCTGGATTGCATGATATTCCAGTTCTAAAACTAGATACTATAAAGACATGGCACATCTAAAATTTGGATCTGAAATGCAGAATGCAGAAATCACACAGCCCTTTTGATGCGTTGACACTTTTCATACTATAAAGAACTTGAAATGTGGCACAAAGTCATTATAAATATTTAACAAGGAAATGCTGGCATAACAAAAAGAGTTCAACAACATACGTTTGTGAAGTTTCATGGAGACAGGCAGATCAAGTGACTTTACATCCTGGAAAATGAAGACAAGTGTAAAAGAGTAAGATTCTGTGAATTTCATGAAAGCCATTGGTAGGCCACTAAATATTATGGTGTGACCTTCAATTGTGACATAGCGTGGTTTCCCTTTAATCGCATGGCACAGGTGAATGCAGGATTAGTATCACCATCTACTGCTGAAGTATTTGGTGTCAAACATCTGTTACACACCAGTCTCTTACTAAATTCCTCACATACAGCAGCCAACAATGAATGGGAGAAAGAACACTAATTTTAAGGCTTTCAAGGGTACCCCAAACATAAAATCATGAGTGTTCTGGGGACGTTTGGAGCTTCTGAATCACATTAAACAATGGGATCATATGTGCTAATGCTCTCCACATTTTAGTCAAAAGGCAGTGTTAACTTGGAGAGTGGGCCTGAACACTACATCAAATATGAGCTATCAGCAATTATCAAGACAACTGCTACAACAGCACTGTGATAGCTCCTGGGCTTAATCTGCCTGTTTGACTCTATCAGCTTGTTGATACAGTGACTATTACAATACTAGGCTGACCATTTTGAGAAGTTTATGAACTCCATCAGCTCTCTACTAACAGAATAATGCTGAATAATTAGCAACACATAAAATGTACACCATGTTACTTAGAAAATTTTTAAGCTATGTCTTCAAATTTTTGAGGTTAGGTCAAAGGGATGCACATTTAATGGGCAACACTTTCCAGCAAGAATGAAAAATGATAATGATTCAAATCCCAAGTTATTCCCTGATCGTTGCATAATTTTGGTAAATCTTTAGAAAATGTAGTTGGTTTCATCTACGGATCCTCTTCTGGTGTTCCACTGAAATATATTTTTCTTTGTCACTTTCATTATAAAAATTCTTACTTTGGTCATCACTCATTCGCTCATCCAACACACATTTCTTGAGAATTGAGAGAACATAAATAAATAAAACACGGTCAGTATGTTACAAATGCGAACAGAATGCTAAATGAGCGTAGAGGAAGGGCATCTGAGCCCTGTCAGGTGAGTGTGAGCAGTGGGAGAAGGGGCAGAGGCTTCCTGCGCCATGTGACTCACGACCAGAAATGGAGGGGTTGGGGAGGAAGTGAGAAAGTACCAGGATGGCGGGGTAGCGGGAGAAGCAGAGACAGGCAGAAGGGCGTGGAGCGGGAAAAAGCAAGCTGTATTTGGCAACTACGAGGAGTTCAGCGTGTCTAGAATACTGAGTAAGAGGGCAGAGGCAATTAGGGAGCTCGCCTGTAGAGAGATGATCCAGAAAGACTTTGTCTGTCATCCATGAGGGAAGCTGGACTTCATTCTGAGAACAAAGAGCGATCTCAAAAAAGTTTAAGAACGTTATTAAGTGAGCAAATGATCCCTTTGTGGCTCATAAGCGTGATGGTTAGGTTTTGACGCTCATGTGTGAGATGTGCCTCCCTCAAACCTTGTTACTCGTCTGATGTGAAAAAGGAAGAGGAAAACCTGTCAATGCATGTTTTAGAAAGCGAATGCTGGCGTTTATGCAGAAGTCGGAGGAGGCAGGCCTAGGGACCTGTTACAAGGTGACTGCCACAGTCGGAACAAAAAGAAAATGGCAGTGCGAATGAAGGCAGTGGTGAGAATGGAAGAAAAAGAGATAGATTGGGAAGATCAATAAATCCACAAATACGTTTTTGTAAGTTTAGCTATCTGAAAGACTTGGAAAATGAGTGAGGCATAAAACTTGAGTTTAGATGCAGATATGAATTCTGGAAAAAAATCAATGTATAACATTTCCTGAGCAGTTGTGTTTCCAAATATTTTCACTTGGTGTTCTAATCAAAACGTCAGCAAAGGGAATTCAAACCAAACCAAACACAAAACAAACTTCCATCTCCTCATCCACCATATTTTTCCCCTAAATAATGAATTCATTCTTTCAAAAATCTATCAATGGAATAAATTCAACACTTAATGTACATCTGAACCTAATTTTGTAAACAGGACATATTTTACGGCATACATCTTTCAAATGTAAAGTGTCAAATAAGATAATAAAACCTTCAGTTAGTTTTTTACCAAACAGATAAGACATGTTTAATTCAATCACAGAAAATGCAAAATTATGGCGGTTGCATTGCTCCCTGGCTCCAGAAATCATCTTTCATCAATGACTGTTTGTCCTAGGAGTTACAACCAGATGCATCTCCCCGGGCAGTAACCCCATGCATGGGTACCCGGCCTGTAGATTGGCCCTGTCACCCCCCAATTTCTACCTGATGCCCCAGCAGTCACATACCCCAGGGCCAGGGAGAAAGGAGGATTTTTGCCTCCAAACGTCACGGCCCTGACACTTACAGCTTTTCCCCTTTCAGCTTTCTTAAATTCCTTTCCATCTTCTCCCTACCTCCTCATGCAGAAGAACGCAACCCATGGACATGGTGAGTCTCCAGTGTCCACAGTGATTCCCTGCCACAGATGGGACTCTTAGGGGACCCACACGATAGACAGGGAAATCTCACAATCCTCAATGAGTTTAGCATGGAATGGAAGACTGTTTCCTTTACTTTTAAATTCTTGATTTTTCTCTAGTTTAAAACTATGGGGATGATGTCAGGTCTTTTTTTCCTAATTCACCTTGTTCCTAGCACAGACCACCTCCCACAGTGTATTTAGAGAGGCAGCACGGCAGAGTCATAAAGGGCATAGGCGCTGGAGTTAGAAAAACCCCGGTTGAAACCCAGGCTTTCCAGGGTCCAGTTCTGTGGTCTTGGACAAGTCTGGCTGCACTTCTGTTGTCCCAGCGGCAAAATGGAGTTTACAAAATCCTTTTTCTCTTGGGTTTTTTTTTAAGTACTTTAAATGGGTCAATTCATGTAATGTACTTAGCAAATGACCTGCTCGTAAGGAAGTGTTAATCAAGTACATTATTATTAATTCCTGAAGAGACCGATTCTTCTTTATATCTAGGGGTGTGTGTGTGTGTGTGTGTTTTGTGTGTGTGTGTGTGTGTTTCTATCTAGGCTACTCTGGCTAGTTTCTTTGGGAAGTGAAACCCATTCTTCACACAGTGCTAGACGTTTCCTTCAGGAATTCCCTGATGTGGCTTCTCCTCTGTTCTTACTTCTAATGTTTCTGATTAGACCCTCTGTGTGTACCCGACCCTCTCCAATCTCCATCAGACCTTTCTGGTGTAAGCTTGTTTTGCTTTGTGATTGTTTGTTTACATAACATCTTTCCTAAAATTCCTGGGCTTTGTTATATTTCTATAGAGAAAGAATTATCTTGGCCATCTCAGGGAACAGTCTCCTATGCCCTGCTATGCATCAGTCCTCCCTATTGTCTATCTATCCGTCCTTCTGCTCATTCACTCATTCATTCAAGCTATAATAATCACTTTTTTCTACACTCCAGGAGTTCAGAAATGCGGCAGGGAAGACAAACAGTATATAATGATGAGAAGAATAATGAATTTCCATATTAGATTAGATAACATGTAAAATGCTTACCTACAAGAGCACCTGGCACATGGTAAGGATCATCAAATGTTTGCTGTTATTATAGGGTACAAAGAATACCACTGAGATGATGCACAGGATTCTTGATCTAGGATGAACAGATTTCCAGGAAATAGGGGAGGGGGCTGGGGAGAAATGCTGCATTCCGTGTCAAGGAAACAACACTCATACTGGCAAGCACTGTGGAATGTAGGCTGAGACAGCACGCAGTGTTTGGGCACTCCAAGCCCTGCTAGAGAATAGCACTAGAGGGGGCAGCAGTGGGTTGGTGGGGGCAGGAGGTTAGGCTGCTAAGTAGGCAGATGTCAGATAATGAAAATCTCTTTTATGCTACACCCATGACTCTGGAGCAGAAAAAATTGTTTCCAAATCATTCAGTGTCTACTCTGCAACACGCAGCATCTTAGATACCTGACATTCATTATCCTATTTAAACTTCAAACGAAATGTAACAGATAAACAGCAGTCTCATTTTATTAATGTGGAAATCAAAGTGTCAATTACTAAAATGATGCAGTCAGGATTGGAACTCAAGCCCACGTGATTGCAAAGTTTCTATTCTATTATACCACTCTTTGAAAGGGATTGGACTGAGGAGGCAAGGGGTAGGAAGTGGCATCCTGATATGTTTTAAACAAAGAAATAATGTAAAAACATCAGAGTTTTAAAATCATAACTTGGCAGCAGTGTGGAGCATAGATTGACGAACAAAGAGTCTAGAAGCAGAAAAGCCCGTTAAAACCTAAAGCACTCATCTGGTGAGAGATGTAAGAGTCTAAACAAAGACAATGTGAAATTCAAAGAAAATACTGGATCTGAGACCTACTGGGGACATGTAACTGACAAAATCAGCGTGCTGAAAATGGTCACTGACATTTCATCACATGAAACTCAAGTTCTCAAAGGTGCACCATCTCATGATGACCAGAGGACAAGCAGAAGAGGGGAAGGGAAGAACAAAGGGTTTTTGCTACAACTGGCAAGTGGCCCTATTAAGAATATTTTGAGAATGGGGTATGTAAAGTAACATGAGGCTACAGCTCAAAACTCCTTCAATTTTTAATAGTGAATTAGGAAGAAATCTTTGACCTGATGGATAAAATGAGATTAGAGGCAGTATAAATTCTTGGAGAGGATATAGTCAAGGAGAAGGTGATGGCTTTGCCACAGTTAGGAGGAGGAGAGACCAGGCTGGGTTATAGCAGCTCTATATTTCTGCACAGGCTGAGGGTTTGGAGGCAATTTTTATAAGTTACCTCACAGAGATGCTTTATTTGATTCAAATATTTACCTAGTGCTCATGTGTGCCCAAGAGTGTGGCCCAAGAGTGATAAATGTCCCTTCCAGGACCCCAGCAATGATTTTTTAATATGCATATTCAGAACCTTAAGAAATAGGAGACCATGCTGGGAACAATATTTTTAATTTTAATACACATTTTGACTTGTTGAGAGTCTCTTTTTTATTAACATTTCCTGTTTATCCTCCAAGAATAAGCTGAGTGTGCTTTGGAGACACACCTCAGACATTGCACAACAACCTGTACCAACAGCGGATATCTGCTCTCATGTTATTGAGGGGAGTGGGTTTGAAGGTCCCTGTGAGCAGGGTAGGAATAGAATAGAGTTCCCAGTGGTTGAAGAGGAAGCTGAATGTCCACTGAATGAACCCATATGAATGTCTCCCTTGTGTCTGCTGGCTGGAAAAATACCAATGACAGAGTTTAAAGCAGGGCAGAAAGGATGGAATCTTAGACTGATTGATTCACAGGTCATAAACCCAGATGCTACCGTCAAATGATCCCTCAATGACATCATACTAAACAAAACAAGGCAAATGTTTCTGACACTCTTCCAGTGGAATAGCTTCATTGTTTTCCATTACCCACCTGAAAGGGATTTTAGAATCACACAGTCCCGGGTGCTAATAGGTATGTACCAGCATATCACCACTTCAGGCATATCAAGGAAAACAACACTTGGCTTCCTTTCTCAGTCCATACAAGGATTTTGAAAAGACATGAAGAGTTTACAAACTTGTGGGAGGTAAAACAGGGCCACTCATGCAATGCCTGAAACATGGCTATATATGTTCTCTGATGATTGGAGTGGGGTTCGTCCCACTGCCTCATCCTAGAGTCCTTCCTCTGATTCTAGAAGCCCAGCCCACTGTCCTGCTGGTGTGGCTGCCCTTTATTCATCCCTCTTGGAAGGCAACCTCCACCTCCCAGTAGGTGGCAGATACTTCTGGTATCCCTCTGCACCTGTTCTCACCAGCCCTCCCTGACATTGCACATTCTGGGTTAGACTCCTACACTAATGAATGAGAGTGAGCTATTATTTTATCAGTGTGGATTTTTCCAACTTGCTTGGGCATGCACACAATTCCCTGGTATCAGCAGTACCATGAGGGTGCCAGGATATACTGACCTAAAGTTGCCGAGAGATGTTGAGCAAAGGTAAATTTTTCCTAATTCTCAGATTTTATTGTGAAATCAAATCAAGGCTATTAATTCAGCCTCTATAACCTTCATGTAACTTAGGTACCTTGGTATTTTGATGTGCATGCACTGATGAGCTTCTCTGGAAATGAATTGTGTTAATAAGTTGAACAAATACTTATATAATATTTTCTATGCGACAGGCTTTTTGCTAGGCAATGGCAAATTAGAAGTCAAACTCTATCTTTTTCCTGGAAGCACTCCAATCTGGTGAAGGAAACAAACAAACATCCCCAAAATTTTAAAAAGAAGGCAAAATATCAAAAGTGGTAGAAGAGAGAAAGTTAAAATAGCTTTTTACAGTGATTCTTCATCCAAATGTGTTTGCGTTTCAGTGGGATTAAAGGTAACATTGAAGCCCTGGCCAGTGGGTAGTGGTGACCTTGGGAACATCAGGATCCTCCCACTAACCACCTTGTCTGGATAGTGCCCCAAGTATCTGGTCCTCAAGTGGCATGCTACCTTCTCTGTATCTAACCACTCCTAAACCCCAAAGGTGGATGTACATGGGAATCATTTCAAGTTTGGGAAAATCAGGGAGGTACATTTGAGTTACCTTAACAGAAAGAGTTTGGAAGGTTGTACAAATCTGAAGCTCATTCTTGCTCAGGGGCTGCATTGGTGCCGTTTGTTGAGATGGAAATGTAGCATCAGCCACAGTTAGTTTTCCAAGAAGCCATTAGTCACATTGTCTCCCCACATGCACCCTGGTAAAAGTTACTATGCCACAAAAATGAAAATTCTGCTCTGTCCCTTAGATTTCACTTCCTTTTCCTCTTGCTTATTGTCCTTCAAGCTAATAAGTAAGTTCTTTCAACAAACAGCATGAAAGTTAATTACTGCTTACAGCAAACATTCTCAGAGGTGACCAAGAAAAATAAAACTTGCATGTGTTGTATTTCTCACCAAGGTTCCTGCCCACCTAGATTTTCAACTTTAGTCTGGACCCAGAGCCTAATTGTAGGTTCCTTGTGAACCTGGTCTCTCTGCAGGCATTTATTAAGTTATCTTGGTATTACAGACTGTGTTTCCCAGACTCTGAGCTCTCCCATTAGCTTTTCCTCTCTCCATGGCATCCTTTTGGCCCAGAATTCCTGTTCTTCCTTTTGAAAAACCTCTCTTCTACTTATCACTGCTCTCAGGTCCCCCCAGAACACCAAGGTGTAATGACATCTTAAAGTATTCTTCCCAAGGCTGTTTGCATTTGCACAGGATTCGAAGCATTAAACGGAAGGTAATGCTCTCAACAGGTAGAAGTCTAGATATTATTTGGGAGATGAAAGGGAACAGAGAGGCTGGGACAGAGACGAAGACATGATAAGGGCCTTTCTGCCACTTCCACTGTGACCAGTTCCCTCTGCTAAGGAATAATCATGTTGCCCAGTCAGCCCCAATGAGGTGAGAATGTATTTTGTTATCGTATCTCCATAATTACACCCTTCTTATATTTGCGCGAACTACTTATAATTATGTAGACTTCTTACAACTCATAAGCCAGCCAGGCAGGGCTAATCTGCCCAGTGTACATAGGGCGTAGGTGGCAGCACTGGGCTTTCAGCCAGGCCTGTGTGGTGTCAAAGGCCAGTCCTGGCCCTTCAGTTTATGCCTTTGCACAACTGAGGGAGATGCCTCTTCTTTTTCTTTGATCCATCCCATAAGTTAAGCCATCTCCAGTTGCCCTGAAATGCTTTCCTGATGCTAACCTTACTTAATAAGATAATAAGATTACATTCTGCCTGTTCTTTTTATTCTTCCATTAGTGTAGAAATAGATTTTACATGATCTCAGCTATAAGAACACATCTTACAGTTCAAGTACAAAATACTACCCTTGTGCATGTTCTTCTGCAGAGTTACAGCAGCCCCTATTTCCCATTTCCATTCATCAAAGTTGCTAATGGACTCCCCATGACCATCCAATTCATTGGTTAATTTGCCTTCTCAAAAGCAATGTCTTTCAAACATAGAAATGGAGAAGGCAGTATTTCACATACACAAAAATTTCCTTTTTTTTTTAGTCTAGAATGTGGTTAGAAAAATTTCCTTATTTTTAGTTTATAGTTGAGTTTTAAATCTTAAAATTTAGAATTTAATTTTTATATTTTTATAATGAATCATATCACATATAACAAAGCTGATTTTTAAATATTAGCTATACATATTAGTTTTACTCACTTGTGATATTTTATAAATAAAATCATGTACATTATAAATATTTAGCAAAACCAAAAATCACAAAGCATATCATAATAGCATAATTGATGTTACAGAGACAAAGAGGATAGTATCTCCACAGATCATAACTAATAAATGTATAAAATGAGAATAAAAAATACTGCTGCCCTGGCAATTTAGAAACTATAATCAATGCCTTCATATGTCCCCTCTTTTTTAAAAAAATAACTACACAAATAATCTGCATGACTTACAAGACCTTTCAGAGATGTACTATAAAAATGTTAGCCCTGATAATTTGCTATGAAGTCCAAATTTTCTATGGGCCATGCTTTTTAGAGATAACTAGAAAAGGAAGCAAAGCACTCCTTGCATTCTTTCTGCTCCCTGAGAAAACACTTTCTGATGTGTAATTTCACATGTCCCACAGAGGATAATGAACAACTTCCCAGTGAAACCTTTCCATATGACTAACAATTTAATGTCATAGAAATTAACCTTGCTTACTGTATAGAATATATAACTGTGTTAGTTTAACTGTATGATACACAATGGAAGCCCCTGTTTTGTCCATTCTGTCTAACAGGTAATTGATGGGACCGAGAGACAAAAGAAGGGGCTCAACCTCAAAAATAAATGCTCCGCAAAGCAATCTCATGCCTCACCTAATGCAATATGTTTCTCATGGGTCTTTTGTTACTCTGTAACATATTAAATTATCCTTCCAATTACCTTGGCAACTGAAACAAGAGCTCCTAATATGCTGATGAATTTTGGATGATTACACCAGCTGTCAGTTATAAATGATAATTAAGGCATCTTAATTATTAAGCACGATGAAAATATGTAAAGTGTTCTTTTTTTAATAAAACTTGTGTCTTAAGCATTGAGGACTCCTCATACTGACCAAATGCTCTTTCTCTACCTTTGATCAGCAATTTGCCTTTTTTCTCTTTGAGGCTTCTACTTAGCTCAACTCCCCCTAACACACCCCCTCCCCAGGGTCTCCTTAGTTATTATAAACGTAGCAGAATGGGATGGCTTAAAGCTGCGTTTGTAACCAGCTTACCTTCAGAACAATAGCAACATTAACAAAGAGTCTGTCCCAATAAAAGGTCTGTGCACAGTCAGCTTAAGCAATGTAAATTATTCCTTTATACGGCTTAGTACCTTCTCCCACAGAGGTTAACCATTTTAAAGCTGGCATTTAGACTGAGAACAGGAACAAAGCATTACTAGAAAGCACGGAGCTCTTCCTCTAGCATCAGCATCTCTGCTTTCCGTAATTCTTAAGAAATATAGGTACTCAATGTAAAAGAACCAATACCTTTGAATGAGAACATTCCAGCACAGGAATACCGTTGTCGTGTCGGCGGCTGTGGAGAATGAGTTGCTTGGGCATGTACCCCTCTCCTCTCAGCTACGGTGTGCTTCGTAGCTGCAGCCAGCCTGGGGAGCATTTATGACATGTGTGTGGTGTTCATCCGCAATAAAAGGAGACTAACCAGCCCGGCTTGGTGCTGCTTGCCCGGAGGCATCCTATCTTCAGGCCCTCACCATCTGATTGGCTGCCTCCTCCACTCGCTGTGCTGCTCTGCCTTAACCTTCGACTGCGTTCAATATATTTTCCCTAGGGATATAGTCAGAGAATTGCTGGCTAGGGAGCCAGTGGCAGGTTAAATTAAGCTGGTTTTAAAAATCAATGACATGATTTTCCATGAACATGTCTAATGTTTAATTTTCCAAAGTTCTAGGTAATCTACCCAGGAGAGACCTAATAAAATGGATATAATTTAACAGTAGCAGCTTTATGGTTCCTCTCTGAAAATGCCTTGAGTTTAATGCACACATAACACACACTACTGAAGTGATCAGGTGGCTTTTTGCAGCGCGACGTGTCTGCATAATCAACCTTAAATCAAAACAGATGGGGATGACAGAATACATTAAGAGGCTTATTAAAAATGCCAGGAGATGCAGCTGAATAAGGCTACTGAAGCCATCTCGAGAAAGTGTTATAAATCACTTACACAAAATGCTCTTATAATATTTATGGTTGATTTTAGAGAGCTCTGATAACAAAAGCATAAAGATGAATGACATACCAAAAAAGCCTTTATCGTCTCTGGAAGAAAAGTAACAGAAAGAAAAATCACATCTTTTACTCTAAGAAAGTAGTCAAAATGAGAAAAGAACAAAAAAGTACACCTTTATCATCTCCTGGCCATGCATTGGATTCAATTTTGTCAAGGATTTAGAACAGGGTATTGAAAAATACCCATTGGTGTATATATAATTTTTTTTTTCAAAATGAGAGGCTTCAAATTAAAGATGGTGAATTGACCACATCCATTTAACCTTTTCTCCCTCACAAAAGCCCACTGAACTGACAATAAAGCTTTTATTTTAAAAACCATAAATCCACACAAACAAATAGGAGAAAAATAACCAAATTTAGAAAACTAGAAAGCAGATGGGTAAGTGGTAAGTGAGCAGAGAGACCTGAATCCTAAACTGGCAATGGAGAAAGTCAAGACACAGCAGCATTTACAACTCACTGGCCCCGGTAAACTCAGAACCGGTGGGAGGTCTAGAGCAGTGGACCTGCAGGTGGGCTGAAAACAGCAGGTGGTCTGGCTGTCCGTCCTTCGCCCTGGCAGAACACTGAAGGTGTGTTCTCTGGAGAGACTAGAACAGAGGTCTCTGGACTGGCATGGCTGAGAAAAAAGATACCAACCTGAAAATATGGGAGTTAATGGGATGTGGATATAAAGATCCTGAGAGCCTTTTTTCCCCACTTAGCTCCTAGGAGACAGGCAGCAAGGTGTGAACTCTCTAGAAAGGAGATTTGAAGAGTGCTCTCTGGGGAATCTGACCATCCCTAAAGATAAGACTTAAAGGCAGTAATAGAGAATATTACTCTAAGAAGTGGACCAGCCAGATCCCCCAGGAGTTCAGGCCACCTCGATAAGCTCTACATATGAATTTTTAGTGCCCTATACTTACATAAGGCAGACAGACAAATATTTAACATCGAAGCAGAGATCAGAACAAACAAAAAAAAAGCACAAATAATTCCCAAACAAATATGGAAAAAAGTAAATTGGAGGAAACCACAGGTATACAGGGAGAAGAAGAGTTCAAATACTATTAATACCATTATTGGCCTTTTCAAAATTAAAGATATACAGGCAGTCCTCACTTTGCGTGGTTCCAATATTCATAACATCAGCTACACAGTTTAGCTTATAGCAGCACTCCTCCAGTAACACAGTTCAAATGTCAGTTACCATGGTGCATTAACTGTGAGTAATTACATAGTGTGCAAACTTTTCTGTTAGCTCTTCTGCCCACAGTCACCAGTTAATAACAGGAATACATTAGATCAAAGACCAATCACATCACTTCTTTCAAAGCCTGTCATTGTTTGGTTACTGCGTATTAGTTCATGCACAGTGTTGTTGAGTTGTTACACAAAGTGTGTTGTAGGGTTGCCTCCTTTTCTCCCAGTTATAAGCCCACGGAACATTTTACTGGAGTGGATAATGAAAAGAGGAAATTGGCCAACAAAGATCAAAGTACAGCAAAGAAAGAAATAATTTCACAGGAAGTGAAATTAGATATAATTAGAAGATTTACACATGGTAATATCAAATAAAGATTTGAAGGGGCCTAGGTTTGGATGAACCATATTGCAAAACCTAATGAATATTTTTTTAAGAAAGGTAAAGTTGCTTCAACATCTTTCAATTTAAATTGCACTAGGAACAGCAAGCACTTATGGCTGGATTGAAGATTATAATACAAAAATCAATTTGCTACTGTTCAAGACAAAGTATTGATGTTAGTTCCTGCTTGAAAAGATGGTAATTAGAATGGAAGAAGATGCTTTCTAATGACAGAAATGGCTGGTTTCAAAAGTTGGCACAAATTGGTCAGGCTATCTTATGAAGTTATCAGAGCAAAAAAGGATACTACTATGAAATTTGCAGCTGGATTCCAAGGATTGGTTAAGGCAAGTGGATAAGATAATTGTCAAATCATCCACTGATGATGATTGCCTCTGGGGAGCAAAATTAGACAGTTTGTGATGAGGAGGTGAAACACTTTTTTCTTATATTGCTTTCTATACTGTTAAAAATTTTAATCATAAAAATTTTTAATAAAATTAATTTTAAAATGATAAAATTTCTAATCCAAGAGAAAAAAATACACTTTGTCATTTAAGTGCTTGTACTTCTACAATAATCTTACTAATTTGGTCTTTCTATTGCATTTGTTTTCTAGTTTTAAAAAATTAAGACTCAGAAAGCAACGAAAATTAGAGTAGTATGGATCTGTTGCATTTTTCTCTGCTTTGGTCTTAAGTTTTCTCTCTAGAAAGTGGCTATAAACCGTAGCCCTAGACTGACAGGTTTATTAAGGTAGCCTCTCTCTAGGAGAGCTGTGATGGGGGAGAATTAGGTTCAGGTGTGTCAGTTAGATGAGACACAAAGGGTTCAAAAATAGATGTCCAGACAACATGAAATTATAGGAATTCACTATAGGATTTTACAAGGAAATACTCAGATAAGCCTAGGGGAAATCTGTTTAAAATAATCAGTTGAATGCCAGAAAGTCATATTTTGAAGATCAGTCTAGTTAGATAGGTGTCTTTTCAGTTTAGCTTCTGTTTTTTTAACTGGATTACTGAGCTCAGATTGATGAAGGAATAGGACCAACAGAGTGTTGGTAGCTTCCAGGACTTCACACTTACCCATGTAAAACGCAGGGGTGGCCAGAAGGCAGAGCACTCAGATCTTTAGAAATTAAAGACTCCATTTTTACATTCAATCTTGGGTCTCCTGAACCAAGACAAAAGCCCAAGAGGGAAACTCCATGAGGCTGGCTGTGCAAGGCTTCCACAGAGCACTTCTCGCAAGGCTGTGTTCCCGAGGCTGGTGGTGACCCAACTCTAACCAGCCCCTCCACGACCAGCCAACTCCACCACAGAAGTTCTACATTTTGGTGGAAAGTGCTTCAACAGCTTCTGAGGGCTTGAACCATATCCATTGTCCAATTGTGGCTTTGGCTCTGAAATTCCCTTACGGATTTAGCCAATGATTGTTTGTTTGTTTGTTTGTTTGTTTTTTCTGTAGTAAATTGCCATTTACCGTCAGGTTCTGTCTGACCCAGTCAGGCACTTGAGGCTTCCCCTACCTGAGCGCACAAGAACTCTAAATTCTATTTTCACAGACCTAGGCAGCTACTGAAATCTTTGCTTATCTTTTTAGTCTCCCATTTGCTGATTTCTGTAGGGTTCCTTGAGGGCTTGTCCTGTCTATGTGCAGTTTGGGAATCTGCCAAGGACTTGGCAGTTTATTAGTATGCTGATTTTTGAGCTATCACTGTGTGGCTCCCTGGTGAGATTTTGCCCCATTGATTTTGCTACTTGGGCACCCCCTGCACTCTAGTTTCTAGCTCCTGAGTTAAGACATCCCCATTCAGCTTGAGCATGATTTCCTCGTGCATCATGTGAAAGGGAAGTCAGATAAATGTGGAAGTCACTTAGTGTCTTTTGTTCCTTTGAAGGATCTTCTCTTGGACAGTTTCTGCCTGCTTTGAGTTGCTTTGTATTTATATTTTGTCCAGAATTTATAATTGCTATCAGCATGAGGATCTGTTCATGTTCATGTTTACTCCTGTTAGTGTTTAATTCCACTATTTTCCTGACATTTAGCCTGTGTAGCCCTGAAAAACATTTGAGTTCATAGCCCCTATTTTAAATTTATAAAGTTCTATATTTTTTCACGAAACATTTTTGTAATGAACATGAGCTATTTTTAATCGGAAAAAAAAAACCAACTTTGAGAAGGGCTATCTCCCTGGATTTAAAAGGATATGGAAAACGGGGTATCCCATAAGCGTGGGAGGACACTGCTCAGTGAGAGCACTCTGTGGAGGGAAGGCAGAGACCAGACTTCTAAGCAGATGCTGTGAGAGGCAAAACTCTAGGTTTTGAGATTCGCAGCTTCAACAAAGATTGCCTGCCTTGTTGGAGATTTGGAAGCAGAGTTCTAAGGGAATTTAAGAAAGCCCAATAGTGACTATGGTAAAATCAATCCCCATTTTCTTAGGATCATGAAAATGTTCCAGATTCTGGAGCAATCTTGAAAAGGATGCCCATAGAATTGGAAATATTATTCCTCACCAGCACAGTGGAATGGAGGCTGAGATCCAGGATAAAGTTCCTACAAAGGATACAGAAAAACATTTTTCCTGCAGCTGAGGATCATGCTCTTGTTATCCTGTAGTAAACAGGGGGAAACATGTTTCAGACTCATTTCACAAGGTACCAATCATAGCATACCAAAGCACACTTTTGCAAAACTGTGTGTTACGGGTAGGTCAATACTTGTCAGATGAGGGAACCCTGTCCCTCACTGATGTCGATGGACCCTGTTAATTACTGAGTCCCAGGAAAAAGATACAGGTAAAAGTGAGCTCTGTATCCTTGGCCCACGTGATGGTTCCGGATGGTTTCCAGGTTATCTGCAGTAGAACAGAGAGTTCATGAGTTTTCCCCACGACTCAGAAAATTATAACTGCCTGATGAATTTCTAGAAGGCTAGAAGTGAGGAGCCTGTCCTCTAAGACTGAGTAAAACAAAGACAACCATGCTGGGGTTTCCCAATGTGAGATGTGACTTAGACAGCTATGTCTTGACATGCTTTTCAAAAATAACTTGTATTGCATTGTTATTTATTCTTTCACTCAATGTATATTAATTATTTACTAAGGACCAGTCACTATTTTAGGCACTGACACTATTACTGGCCCATGCAAAATGGAAATTTGGAAACAGTCCTGCAACCCGAGGAGGTGTCTAAAAAAGTATGGGACTTCCTTTGTTTGTCAAAACGACTGGGAGTTTCTACTGACGTTAACTGAACATATCAAGCATTGTTCAGTTACGGTAAATGTGATGCAATGCACAGAATGTGCAAACAAAAAATGCCAAGAGCGCTTGCATGGGTCGGTATTTGTGAAAGAACACAGAAACTATTTAAAATGGGAAATGACTTAATACAGTGAGTTAGGCAGGTTCAAAACCATTTTAAGTGCTGTAGCACTAGAAGTTTTACTGTTATTTAGAGATTTATGAAGTTGCTCCTTGTCTTCCTTGCCAGGAATTGCAGGAACCCACCACCAATATGCACAGCTGCCTTCATAAGGGAATGCCCTGAGGCCCCCACAAAACCTCAATTCTCAGCAGCCAGGGAAAACGAATGCTTTCTGCTCCCCTCGGCCTTTCAAATCAACACCAGAACCTTGCTGACAGGAATTCTAGGAAACATAGTTCCCAGGTTCCTCGCCCTGCAACACAAAGGACGAGCATAGATTAGAAGTTCTCAAACTCTCTGTCTATGGCCACGAGGAAGGCTTGCCAAAATGCTGATTGTTGGGATTCAGCACACCTTGGATAAGCCCTTGGAATGTGCATCCCTAACAAGTCTACAGGTGATGCTTGTGCTGCTGGTGAGAACACCTGCTTAGAGGTGGAAATAATAATGTATGCAAATCTGCAACCTGCCACAGCCCTAGAAGGAGATGGGGTTCATTTGTAGTGAAATGAAGGAGTGAGAGAGCTTTTAAGCAAAGGAATGATACGATCTGACTTCCATTTTAGAAGGAACACCTTGGATTCCAGGGGAAGAATAGAAACAGGGATGGCAGACAGGAGGCTATTATGAAAAAAAAATGTTCGTGGTGGAAACTTAAGAAAATACAAAATGGAAAGATAAATACAATAAAAAAAATCCTTTATAATCCCCCCATTCGGAAACAGCCATCATTAATATTTAGATATATTTTCTTTCTCTGTGTGTTTATTGAGATTACAGTTTACACTATGTGTAGCATCATTTTTAAACTTCAGTACACATGTCATTGAGTCTCCTGTGTCAAGGATGTTCCTCTGCAGCATTAAAGTGAAATTAACTAGCAGGGGAGGGTGAGAGGAAGACGGACCGAGTGGAAGAGTCTATTCATGAGCTTCCTGAGAAGCCCCTCTCTTCAATTCCCTTTCCTAACCCACCTGGTCTATCAAATATAAAATATTTGTAATCAGAATTCTCAGTCCTTGACTTTTGCAAGTGCTTTTGAGTACCAAAGGCCTACTTTGAAGTTATTGAGGGAGTGAGGAGCTTGGCACAAGGATATGTGAGATGAGATCACCAATTCAGATTTCTAAAGGTCACAAGTATGGATAATAAGCTGTCAAAGAATGGTTTGACATGATTTTTCCATGCATATTCCTTTTTACTTCCCCTGCAAAACAATAGAGGTTTCTTTTGTTGTTGTTGTTGTTTTCTCCCCGCCCCCACGCCCAGAGACTTGCTTTAGAAGCATGGCTTATCTCCGCAGATGTTTTAAAGGATAAATTGTTATTCTAGCCAAGGATGAAGTGGGCTAATGTGGATACCTATGCTGGGTAAAATATAACAAAATAACTTTAAATACATAAATGAGGGGGGGGGAGTTAGAGAAGGCCCCAAAACAAAAAGAAATCAAAGCCACAGTGCTCAGCAGGAGCGGATGCAGGGAGAGCATATCAGATGTTAATGCCCCCAAGAAGAAGTAATATGCCCTAGGGAACAAAAAAGGTAAAGGAGTGGAAAGTAAAAATCTCTGTGTAAGTCCCAAGGAAAGCGTCTTCCCGTGAAAAGGAGACTAGACCATGTTCACCCACCACACCAGGGAAGCTCACCGTCTCACCAGAATCTCAGCTGACATAACAGTCACACATGAGAAACCAGGCGAGAAACAGGTATGTTGTGCTAATTTATATCACTTTTAATGGTTGGGGAAACATAAGTCAGAAATTTAGACAAAAATCTGGATGGACTAAGACCACCGGAAGTCCATAAGATGCATTATGCTACCAGAGAAAAATGAACACCAGCAAAAGTGAATCCACTATAAAATATACATAACCTAATGTTTGTACCCCCATAATATTCTGAAATAAGAAAGAAAGAAAGAAAGCAAGCAAGCAAGCAAGCTAGGTGAAAAAATAAGTTATAGACCACATGAAGGGAGAAATTTATCAGGAAAAGCCACACAGGGTCATTAACACCAAGAACTGAGAATATTTAGATTCTTATCTGAAAGAAACTATAAAACAAATGTGTTTAAAATTATTAAAGACATAAAAGAAAAATTAGAAATTGTATAACTACCATACACACACACAGCTTTTAAAAAGAACCAATAGAAATTTTAGAACAAAACAAATATGGTCATTGAAATAAAAAAACAAAGTCAGGTTAAACAGCTGAAGAGAGGTTAAGAAAAAAGGAGGAAGATGCCTTGGGCAGGATGTCTCCCCAGCAGCAGAGCCCAAGACAGGGAGTGCTGTAGGAAGACGCTTCTGTGAAGGAGAGGGATATAGGAGAGGCCAGGAAGAAGATTCAGGCAAAGACGTGGTTTCAGATGAGGAAAGAGGAAAGCCTCAGCTCCATCCTACAGGGACTTTCACGTCCTGAATAGCATCGCAGAGCCGTCCCACCGTGAGGCAAAGGAGCTGAGGTTTATCCCCACGTCAGTCTGCTATTTTGGGTTGTGGGTCACCCTTAAGAGGGGAGGTGTAACCTGGTGGGCATTTCTGGTGAGCTGTCCCCTGTCATCCAAGAGCAATGCTCCAGAGAAGTGTGCAGCCAGGGGCCCTGCAGAGCCAACGCCCACAGCAGCTGGAGGACGGATGTGCTGCCTGGTGAGGAAAGGGCCACCAAGGGCGTCCCTCCAGGCGTGAGGAAGGCCTGCAGAATGGAGCCCGGGGACAAGGCGATGGAAGTGTATGGAAGAGAAGTTAAAACCCAAGGTGGTTAAAGGAGACTGTCTAATGTATATCTAAAGGGGCTTCCAGAGAAATGAGATTAGTGAGAATGGGGGTTAACAATATGTAAGGAAATTTTGTTATGCTAGCAAAAGATGATCGGGCTGATATGGATGACTTTGCTGAATAAAATATAACAAGTTCTTAAGAGGTGAGGATTTTTCAGAAATAGAGAAAGACATGATTATTTAGATGGAAGAAGCATACTGAGTTCTGGGCAGAATGAATATGTCTCTACTTAGTTCATTTTGAAACTACAGAAAACTAAGGTGAAAAATAAAATCTTAAACAAGGAGAAAAGGCAGTTTACCTATGGAAGGGAAAACAATTGGGTGAACAGCCTGTTTTTCTTTAGCAACAACAACAACAACAAAAAACCTTGTGAACTTAAAATTATAAACACAGCTAAAATATTAATAATAATAAAATTAAAATAGATGAACACCAAAAAAGACACTCAGAGGTCAACACAAAAAGGCATGGCCACAGTGTTAACTATGAAATAGACTTTGAAAAATGTAATATACTAATTATCATTTTTTCTTATCCCAGCTATTCATTACTCTAAAATAAACTTTCGTTTTTTCTAAAATAAAGCCCTATACGGAAAGAGAAGAGACTGAAGTTGTCTTAGTCATCATTTTATTCCCGGTCACTAATACATTAATTGTCATCTTGTCAGAACTCAGTAAACAGTTATGGGATAAATACCTTAATTAATTGAATCTTTAAGTCTTGAACTCTGAAACTTTCCCCCTCTCCAATTAATATTCTATTTGAAGTTTAGAAAAAATAGTCTCCAATTCTTGATCTTCTCTTTTGGAGGTGATGTAAAATTTGTTTATTCTTGAAAGAGTAGAAAAATAAAATATTTTTCTCTGGAAAGAAGCATAAGAATGTAAAAAAACCCTGTTGAATCAGAATTAAGAACCCCAGAATACATTTAAATAAGATATAAATGTATTATTCACCCTCTCAGTGAAAGCAAAGGTCCCAAAGTCAAGTTCCTTAAAGGACTAGACAGATAATGGATGTAGGACAATAGAGAGTCCTGTGATCTATGATAAATACAATTAAAATATATCGAAATTATACTCCATAATACAATATAGATTAGGTGTTCTGGAAAATACCTCCAAAAAGAAACTTTAAAATACCAGAAAAAGTACAATGAATACTTCAGTGCTTAGTTGAACTTTAACTGAAGGGCCTCATTCTATGAGATGAAGCAAGGATTAGAGCAAGGGAGCCCCAGAGCTGCCAGCAGGCACCAGAAAGTTCGTGTTTTAAGTTCCGCTATATGAGCGATAAGAGGCAAGGTTTTAGGTCAACATGTGATAGAGAGTTGGGACTGAGACTTCTTCATAAATCTAAGGTCCTTAAAATGCTGCAACCTTGATAAAAGAATGGGCTAGAAAAAAATCCATTTGTTGTCAAAAGGAAGGGCACTTTTCTTTCTCAGCATCAGATCTGAGTGAGAAAAGAAATACGAATGTATTAATAATTCTAAGTATGCCCCCATAAGAGTTTGTGGTTGCCCCACAATCCATGAAATCCCAAAGAGAGAGTTAACGTAATGGCCCAGGATTGATGATATGCTCAGGTACATATCAGAAGCCAGAACTTTCCGGAATACTAGTCTCTCTCAACCAGGCCTCCTGGAGGAGCCACTAGATTTCAGGTCACTCAAGTAAGTTGGAAATGGCACTCTTCCTCTTAGAGTTTTCTGGAGATTCCTGGTCTGTAAAATGAAGATGTTGGGATGAAATATTTTTAAGATCACTGCCAACTAGGGCTTTCTGTCTGTCTGATACAACTTGTGCCACAAATCTGAAGTTTTTGAAAGCTATTATCACGGCAATGTCAAGTCATTGGAAAACACGGAGTGAATTTTTTAGATATTTCTTGTTCTCCTATACTTTGCCAACTATGCTAATGCTTCATACATTGAAATTAATGTGATGGAAATATGAAAAAATATTTATTCAGGTAATTTCAAACAAAATAAGCGGCTTCAGTCCACATCAGTCGAAATCTTACCCTACTTAGAAGATGATCAAAACCAAAAAGAAAGAAATAGCAACCAAATCATCATTAAATTTTACTTAAAACATGTCATGTAAGCAATCTGGTTTTCAATCCCACAGAAAATGAAAACAAACGTGTTCTGGAGGTTGGTTTGAATGGAACAGAACAACGCTCACACCTACGGTTTACCAATTCTTGCCAGGCTGTGGGAACAGTTCTTGTGAAAGTGGTCGGAGTCCTCAGTGATGGAATTTCTTTTGCTCCATTTTCAACAGGGTCTTACAAGCATGAAATATTTCCTTCTGGATGGAAATTACAATTAGCACTGACTAATTTTAGTCTTCTGTTCTTTGAAAATCCACATCTAATTGTCTAAGGCATTTCTGGCGCTATTGAGAGGCAAACTGTGAACAAGTCATTTGGGCCCCAGAATAACTTTCGAGGTGAAGCTGGGCTGAGAGTAAATGAAAGGAACCATAGAAATCTTTTAACAAGGAGAAAAACACAAAACTCAAATCACTTTTAGAAACTCAAATTTAAAGAGGAAGAACCTGCCTAGACATAGGGCAGTTATTGCTATCTATTCTAGAAAATACAGAACATAATTCTTCATTAATTGCTTTCAACTGGACAGGTTAATCACTCCCTTGATTCATTTTTAAAAAAATACCACAAAACTTTGCAATTCATTCCTGCTGGTGCGCTAAGGCAGTGTACTTGGGTCATTCTCTAAGCTCTCATTTGTGCAGAATGAAGTCAGGTCTGAGCTTATTAGGACCTTGGGGAGGGAGAGAGTGTTTAGGCACCAAGAGAAAGAACTATTTCTTTCCATACTCATACAATACCCAAAGAAGATTTGCTATGGTTAATTGGGTTATTGAGTTGAATTGAGCTGAATTAAATTGAATTCAATCTAAATGAATCAATTTGAGATCATAGTGTTGATTTTTAAACTCAAATGCTTTTTTCTGAAAGTCCTTGCAATCTGTCCTTCAAAAAAGGCTAAGAACATCTATCTGCAATTTCCTTCTGGGAGCAATGAATATTTTAAAAGATTTAGTTTAGAAATGGTTTCCTCAATATCTTTGATATGTAATATTAATTATCTTTCCAATACATTATTTTCAACTGGAACCACAAATAAAAGAATATTTCTTACTGTGCTTCTTTCTAATTAATAATAAATAAATAAAACAGGCCAGGTGCGGTGACTCACACCTGTAATCCTAGCACTCTGGGAGGCCGAGGTGGGTGGATCGTTTGAGCTCAGGAGTTCGAGACCAGCCTGAGCAAGAGCGAGACTCCATCTCTACTAAAAAAAATAGAAAGAAATTAGCTGGACAACTAAAAATATATAGAAAAAATTAGCTGGGCATGGTAGCGCATGCCTGTAGTCCCAGCTACTCGGGAGGCTGAGGCAGAAGGATTGCTTGAGCCCAGGAGTTTGAGGTTGCTGTGAGCTAGGCTGATGCCATGGCACTCTACCCAGGGTGACAGAGTGGGACTCTGCCTCAAAAAATAATAATAATAATAAATAAAAATAAATAAATAAAACAATAAGTAATATTTGCAAGTTTGTGGGAATGCTTTTGTTTTAAAACCATAACTGTGCCAAGTGCTAGGAGATAAACTGATGAGTTAACATGAATCATCTTTGACCTCCGAGAGCTTCCAGTCTGGGCGGGGTGGTGGTGGCAAACAGTCAAATAATTACACAGCTGAAGGTATAATTACCATGTGAGACAAACGCCTGGAAGAAAATACATCCAGTTTTATGAGATCATAGAAAAGAAACCTTAATGAGACTAGGGCTGCAGGGCAGGCTTACTTAAATTAAGGAAGGGACACTTGAGCTAAGATCTGAAAAATAAGCGAGTGAACTACAAATAAGTGGAAGTTAACCACATGAAAGTGGACGTATAAGCTACTGCAAAGAAAGTCCCCAAACAGGGAGCAGCATGCTGATTGCTTTCCAGTAGCAGAATATTCATGATGAGAGGGATAAAACTATTTATCCTAATAAATCACATCTTTAAAGGAGATTGCACTACAGTGTCGGCTCCATGAGGGAAAGGACGTGCTATGTTACTTGCCATTGCTTTTCCAGCATGTAGCACACTGCACAGCTCACACAGAGGATGCTCTACACTGGTCTAGGAGTGACACACGGCCAGGCTCCTGGGCTGTTGATGCTGACTCCACGGTTATCAGAGAGCCTGGCACATACTAGGTGCTCAGTAAATATTGTTAAAGAAATCAGTGAATGAATGTCTCTCGAACATATTTTCATACCTTAAAATTAGCAAATTATTCTTTTCTTCAGTTTTTCCCATTTGATGTTAATAAAGATAGAAGCCATCTGGATATCATTTGTTGTAAAGTAAGATTTCTTCCACCTGATGGAAAACTACCTCCATAAAGAAATAAACATTCTGTAATAAAATTTTAGATAACCATGGGGAATTTACCAAGATGAACCAAAGAACATTCCTTCCAAAGTACATTTTTCTTTAAAAATTTTGATGCCAGTTCTTTACAAAGTTTAATATATACCAAGACATGAAAAGATACATTCTACCCAATATTCTCTGTAGTCATGGAATCTTAGAGTTCTAAAATGTTGCTTTCCTAAAAATCCAATCATAACTTTAAGTATATGGAAAATTCCCAGAACCTAAGCATATGAAGTTAAATTTCCATTGGGCACACTATACTTTTATTTATACTTTAAAAATCAAGTTATCAAAATATTGGCAAAATAATTTTGACATCTAATAGGAAAGGCAAAATAAACATGTCTGATACCTTAAAAAAAAATACACACACACAAAACTTACATTCCTGAGAGATTTTAGTTATGTTTGCAAATCTGTTACAAAATTAAGCATCTATAAATGGAAAGATAAACAGTTCTAGAATCAGACAGTCCTGGGTTTCATTTCCAGTTCCACCATGCGCATTTTGTGGGATTCTGCAGGCAGTGGCACGGCCAGAAGACAGCAAGCCTGCCCAGAAGCCGTGGATCTAGCGCCATTCCTGAGCCACGCCTGGCCGGTGGCCCCGGCACATGGGCCCAGGAACCTAGCGTGGTGTCTGACACCCTGGAGGCACTCACTGCACACTGCTTTACCTGAAAGACACATGGGCTGAATTTATAAATAGCTATAATCGGTTAGATTCAAGAATTAATATGATAACAATGAAATCTCCCACAACAGTGACATAACAATAATTAGATTTATTTCTCTCCCCTATAACCATCCTTAGGTGTTGGGCAGTGAAGGCTGACAAAGGACAGTGTTCCTTCCGTCTTGTTAGGGCATCCTCTTGTGCACGGTGGGAACTGGGCCAACGGGACCTGCGGGTACCAGCTTAGGTGAAGGGAGAGGGTCTAGGAGCACATGCTGCACGTTTTAAGGTTCTGACCCAAAGGGGCAAA
Source organism: Eulemur rufifrons (assembly GCF_041146395.1). NCBI lineage: Eukaryota > Metazoa > Chordata > Mammalia > Primates > Lemuridae > Eulemur > Eulemur rufifrons. Next base: position 13,853,350 of record NC_091000.1, read on the forward strand.
TATCACTTCAAATTTCAGTAGGTGAAACTTAATCACAAGGCCACCACTCTGCAAGGAAGGCTGAGAGATGTCCCTGTAAGGCCAGCTACAAGTCAAGATACAGCACAATGTTTCAGAAACAATGTGAAACAAACTCGCTGTCTAATTAGCTGTGTCCACCTCAGATTTCTGCAGCCGTCACCCAATTATTTGTGTGTATGCCCCTTCCCACACACAAGACACAGCCAACCAAAGTCCCAGGTGCAATGCACCCAGCTCAAGGTCGAGATGCCCTCGGTATTGGAGGGTCTTTCTGATCTGGTCCCGAGGTAGCTGCTCACTGTCCAATGACCCCCCAGCTATAAGGCCAGGTATCTGTGTCCCTCCACACTCACACACCCACAGTGGTGGGGCAGGAACAGTGTATCTGCACTAAAGACTCAACTGGGAAAAGGAAGGAGCCAAGAGCAAAGCCATTGGCGGTCCTCAGCCAGGACCACCCAGTTGAGTGCATCTTGATTCTGTTCTCCTTCTCTTCGAGCAACTCTCTTGATCAGCATCTCCCTTGACCTGGCTTTGCTTCCCGGGAGGAAAGGATCTTCTGTAGTCATTGTTTCCACGCCTGTATCCGAAGTGGATGGGGGACATATGCTTGCTTGGGGTTCATTGAAATAGTCACAGGCATTTGTGAGCCAGGTTTGTGATTTCAGAAATTTAGTATGTTTCTTAGTAGGTTTATTTTCTTCTGGTCGTCCCAGGTTCCCTCAACCACATACAGAACCTTCGCCTACCCAGGTCCTTAGGCCTACCTGATTCCCTGGCTTCCGGGATCCATCCCTCTCTTCTTTATTCTAAAGGCACTAATTTTGAGAACATCTGAAACACTGAGTTTACGTGTAAAAGTAACACTCTTAATCTGATCTTTTTTTGCTTTGGCTTAGTGGCAGGTCTTTAAGAAAGGCTCTGAAAACAACAGTTATGTCTCCACTGCCATTTGGAGTACAGAAGCAGGAGTATTTCTAATCCCATCTGCTTTATTTCATCTCTGCCGATTCTTGCCTGTGTTTCCTTCTTTCTTGTAAAACCTCCCCAAGTGCAGCAAGGACTAGCCAGCACTAGGGCTCCAGGTTTGGCGGGTACACGTGGTCTGCCTCTCAAGTTATCACAGGTGACGATTGTACCAAATATTTTTCCAGAGCATACCAAGGCTCACTAGTTCTCTACCCTGAGGTGTATTAATACATGCCCTCCTCTGTCACCGCACGACTGCCAGGCCAGCCACACAGATTTCAGGTCCCGTTATGTTAGCATCCACATTCCAGGCACCAGTTTCTAGATTGGTTACAGAGAAACTAAGCTGCTGACACAAAGAGGTACCATGATACATTGGTTTAAAGTAGGGCGCCCATGTAATTTATTTTGACAGTGAAATGGCACGCCATTGATAATTATGCCAAGACTATGAGCATAAGATAGGACAGTCCGAGGCACATTGGGACTATGTTCATGCTTATTTAAAAACCCTGAAATTTATTCCACTCTCATGTGTCCGTACTGAGTGAGTGGTCTGAGCTGGAGGTGCAGCTACTCTCCACGCAGGGCTTTAGGGAGCCAGTTTCTTCCATCTCTGTTCCCTCGGGTGTTTTCCTCATAGTTCGATAGTATCTCAGTGTCTGAGAGAGAGAGAGAGGAGGTGGTAAGCATGTTTTCCCAATAATTTCAGGCCAATGCCAGGAGTGGGAAACATCACTTCACTCTCATTTCATTGATGAGAGCTATTACACTTACTCCGCAGGGGAGACTTGGAAGTGTGGCATCTGCTTGGGCACCTAGGGGCCCAGCAAGGACTGTAGTGCCACGGAACAAAAGCAGAGACATTTGGCTGGATGTGCACAAGCCCCTGTTAAAAAAGCAAGCCTCCTTATAAGGAATTGTATCCTCATTTGCAATTTAAGGGTAAAATATCCTAGTGTTCCCAGGCTTTCATAAGTTTTTTAAAACCATATCTACATGTTTTATTGCTGTTTATTCATTAAATTTCCTGGTTTGGATTCTCTAGGGTCTTGAAGCTTTAGCCAAACTTTTGGCCTGTGCAGTCTTTCACCGTTATTTTTCATACTCATGCCTGGTTTTGTGATATTTCCATGGTGTACATCTATCTTGATATGAATTGACCTCCCCTTGCTTGCGGGTGCTGACATTACTCTCAATTGTTAAATGGCACAATATTTGTTATTGCACAAGTCAGAGATTCCTGACTTTGTCTACCAAAGGAAAATCACTTTTTTCTTTAGCCTTCTCCTTTCCTTAATACTTTAAATATATTTGCATATTTTCTCTTATAGTGCATAGGAGTTGAGGGACCATACTAAAAGGAATAATCATCCAAGTGTCTGTTGTAGTCTTCTATTGCTTTAAAAAAATTACTGAGATTTCTCTACAATAATAATCATTTAATGGTTTTTATTTCCTTTGGAGGGAGTGCAAAGATTTCTTTTAGTGGTGGACTCCGATCTCTCTCTGCACCCAGTGGGGCTATTGGCTGATCTGACGCTTCCTTTTTTTGGGAATGAGTTTTCCTGCCACTTTTCAATACTCACATAATTAACTTTGGTGCTTAGGGATTTACTAATTGGAGTCTTGACAATCTCCTACTGTTAGAGAGACTTGGTTTGGCAAAACCACTTAGGGTAGTTTTCATAGAAGGATGACTTCTGCCCTCCCCATCTGTGGAGGATGCTGAGGCTCAGTTGTTAGTACTTCCTAATCCTTCAGCATTCCAATTTCAATTCTGTTATTTAGAATAGAAGCCCCCACTGCCTCCTAAACTCTTGGTACGAGTAGCCTGGGAAAGTGTTAAACAATCATGTACTTCAAGATGTTTTTTTCCCCAGTCGTTTACCTTCTCTGGGGCACATTATCTAGCCTTGAAGTCAATTAGCTCTTCCAGAAAGCTGGGGAAGCATTCAGACTGGGTTACCACTGCAGCAGCCTGAAAGAGTCTTTGTACTTTAGGAAAGTTAGCAGTTTCAGAAGTAGAAGACAGCTGGGGAATCTGACTCACTGTGGGATGGATTGCTGAGTGAGCTCAACGTCGTTGCATAAAATCTGCTTAAAGGCATAAATGTCAATTTATTAATGTATTGTCCAAACATGATTTTATGAAATTACTAAGTGCGAAATGAGCAATTAATGAAGATTGAAAGGTTCATTTTTACATATAGGTTTATAGTTATAGTCAAGGTGACATCTGACCATACGCTAATGACACTGCTGTTTTATTTCCATGAAATACTATCAGAAGTAGGAGGGTGCTTTTTTTTTTTCATTTTGCATTTTCCTAATACAGTATATAAAAATAAAGGCTTTCATGGGAATTAAAATGAAAGAGTCCTTTCAGAGTTCCAAAAATATTACCCAGACAGACCCTGCCAAGATTAATATGGTCAATGTTTCCATGAAAAGCATAATTTCATGGGAGTTATGCTTGTTCAGATGTGTACAAAAAATACCTACTTAGTAGTCCTTTCTGATAAACACACCATAGGAGAATTAACTTGGTTGATCATATCATACTATTCACATTACCATTGGTGGTGTTAATGCAGTATTTGTCCATGGTAAAAGGTTGGGGGTTTGTTTTTTTTTTAGTTTAACATCAAAGATAACAATATTGTGCACTTATAAGTCTTTATCCTTTATACACTTATGTAGTGCTTCCACATGTCTGAGGTAAGTTTGGTAGATATTATTACTATTTCTTTTCCAATTTTTAACAAGGAAGAAAGTGAATCTCAGAAAACTTAAATGACTTAACCAAAACCATACAGCAAGTAAATGTGAACTAAAATTCAGGTCTCCAAGTCCAAATTATGTTCTGTCTACTAAAATACCTCTACAACATACCACAATTATAATAAAATGGAATAATATGAAACAGTGGGTTGCATTTAACATAGTTATAGCCAGAGACTACACTTTTTTCCAATGTTACGCCTTAATTTTCAGAACTTGCACTGGCCATTTCACATGGTAAAGAAAACAAAGCTCTTGGAAACAGGGTCAGATCTAGACTTGGAGTCTCTGGGTCTGCCCAGGAGAGCTTGAAGTGACTGGGGCATTCACAGAAACGATGCTGCCTTTGAGAGATAGCATCGTGGTAACCAACACTGCCGGCTCGTTAGCGCAAATTCTAATTTGGCTTTGTGTGAGATTTTCCACTTAGTCCTTAGTTATTGTCCTTTGGTGGAGAGATCTGGGAAATGATATTTGAGTGACCTCATTCTCCTAAAACACAAGCTTAAGCCAGAATTTGAATTCTGCAAAATGGAAATGGCTTGAGGGGAAAGGAAAGTATGAAGACTACACTAGTCACAGAAGCTGTTGGAGTGAACAAATGAAACATGATTGTCTCAGGATTGAATTTGGCTTCCCTTCTTGAGACCAATTAACAGGTGATGGAGTTCTGAGTGAACTGGTTAGGATTTACCTTATATAGAAGTATTAGATTTGGTGGGCTGTAAATCAACTTAACTTTTATGAAAAATTAAATTTCCTATAAAGTGGTCATTTAAATATGGCACAAAACCATGCAAATTATATAAGACTTGAATCATATTCTACTTGAATATATTTGCATCAAATTTTCCATAATACCTGAAGGTAAAATAAACTTCAAAAACATCACCAAGATATTGGTTTAATTAAAAGGTGAGAATAAATTATAATCCTGAAACATCGTAGAATAACAGTGTCTTAATTATAATAGGATTTACCATGTAATTTCTCCTATAGAATTAGACCAACATTGTCCAATGTAAAGTGTGAATTTATGTGAATATTTCACTGCTGTTAAAGACAGACACACACACACATACTCATACAAAAAGATAACACGTGAGTCTAAAGCATGTCTAGATCTATGGGGAAAGTAACATAATATCTGTGGTAAATTTATACAGTAATGTTATATCAGCATACAGAAACTGAGTTTCCTCCTCGTAAAAAGCAACAACAAAAAAGTGGTGCTTAATGCTCTTTGGTGTGACATGGTGTAGCAAAAAGGAGGCTAACAATCCGGCTTGACCCAGATTCATATCTTTGGCCTATAAGCATCTTTATGAACGTAGACAAATTTTGCCATCTTTCTGGGTCTCAGTTTGCTCATCTGTGTAATGGGGTTGGTAATAAAATGAGATGAGAAGTATTTGACATTCAGTAGGTATTCATAAACACAAGAGTTCATGCTCTGAATTTTTTTCAGTTGTAGTAATATTGGAGGAGTTTCCAGATTTCAGAATCTTGGTCACCCACATTTCATCTTATCAGAATAAACAGACTCCACAGAAACTTTAGGACTGAATCACATTGAGGATAATTTCACCAACACAATCAAGCTCTGACTGCATGTTTTAATCTCTACGGTTCCTTGTGATGACTTGTGATTAAAACTTTTTTTTCCTACTGATATGTAAAACCGCAGGAGCCACTTCTCAACCACTTTTCTTCATGCCCATAAAAATCCTAAATATTTTTCCTTTATTTTTAAGTCAGTTAATGCATTCACATATTCAATTAAATATAGTAACTCTGTAAGCTTTATGATAGTATTATAATATTGGCTTTAGCCTCTAAAATCTGCCTTATGCATAACTCTGTTTAAGATAAAATCATGTACCATTATTTATGAGACATTTTGGATTTTTCATTAAGTTCATAGTAATAAGTCAGTATGATTAATTTTGGTTGAAGTGAAACAAAATCAAATCACCCCAAACAGACTGACTTCTCAATGATTGAAAAAAAAGATTCAAGTTGGGTTAAAAAGATTTGTTGTTTCCGTTACCCCTATTCTATCACTTTCTTTTAGTAACAGCATCCTGAGTTTCTTTTGGTAAGACATGACATCCTTCTTTACTCTCAGACCAGGTGATGTGAGGTCTGCCAGTGCCTTCTCCAGGCTCCAGGTAACACTGGCCTGGACTGCTGGCATATCCCGGAGCTCTGGCTGCAGTGATTGGTTGAAGTATAGGTACATGACCCAAGGTGTTCAAAGGAGAGTTAACCACAGGATTTTTGTTGAACTATTGAGAAAAAAGGGGTGTTTCTTTCCTACAGGGCTGCTGAGCTGCTAAAACGTAAGCCTGGGAAAGTGAGAGACATCTCGCCACCACATCAGAAACCTGCCCTGGAATGAAGCTCACATCTTGAAAACCAGAGCTGAGACAAAGATGGGTTCCTTACGACAGCATTCTATCGAGGTTTGCCTGAAGGAATATCTACCATTGGACTTCAAATAACGTGGGACAGCACATTCCTTTTCTTATTTGGCTGGTTTGTTGTAGCAATTTTTAATTGGATTTCTGTCACTTGCGACCAGAATAATCCTGATCAACATCACAGTCTTTTAAGAGATCTGAAGGAAACTGCATTCCTCAGGGTTCTTAAGCATAAACCAAATAATAATACAAAGAAAATTGTAGTAATTTAATTGCTACTTTGTTCTTTGATCTATCTGGAATGTCATTGACCCAGCCTACCAGACAACGTTATCTATTATCCTGACATTCATCTTCAATGAAATAAAAAGGTACTATTACAATGCTTTTCTTCACAACCTAACTATAGCCAAGAAGCAAGCTAACAAGCTTTAAGGAAGTTCAAATTGGCACCGAATTTAAGTTGCTTATAACTCAAGTGACTGTATCCTAGGGTACGGAGTCTGACAAACGTGAGTGCCCTCCTCTAGCCACACCGGGCTCACCCCTTCCCTTGCATATGGCATCCTCTTCCTACTTGCTGACATTCACACACAGTTCCTTCCACCTGGAATGTTCTTTGCTCCTCTTTGTACCTAATGAACTGGTATTTATCCTTTGCATTTCAGTCCCAAGAAACATCCCTGGCCCCTGGATTTGATTAGGTCCTCTGTTAGCAATCACACACCTAGTGTGTCTCCCTCTTAGTACTTTGCCTATTCATGGTTTATTTGTAAGTATTCATTTAACGTTTGTCACCTCTGCCAGACTGTATACACCATGAGATCAGGGAATTCTGGTTTGCCTACCACTGCCTTCCAACACCTAGTCTGATTCCTGGTACAAACAAAAACATTCTCAATATTAATTTCCCTGTAGCATACACAGCCCTGTTTGCCTAGGGTCACCGTCTTCATTACAAAGATTTGTTCTTCTCTGAAGCCCTCACTTAGCCTTGCCTATTGCTCCAATATGTGTACTGAGCAGGAAGTTTGACACCTTTTCACTTCTTTCTAACCATTCTTTCCTCACTTCCAGGTTCTCTCTAAACTCTTATTTCCTAAGACAGTCACTGCTCATTTAATGCACTGTAGATGCTAGCTGTATCTTGAGGAGTATGCCTTTATGACAAGTTGCTAAGTAGGTATAGTGATTTTTTTTTTTTTTTTTTCATGATCGACCTTACTTAGAAGGCAACCAAAATTTGCTTCAGGCACTTTCTTTTTTTCTTTTTTTTTAAGAAATCATGCTGTCCAACCAGTCTTCCAGCTTTTCCTCGGTAACATTTTTTGATGTACTTGGTTGCTCAGGTTCCACGTTCTTCTCTTCAGTCACAGATGGGTTTGCAGGAACTTTTCCCCCTTGGGCCACCTCCTCACCTTTCTCAGATTGCAGGTCCTGAGAGGTCTGATCTGGAAAGATGTTATCTCCCTCTTTTACAGGCGCATCTAAATTAAGCAACAGATCTAGTTCTTCTTCCAGGTGATTTGCTGCCGACTGCACTGGGGAAGTGGGTTCCTGAGAACCCCATGAAGGACCTGGTCTCAGGCTGTCTTTGCCCAGGGACTCAGGGCAGCCATCGGTGGTGGCAGATTTCAGCTCAGAGATGGGCCCCCTTCCTCCAGGCCCCACGGGCCCCCGTAGTCGCATCTCTAGTCCCTTGCTGTCAGCACTTCTCTTTGGTTTCACTTGAGGAAGCTCCAGAGGAAATGTGGCCCGAACCAGCTAAGCAGCAACGTCGAGTCGCAGTGACAGAGGGGGTTCCTGAAGGGCTCGAACCAGTGACTCACTATCCACATAAAGTGCTGAATTCTGTCTCAGACATGATGCTTCACCATCCCATGCTTTCTCCTCAGCAAACCGGAACTGTGAGAAGGGATCCCCTCGAGGTGGACGAGCACTTAGTATGTGAGCAGGAAGGCAGCTGTGGGGTGGAGCCGGGAGAAACTCCATGTTCTCTTATGCATAACAGTTATCTCTGTTAGAATCCTAGTTTGGAGACCTCGAATGATACTTAGGTGTACCCCTGAATACTCTGGCAGATTGCGGTGTTCCCTGACCTAGTGACAGCACTTCTTTGCTTTCAGGGGCTGTACAGTCATGATATTAAGGCTGAGAGGGGCTAGAATACAGCCTGGCCCCCAGAGGACTATGCCAGCTGCTCACAGGATCCAGGGAAGATCGTGTGGTCTGATCCATCCATCGGTTTCATAGCAGGTCACCAGGGGTTCTTCACGGCAAGCTCCATCATAAACCTGAAAATGGCATCTCCATTGATATTTCAACTTCAAATAAATGTAATATATAATGAGTATATAGAATATATACACTATAGCCTATGAGTAAGACAAAATGTCTCCTGACTCTCTCTCCAAAATTATCCTTTGTTTTTTTTTTTTTTCTTTTTGTGGGTTTTTTGTTTGTTTTTGAGATAGGGTCTCACTCCATTGCCCAGGCTGGAGTTCAGCGGTGTGATCATAGCTCACTGCAACCTCAACTCCCAGGCTCAAGCCATCCTCCTGCCTCAGCCTCCCAAGTAGCTGGGACTACAGGTGCACACCACCACACCTGGCTAATTTTTCTTTTTGTAGAGATGCGGGTCTTGCGCTTGCTCAGGCTGGTCTCCAACTCCTGAGCTCAAGCAATCTTCCTGCCTCAGCCTCCCAGAGTGCTAGGATTACAGGCATGAGCTACCACGCCCAGCCTATCCATTTGTTTTTGAAATGCTAAAATGATGCCATAATAAAGTATAAAAGTTAAAAAACTGTGAACCATCTAGATCATAGTCTCATTTTAATATTATAACCTATATAAGAGCTGCTTTCTCTTCAATTTCCCAATCTATTAAAGGTGGGATGCCACATTGAGCTTTTATACATAATAACTAATAACAAGCCTAAGTGTTTATCCTAAGTAATAATGATAAATGGTGGTTTTCCTATGTCCTCCATAGGAGAGCACACAAACTATCCTGACAATTTATTTTATGTCTAAATCATTCCCGCACTTATCTATATGTTTCCTTTACTCTGCCACCACCTCCCTTCTCCACTCCCAGTGCAATGTGGTTCTGTCACTTGTAAGATACCAGCAAAGTAAGAACCTATTTCAGAACATCTCTGGCAGCCTTTTGGGGGATGGCAGCCTTTTGGGGGATGGCAGCCTTTTGGGGGATGGCAGCCTTTTGGGGGATGACATTCCCATTTAATTCTTCTCAAAATACTCTGAAAAGAGTTTCTTCCAATAATTTTGAAGTATCTATATTCAGGAATAAAAAAAATCTCTAGATGACTTCTGGAATTTTCTCTTTTTTATAAGAGCAATTTTAAAAGATACAATCTCATCTTTATATTGGACACTCCTGTGTTTCCAGTACAACATCTAAGCTTGTGCGAGTAAGCAAGAATAACAGTTGACATGTCACTACACTGATTTTGATGTGATATTTGTGAATATGGAAATCATCAGAGACTAAGATAATTTCTCTTGAGTGTTAGTGGTATGATCTGTAACATTCATCTATGTATGTTTTTATCACTTTTTAAACAATGTAAATAAAGTGAATAAGTTAGGTAGATTATCATTTTTTAACAAATATAATGGGAGTACATTCACAGTGAAATAAGCCTGACCAAGGAAATTTCTGGAAGAGAAGCTGATTTTATGGATTATGACATTGTACCTGCTAGAATTTCGCCCACGGTCCAGAGGCGTCACCTGGTCCTGGTGTATCACGGGCACAGCACTTGGGAGGGACTTTCACTTACTGCCTTAGGAAGCCAAGGGAAATATTTGTGAGAACAACCAAAGTCACACTTTGAAATAAGAGCTATCTTCAGGTTGTTATACAATTTACTTCAATATAAGTCATGAATAGCAAGCAAGGCTAATACTGTGAAGTTTTTATTTACATTTTCAATTTCTCCATATTAAGGAATAATCTTTCATCAAATCTGATTGAGAGGTTAATCTCCATTTTGGTTTGGCCAGGATTCCTCATTGTTTTCCTGTGCCCAGATTCTGCTCATCGTCTAGTTCACATTCCAGGTTTTGGCCCACATCAGTATACAGCAGAATGTATCTTTATTGATATTATTTACAGAAGATTCTCACTCTGTACCCTAGCAACATCTTAAACCTAGTTTAAGTACCAAATCTGCCAGGGAATGATATTTTCCTGTGTTTTCAGAGACTTGCAACTTGTCATCTTTCCTCAACATTTTACTCTTTTATTCTCCTTGCACTTACTTGATATTAAATACCCCTCCAATAATTTTGATTCATCGGCAACATATATCACAAGCTTTCCCTCTGTGCTTCACTTATCTTATTGTTCTGTTTTCTAATAAGAATACCCTGTGCTTTATTTTTTTTCTGTTCTATTTTTCCTACTAGAGACTAGGTTTAAAAATATTCTCCACTGTACATGGAAGATAATGTTTACACCCACAATCTTGGAAGAACTTCTCCCTAATCATCTAACCAATTATAATTAACCTAATGCATTAATTTGGCAAGTGTAACGTGACACATACATAGAATTAAGGCAGTACAACTAAAAATGAAATTAGTAGCTATCTAGACTTTGCCCCACGCCCTGCCAATCAGAAACTCTGGGTTTGAGGGCCAGCTCTGCAAATGATTTTGACATAGCCAGAGATGAGAATCATCAAAATGAGTTTTGTTAAGGAGTAATGCTGCAAAAAGTACAATACACAGTAGCTTCAAGATGGGCCCCAGAACTGACTGGGGCTGGCACTGGGTACCCTGATTCAACAGCAGCCCTGAGCTGTGGTTTCAACGTTGGTCGCACACTGAATTACCTGAGTGCTTCCAGAAAGTGCTGGGCATGGCCCTGCCCCAGACCATACACACATACTCATGGCTCTTGGTCTTTGCTGCGCATCAGGATGGTCTAGGAATAGTAACAGTTGTGTGGGGGAGCCGGTACATCCTGTGCTATCTGCCGCTTTTAGGGGAGCCTGGGCACAAGGCCACGCTGGAACTTAGGGTGCCTGAGATGACTGCCGGGGAGGAGCCTGACCAGAGATGATCTACACAGGTTTTGTGGCTGAAGGGGGATGAGCTAGGGTGTTTCAAGGACGCGTGGGTAGAAAGAGAGATGAGGAGGAGAATTTGGCCTTGGTGTGTTGGTCCCTTACCCTGGATCTATGGAGGTATACGCAGAGGGAGGTTGTGGGAGAAGGTACCCTTGGCATAGTGAAGACCCCCAGGAAGGCTCACAGCTTGGGGTCCCTGGGACGCAGCTCCCTCGGCATTGTCCTCTTCTGTCATAGCGTGATAGGGACAGCAGCCACATAAGGAGCCTTGCCCTCATGGGGCTTTGAGGAGAAGAGACATGAAGGGTGGGTGTGCAGGGCAGGGAACAGAGGGCATTGGTGGGACATCCCAAGGTTCCCAGCAGCAGCTGAGCAGAGCACAGGGCATTGCGAGGAGGGGCTGCCTGGAGAGCATGTGTCTGCAGGCAGAGTCTAGCACCAGGCGACAGGTCACTGTGGGGAAGGGGAAGTGGGAGGAACTCACAGACTGGCAGCCCTATAGAACCCAGCGTCATAGCTAAGCATGTGTTAGCACGTAGCCCAGCTCTGTGTAATTTGTAGTAAACCTTTATGGAATGGAAATGAATTATCTATCTAGTCTCTCTCTAGAAATTGATTTGAAACACAAGGTAGCAGAAGGTCAGTGTCAGGGAGATAAATATATTCAATTCAAAGGAGAGAGAAATGTTGAAACCCAGAGTAAGAGCAAAGCCTTCACCTGTGAGGCAGGGCGTGTGGCCGTGAGTGGCTCCATCTTGTTGCGAACGTTTCATCGATCTGTAGTTATTGTCTTTATCAAGATTGTAAAGGGCACAAATCATATAGGCCATGAAACTTATTATTTTCCACAGTAAAACTTTTACAAGCTATTTTTATATCATCCCAGAAACACTGGATTGCCGTGCAGTCACCAGAAACATCTTTCCACCTCCACTCACGCAGGGAAGCATGATGAACGTTAGTGAAAGTACATTATGTTTTTTACATAGTAATTCACCACAGAACCAAAGGTTTAGATTTTTTCTCTCTCTCTCTCTTCTTCCCCTTCTCTTTATAATTTTTTTTTTTTTTTTTTTTTGAGACAGGGTCTCACTCTGTCACCCATGCTAGAGTGCAGTGGTAGCATCATAGCTCACAGCAACCTCACACTCCTGGGCTCAAGTGGTTCTCCTGCCTCAGCCTCCCGAGTAGCTGGGACTACAGGCACATGCCACCATGCCCGGCTAATTTTTCTGTTTTTTGTAGAGATGGGGTCTCCCTTTTGCTCAGGCTGGTCTCAAACTCCGAACTCTGAACTCCTGCCTCTCAGCCTCCCAGAGTGCTAGAATTATAGAAATAAGCCACCACACCTGGCCTCCTCTTTATAATTTTAAAAATAGCTAATATCATGTCAAAGCAATCCATCTACTGTTTTTCTTTCTCCAGAGATTTAATAAATCAAGCTCAAAATCTATGAGCCTATGATAACAATTACTCACTGATAGCTTAACACTTAGGCAGACGCTTCAAGGTTTAAAAGACACAGAGAACATTAAAGAAAAGAGAGACTGTCTCTTTCCCTTCATACAATCCCACGCTAACCAGCATAGAGCCCAGTGCTCTGTTAGTGTGTAGGGCTGCAACGAGACACCATCTAGAATTGGAGATGCAAAGCCACATTTCTGATATTCACGGCTAGATCCGCCCTGGGAAGGTGTGGGTTGTATTGGTTGCAGGGTTCCCATCTTTTCCCTTGGAACAGGGACTCAGCAAGCTGTGCAGAGAACAATACTGTCCTCTAGTGGCCAGAGGTCAGAACTGGAAGTCAAGAAGCTTCTTTGTCCTCCTGGCACTTACCGACAGTGATCCCAGAACAATCTACTGTACCAAAGCGAGGGAAACGACTGAGTCAACTTACTGGAGAAAATCCAGGCCCAAACAACCCAGTTTTGCCTCACTTGTCTGGATAGTGACAGCTGCATGGTATGAGCCAGCCTTTGGGGCAGTGAATCATGTATTTAATCTGCTCGTAGCTCAGCTGTGCTAAGGGCCAATTCAAGATGTTCTTGTCTCTATTAAATATGTATGTAATTTCTCAATGGCTAAACGAGCACACAATATCTCCTTGTCCACCTCCTGGACTTAGGATGAGGATCCAGTACAAGTATATAAAAACAGCTTAAAAGTATAAAACTCTGAACAAATGTGTCGTGATGGAGGAAAATACATGTTTCTTTGTTATTATTTAAAACACATCTTTAATTCAATTCCGTGTTTTAGGATTTTTACCTCAATATACAACATCATAAATTTTATATATATACATACGTGTGTGTAATGAAAAATAATTTATATATATATATAAAAGTAATGAAAAGTAATTTATATTCTATGTAATTACTTCCTTTTTGGCCCTACTGACAAAAGTCTCATCATGAAGAAAATGCTTTATTGGTGAATTTAAACTTTAGGCAATTTAAACTCCTTACCCTCTTAGGATTCATGCCCAGGGATTCTC